>NC_079501.1:8968329-9311535 GCF_030052815.1 Hevea brasiliensis | reverse complement strand
TATTCAGGTCTGGTTGATACTTTGTCCTCGTTGAGCAAATTTTTGTTCCTAATTTTCTTACAAATTTCTCTAATTTTTTAGGCAGCAGCTACTCGTTCCTTGGCAGGAGGGACCAATTTTGATGCAATCACGTCAATGTTGAAGGAGGTAAGACCATCATATGATACCATGTAATTAATCTGCTGCAGTGATATTTAGATAGATTTATGGCTGTTGTATCATTGAAACACATAATTCTTAGCCTAAAGCAAACACCAGCTGTCAAATAATTACCAAAGTTGTCAGAATCGGTCCGGTTTATGTTTAAAACCCTCATTTCAGAAAACTAGAGTTGATACGTGTGAACTGGCTAGTTAACCAGCAACCTAGTCAACCAGGTCCTGCTCAGAAGAGATAGACCAATCCATCTTCATGAAAAAATTTACACTGCTTGCAGGGATGGTGATTTGAACCAATGACTTCATGGTAGACATGGCTGGTGTTCCGGTCTGGGCCAAAATCGCTGGTTGCGGTTCAAGGGTTAGGGTTAACAGGGATTGGACTAAAGGGTCCTGGTTTTTGTCCAGTTTTGATTAAATCCAACGATTAAATTTTTTTTAAAATGAAAAAATAGGTTTTGGCCCGGAATGGTACCGACCAGTATTGGTCTAGTTTTGATCAACCCAGGTTGGACTAGCCCTGTTCAGGTTCCAAAGTAGACCGTGGCTATGATTGCTTCATGGGTCACCCGATACCTTACAAAGTCAACCACTTGAACTAACCTTATAGTTGTGTACCTATGTTCCAAAATATATATATCTCTTATTCCAGACTAATTATTTTATTTTATAATTTTGTTATCAAATTATTTTACATCAATTAAATTATCATATATAAAATATATTAAAATTCTATTTATTTTTATTTTTATGATAAATAAAATTAACTTACTATTTCTTGTATTATAAAACATTGGTAATTTTAAATTTTAAATCTTAATAAAATTTTAAAATAATTTATGAAGACAAATTTAGTTTATTCAATTTTTTATAGCATTATTTAATAATTTACTTATAAAATTTAACAAAGTCTATGAATATAAATTTATAATTTTTACTAAATTTACTTATTGCTTGTATATTAAAATAGTACGTGATATTTATTTGAATTAATTCTCGTTAAACCCTGGTTAAACCTTAAACCCATGAACCTTGGCCTTCACCGGTTCAAAGGCAAGCTGTGTTTGAAAACCTTGGTAATTACATCAGTCAGATTCATGACTTTAAATTATAATAACACACCCAGAAAAATTCACTAGATTTTTTCTCCCTTTCCTCCCCCTTTTCTTTAATTTAAGGAACTAATTAAGTATCTCTAGTTACAGCTTCATGCTAATTTATTTTTTGATTTAACTGTCCTTATACCACTTCACTTGTTCACTGTACAGGTGGTTCCACAATTATCCTGCCCAATTGCTTTATTTACATATTACAACCCAATATTAAAGCGTGGAATTGAGAAGTTTATGTCCACCGTAAAAGACATTGGTGTACAGGGTAATACACAAATCTTATATGCTTAAGGTTTTGTGCTTTTTAGCATCATGGCAGTCAAGTCTACATGATAATCTTTAACCAAACCAGTGTTATTAAATGCTAGGGTGATGCAGGTTGGATGCCCTACTTACCTAAATTGTTGTGCATGTAGTCAGTAAAATTTACTCCACTTAAAGACTATCTTGTCTTTCTTAGCATTCATTCAACACACTTCATTAACATTATTTGTCTACGACTACATCCTCTGCTAGGCTTTTTGTTAGCTTTTATGAGTGCTTCAAGTCCAAGCTGTTATTTGTGTCTTCTGTGTGACTTGACCTACTCCTAATTCACAAACAAGTTGTGTTGGGGGTTGCTTTTGCAATATGCCAATACCTTAAATCAATATCATGTGTTGGATGATGTCTTCTTGGAGAAGGGGGAAAACTGACTTATACTATGATATATGTTAATCTGAACAATTTGGGAAATGAAAATCACTTGTAGATATAGTGTGAATTGGGATTCCTAAATTATGTTTTCTGTTTTCATTTATTTTTTATGTTAATCCTGGGTGTCATATAATGTTATTATTTGAATGCTCCCAAACTTGGTCTCAGGACTTGTTGTCCCAGATGTACCTCTAGAGGAGACTGAAGTTTTGAGCAAGGAAGCTGTCAAGAACAATATTGAACTGGTTTGTATTTCACTCGTACTTTTGTATATATGTCCATTTTTATCTATTCATATTTATTAGCATACCACTTGGAGTAAGAGTGAACTTGTTTTTGCTTTACCAAAAATTTAAAAACATGGACATCTATGGTTGGTGGTAGATTGACGGTGATAGTGTTATAGAATGAAAGCATTTTTTCTTTGTTTTTTTAATCTTCTTTAAATTTCTTGAATGTTGACTTAATTGTGCACGCTGGTTGTTACCTAATTATTATCATTTTAAGGTTTACCTTGAAAGTTACGTCTTTGTCGGCTGATGATTAAAAAGGGATGCATGCCTGTGGTGTGGTGCATGGTGATTATAGGTTTATATCTTAAGTTAATTCTGCAGGTTTGAATTGTTAGGCTTTCTGGTGAAATCAATAATGAAAGTCAAGCACTCTCTTTTTTTTTTTTTTTTTTTTCGTGCTGCTTTAAGAATAGGCACAGTTGATTTTACATTTCCAAATTGCTGGTGGCTAGGTACTTCTTACAACACCGACTACTCCTGTAGAAAGAATGAGAGCCATTGTTGAAGCATCGGAGGGATTTGTGTATCTTGTAAGAGTCTTTAGAGAGTTTATTCTTTATCATGGTTGAGTTATAATACTAAGGAAGATGGAATGGTTTTTGATGTAGCATATTCTATGACTTCTCCATTTATTTTGGAATTATAGGTCAGCTCAGTTGGAGTTACTGGTGCCCGTGAATCTGTAAGCAACCGAGTTCAAACCCTTCTGCAGGATATTAAAGAGGTCTGTCTTTATAATCTTATAACAGCTTTTGATAGATGACACTGGTATAGCGATTTCCAAACTTCAGTGGAATAATCCACTTTTAAATAGGACATTGGCAATTTTTTTGGACTAAAACCCTCAACATAAAATTGGGTTGTGCTTGGTGCATTGGTCATTTTGGCCTCTCGAGATTTAGAGTAATGGATTGGATGATAGGATTAGTGTTTGGGAGAATTTGTTATCCAATCTAATCCTTCTATAAAGAACTTTCTTCTCAACTTAGAATCCTACTAATAAATGGCAAAAAAATCAATTAATTAATACAATGCTTAATCATAAATCTGACGTCTATTGAGATGGATGGATTATATTGGACAATTCTGATCTGCTCAATGAGCAGTGGTATCGACACAATCTGATATGCTTTAAAGCAAATATCTTTAATCATTAGTGACCACTTAATGATTCTCTGAACTAAATGGATTTAATCACATCTGCCTCATGCCACCATTTTTACCACAACAGGCAACAACTAAGCCCGTAGCAGTTGGCTTTGGCATATCAAAACCTGAGCATGTGAAACAGGTTAGTCCTCTGACATAGAAAGATTGATGATGGCCATGGGTTTTCCTGTTGGGTTTATGCAGCACCGTCAAGCTAGATATTTATTACCTGCTCTTTTATTGCAGGTAGCAGGATGGGGTGCTGATGGTGTCATTGTTGGTAGTGCTATGGTGAAGTTGTTGGGTGGAGCAAAATCTCCCGAGGAAGGGTTGAAGGAACTAGAAAATTTAACCAAATCTTTGAAGTCTGCACTTCCTTGAATAGAATTTTATGTGATTACTGGAAGTTTGTGAGTCTTCTTTTCAACAGTGGCATAAATATTAATTATAATAATGTATGCTTTTCCTTTTCCTTTTTTTTTTTCGGGTTTTATAGCTCGAGGTTGCAAGCTCTCCTTGAGGCAGCCTAAGGCACTGAATAATGTAAAATACATGCGCTTTTCTGTGAACTCAAGTTGAGCTACACCATCTACCAAATATCCACAATTCTCTTTCCAGAATTTCATGAACTCCTTGGTGCATTTTATATTTCTGCTGGCCGCTACCTGAAAAAGCTCAGCGCTATTACCAAGTTGATAGAGACAAAAATCTCAGTAAAAAAAAAAAATTGTAAATAGTAACTATTTTAAATTGGATTGCTATTTATAGATTTGATTTATATTTAAATGTGGAATAATTTTTCACAAAATACTAATTTTATAATTTTTTTATTAAATTTTAGAAATATACAATAATTATTATATCAAATAAATATTTTTTAAATTAATATCACATAAATAAAAAATAAGTATTTCATTTAGAGATTTTAATAGGTTTGATATTTTTGGGCATTCATTCTGATCCAACCATATAATGATAATTTTAAATAGCATGTATGGATTTGATAATTAATATTTCTATCAGATTTAATTTTATATATTAAATAACTATTATTGTAACATCCCGTGCGGCAAGGGGAAATAATTTGCTGTTGGAGGCAGAGTTTCGCTTGAGACCCTGACCAAATGGGGAGCAAGAATGAACCGAATCATACATTGAGATGGGAAAAACTAATAACTAGAGGCGTCTTTTGGTGGAATGGCCTGGAGAATTGGAAGAACTCCAAGGTTAAGCGTGTTTGCTTGAGAGAAATTCTAGGATGGGTGACCTTCTGGGAAGTTCTTCATTCCACCTATGGGACAAAACCATGAGGCTCATGATGGGCTGGGCCAGAGAGGACAAAACCTTTAGTAGTTGGAGTAGGGCATTACATATGGTATAAGAGCTAGACCCCCTCTAATAGATGTGTGGTTTGGGAATAAACCAGGCGAAAGCTGGTGAGCTTGTAACATTTCGTGTGACAAGGGAGAATAATCTGCGGCTGAAGGCAGGGTCTCGCTTGAGATCTTGACTAAATTGGGGGCAAGAATGAACCGAATCATACATTAAAATGGGAAAAACTAATCACTAGAGGAGCCTTTTGGTGGAATGGCTTGGAGAGTTAGAAAAATTCTAGAGTTAAGCGTGCTCGCTTGAGAGAAATCGTAGGATGGGTGACCTCCTGGGAAGTTCTCTATTCCACCTATGGGACAAAACCGTGAGACTCAGAATAGGGTAGGCCAAAGTGGACAATTCCTCTAGTGGTTGGAGTAGGGCGTTACAAACTTGTAACATCTCGTGCGAAAAGGGAAGGTCTCAGCTAGAGCAGTCCTTTGGGAGGGCAAGGCTCATTGGTTCCCTTGTCCAAATGGGGGGTAGGAATGAACCGAATCATACATTGAAATGGGAGAAACTAATCACTATAGGCGCTTTTTGGTGGAATGGCTTGGAGAGTTGGAAGAATTCCGGGGTTAAGCGTACTCACTTAAGAGAAATCTTAGGATAGGTAACCTCCTGGGAAGTTCTCCATTTCACCTATGGGATAAAACCATAAGACTCAGGATGGGGAGGGCCAAAGCGGACAATTCCTCTAGTGGTTGGAGCAGGGACATTACAAATGCATGTGTGCTGTTGGGGGCGACGGGCTAGAAGCATGGGGGAACCCGCCTTCTCAGAGTTTGGAGGGGAGCCAACTAGTGGCCGAATCCAATCCCACATAGAAATGGGAGAAAAAGGTAATGATATATAAAATGGAGGAACTAATCACTAGAGCAACCTTTTGGTGGAATGGCCTAGAGAGTTGGAAGAACTCTGGGGTTAAGCGTGCTCGCTTGAGAGAAATTCTAAGATGGGTGACCTCCTGGAAAGTTCTTCATTCCACCTATGGGATAAAATAGTGAGGCTTATGGCCAAAGCAGACAATTTCTCTAGTGGTTGAAGAACTGTCCGTTACAATTGGTATCAGAATAAAGTAGGGACAACGATACGTAACGCCTACGATTCCTGAGAACTCTCACACGTGAACTGTGGCGAAGCGTGGCTCTCTGCCCAGGAGCTTGCAGGGACGGTGATACGTAACGCCTACAAGTGCTCTAATAGGTACCCTTTTTTGCCACCAAAGACAGTGAAAAATGGTATCAGAGCCGGACCCCCTTTAGTAGATATGTGGTTTGGGGATGAATCAGGCGGAAGCTGGTGGGCTTGTAATATCCCGTGCGAAAAGGGAAGGTCTCGGGTAGAGCGGTCCTATGGGAGGGCAAGGCTCGCTGGTGCCCTTATCCAAATGGGGGGCAAGAATAAACCGAATCATACATTAAAATGGGGGAAACTAATCACTAGAAACGCCTTTTGGTGGAATGGCATGAAGATTTTGAATAACTCTGGGGTTGAGCATACTCGCTTTAGAGAAATCTCAGGATGGGTGACTTTTTGGGAAGTTTTCCATTCCACCTATAAGACAAAACCGGCTCAGGATGGAGTATACCAAAACGGACAATTCTTTTAATGGTTATAGTAGGACGTTACAGTTATCTAAATGTTTTTTTATCGATGATTAGTCAAATCAATAATAAGTTAAGTATAAAATATATTTTTATAAAAATATTTATATATTTTTAAATTTTATATTTTACATAAAAATAAAATATAAATTATTAATAAAAATATTTTATATATAAATTATTAATTAAAATATATAAAATTAAATGTGTTCTAGTAATATTTGAGCAATGATAATTAAATTTATGATGAGTAAATTAAGATGTTTATAATGAATTTATTAAAATTATTAAGTCGATTCATATTTAACTAACCCATTATTATTCATAATTTCATTAACATGAATAAATATTTTTCTATTTTTAACCTTTAACATTGAATAAACCAAACAAGTCCATTCTGAAGTTATTGCATTCCGATGTAAGAATGCAACAAAAGTTGAAGGATACTTGACTACACAAGACAGTAATTTGCCTTTTCTCAGCAACTGAACATTATCCAACTACTGTGCACTACGTCAAATATTTAAAAAATTATATGGGGAATGTATGTTAGCAATTTTTTTTTTTCCGAAGATAAGTAAAAACATTGATAAAAGTTGGAGCAAGTTGAAAATCAAGTTGAGGCCTAGGTCCATTATATAATTGATCCCATACTAAAAAGCTCAACCTCCAGCCATAGAAAAAACACATTAAGACCAGAAAATGGGGGCCCAGCTCAATAAGAAAAGTCCTAGCCAGGGCAAGAAGACAACCACCATGGGAAAAAAGCACAGCCAAACACAGCGCCGTCGAGTCTCCAAGAGCAGTTGTCAAGAACTACCTCGCCAAATAAAAGAGACATGCAAGACCAAGAGCAAGGTCCCCTACAAGAGCCTTCCTAGAAGAAGGAAAAAAGTTGGGCGGTAGAACCATCAACAACCAAAAATCACAGAACCCAGGCCAAGGAAACAAGAGAAGTCATGGATCATCACTAAAAATGGTAGAGGTGGTAGTGATAGTTCTCCCCCATCGGCGATAAAGCTTAGACCAACGATCCACAGTCTCCCTTAACCACCTACAACCACTAACACATCTTGCAAAAAGTCATTGCACATCAAATAACAAAAGACAAAAACAGATAAAAAAAAACACGCTCTCTCTCATTAGGATCAGATCTATCAAAAGAGAAAACAAAGCAAAAGGTTATCTACTAACCCTAATTTTTAAATTAATTATTTTATGGGTAGCCATTAATATTTTATTTTATTTAAATTTTAAAAAATTATTTAAAATTTTTAAAATCAAGTTTGACTTTTTTCAAA
This sequence comes from Hevea brasiliensis, assembly GCF_030052815.1. Lineage (NCBI taxonomy): Eukaryota > Viridiplantae > Streptophyta > Magnoliopsida > Malpighiales > Euphorbiaceae > Hevea > Hevea brasiliensis. The sequence continues at coordinate 9,303,848 of NC_079501.1, read as the reverse complement.
AGTATAAAATTTTGATGATTTTTAAAAATTTATTTAAAGACTACGTGGTAAAATTAAAAATATATTTAGACCCTATAAATTTTTTAAATTTTTTAGAATTTTTTCAGAATTTTTTTACCTCGTTTTCGATTCCATAGCAAAGTAAAAATTCAATTTTGAGTATCTTGAATCTAATTGGTTGAATCGAACCTGTCCGGTTAGACTGGTCGAATCGGACTGGCCCTTTCTTTTTTCTCTTTTCTTTTTTCTCTTCTCCTCTCTCGCGGGCCCGACTCTTCCTCTCCCCTCTCTATTTTCTCTCTCCTCTCTCCTCCCACCGCCGCCCCAGCCTTTCCAGTCGCCGACGCGTCTCTAGGACACCTCCACGCCGCAGGCCGATGCTCCAAGCCACCGGAAAATGACCCCAAAAACTCCCCTTAGCGCACGTGTCGTTTCAGCTTCTCGGGGCACCGATTGGTCAGGATCTTGTCTTAAAACATATCTACACCTCGAGAGCTGTTCATAGACACCAAGAAGTTTTAGGCCATTTTGACTTTTGAGCTAGATTTCTCAAAAACCGTAAACCCCACCAAAAATCCGAGAGTACCAAAGTGCTCCACTTGACGAAAGCTTTGGGACAATACCCATTTCAAATTTTTTCGACATCGCTTTCAGGTGAGTCCTGCGAAACTTCACAGTGTTTTTCCGAGCTTTAAATGAGTTTAGAAAATTCCCTAAAAATTATATGCTAACCCTCGTGTTGTGGGCTTCACGTGAGTACCTTCAATTCGCAGAAATTCAATAGTTGCTCGGGTCTGCAATTTCAAGCTAGGCAAGCAGGCTACCGAAAAAATTTTAGAATTGGATCGAAATTATAGGCTATCCCACTATTTTCAGACGTTCCAGACTCGTCCCCAAGGTCGGAATTGGCATAAGTAAACCCGAACTCTACTTTTTCTTAATTATCTAGTGCCTGATTTTGATTAAAAATCTATAAAATATTCGTGATAGGTTAGAAAAATATAATTCCTTTTGCATTAGCTTAATAATATTGCTAAGGACCGCGGGACAAAGTTTTAGAATTTTTAGAGCTCATTTGGGCAATTTGTGCAAAAGGGTTAATTGTAGGGACTAAATTGTAATTTTTTAAATTGTGGTTCTTGACTGTTTGGATGGGCCCAGGAGGGGTCATGTGATGTGATTGAGTTGTGGATTATGACTTGTGGATATAAAAGTGCATTTTGAGCCATTTTGCTGGTTGGGTAGGTCCTAGGTATAGGGGAGACTCTGCCGGATTTTCGGCACGACTTAGAGCGTCTTTGGTCCTTTCCAAACTTGTATTGAGTCAAATATATTAAATAATTGCAATAAAATTTATCAGGTGAACCGGGACAGCCTTCCTCCTCCGCCTAGCTACCGCAGTGACATCGGTTCCAGTCTGTGAGTAAAATATTAATTTTAATTATAATTTTAATATTATTATATGTTCAGGCATGCCCATGTGTAACACCCTAGTGACGCGTTTTAAAACCGTGAGGGCTTCGGCCCAGAGCGGACAATATCACTAGTGGGCCGGGCCATTACATTTGTGGTATCAGAGCTGCTCCGCGTGCAACCTTGAACGATGGTGGGGCAAATCTCAGCGAGGACGCTGAGTCCCATAAGGGGGGTGGATTGTAACACCCTAGGCAAATCTCACATCGACAAAACACGGGAGAGATGCTGGGTTCATAAGATGGAGATTCCTAACCTCTAGTGACGCGTTTTAAAATCGTGAGGGCTTCGGTCCAGAGCGGACAATATTACTAGTGGGCCGGGCCGTTACACCATGCATCACTTATAAATATGTATCTATGTAGTTAAATACTAAACACATTTTATATTACATTCTTAATTGATGAAGTGCCATGGATATTGCTATGGTAATTTGGAGCAGTGTGCATGCGTGTGGTGTGTGGCATTGAATATGGATAGGACGGGTAGACGTGGCTTGAGAGACACTAGCTAGGACCCGATTCTTTATGGATAAGTCGAGGTAGGCATGGCTCGAAATGATCTCGTTGGCCCCCACATTTGGTTTTTCAAGCGAAAGTCCAGCTTGAGAGACACTCGCTGGCAGATGTTAGAGTAAGAGAGTTGTATAGGGAATCAGCTCCCATATATGTACTGTTTGAACATTATTGGGTGTGTGAGTGCTCCAAATTGCCTTTTTGTTGTTATGATGTGATGTGTATGAAAATTTTGATTGTGTTGCATTCCACTCCTTAGGATGCATTAGCTCTAGGCAGCTATAGAAATTATAGTTAAAATTGGTATTTTACTCTCTGAGTCTAACGCTCACTCCTGTTCACCTTATTTTTCCAGGTTACAGGAGGATTACTTATTGTGACTAATCTGCTCCTCTTCTTCGCAGATCAATTAGTAATATCTAATGTATTTTGTATAATTTAGCCAAACTTTTAGACTCCACATGTGTTAGGAGTATTTTAATCAATTTGGGACTATAATATAATATTATGTTAAATTTGTAAGAATATTAAATGCATGTATATGTGAGTGTGATTGGATTGGATGAGAGAGCAGAGCTCCCATTTGATTTATAACGTGATGAGTATGTGGAGGGTGAGCTGAGCTCCCTAAATTATTATATATTGTGTTTACAGGTCGGGCGAGTAAAAAACTCTCCATTATATGGTCCATATTATGGTCGGATTCTGTCTACTTGAATTCTTGAAATTGGGCTTAAAATGGGCCTTAGGATTGTGTTAAGGAATAGTTATTCTTACTACGGACCTCGGGGACTTTAGGATGGCTCAGGTTCTAGTGTCGGTCCGGCCCATAGGTTGGGTCGTGACAAATGTGGTATCAGAGCTTAGGCTCCATATTCATAGGGAGTATATGTCTAAAGTTTTAGGAAGAGTCTAATAGGAGTCACATGCGGAGAATAGGGTCCGCATTCATCCTTGCATTGTCATCTTTGCTTCTAGTTTCTGCTTTATATAATGGTTTGTAAATATGAGTCTATAGAGCTGTGTAATATGTTGTTTTGAATTTTTATGGGCTAATGCTATTGAATTTCGGGCAAATACGTAGAAGTAAAAGAGTTGTCACTGCACCAGAACGGGATGTGCTAGATGAGGTATCGGCACAAGATGAGGCGCCTGTCCCGAGGAGGCAGGGCAGGAGACTTAGAGCTGCTCAAGTAGAAGAGCAACCGCCACCAGTACAAGAACAGTCTTTTGTGGCTTAGGGTTCTATGAACTCAATGGCAGCTACCCTAGCCGGATTGCAGAGAACCATCGATATGATGGCACAATATATGGTCCACCATCTACAACAGCAGCAGCCCACCGCTCCAAGAGGGGAACCTTACAAATAGATAATTAATTTTAAGAAGTTGGTGCCTGGTATCTATGATGTAACTGATGATGCTTACCGATTTTTGGACTCCTACAAATAGGCAAGGGTGGAACTGCAGTTAACTGACAGAAGATTGGTAGAGTGTGTGTAGCATGTATTAGGGCTAGTGCCAAGGCAGTGGATGATAGATTACGTACTACCTCATATTGAGGGATTATATTTGACCCAGTTTGTGGAACCGTTCGTCAATAGGTTTGTGCCAGAAAGCTTCAGAGACCAAAAGCAGTGGGCCTTTGAGGCTTTAAAGCAAAATGGCAGATCCGTAGATAAATATGTTATATAATTTTTGGAACTGAGTAGGTATGCCCTCACAGCAGTGGCTACAGAAAGTATGAAGGTAAAGAGGTTCCTAAAGGGGCTGGACAGGAAGTATGCAAACCTGGCCATGATGTTTAATCAATCTTTCAATGTGGTAGTTGATCGAGCCTGACAGATTGAAATCAGCTATACAGGAAATGACAGTGGAAGGGCAAAGAAGAATAGAGTAGAGGTTTCTTCAGGTGTTCCCTATATGGGTACCACGGATAGTGGAGGCCAAAGTCATTACAGAGGAAGAAGTAGAAACAATAAGAAGGGTGGTTTTAAACACAGATCTCGAGGATTCAGACTAGGGTACTGATCTAGCAGTGGTCACAGTTCGGGTTACAGCAGTTCTAGGTTTGGTTTAGGATCCTCCTTGGCACCTTACACGCAGTGTGAAAGAGGACATTCAGGACCTTGTATGATGGGTTCAGAAGTATGTTTCTGATGTGGCCAGCAGGGTCACTTTGCTAGAGAATTTCCCATGTTCAGCGATCCACATATAGGGTCACAGGGTTCTGTTGCAAATGTTCCTCGTCAATTGTATCCTGGTGCTTCCAGCATGGTAGGCAATCAGTTCAATGGCCAACAGAGCCAAGGAAAAGGAGGACGTGGATTTGGAGGCAGGTCAGGAGGTACAAGTGAACTTCAGGGTTCTGCAATGCAAGGTAGGGGTCAAGCTCGGGTTTTCACCTTGACCTACCAGGATGCTTAGGCTTCCAATGCAGTTGTGGCAGGTATTCTTCTAGTCTGTTTCTATGAGGCTCATATTTTGATAGATTCAGGTGCTACGCACTCATTTATCTCCCCGTTTTAGCCATGAGATTGGGTAGGAACCCTGCAATTTTAGAATACCCCTTGTCTGTAGCTACCCCTCTTAGTGACAACATAGATGTAGATATGGTTTTTCTGGGTAGCCCAGTGATAGTGGATGGAAGGATCCTCCCAGCAGACTTGATTCTTTTACCAGTAATGGATTTTGATATAATTTTGGGAATGGATTGGCTGGCAACTTATTATGCCACTTTAGACTACAGGAACAAAAAGATGTATTTTCATATACCTGGTGTGGAAGAATTTAGCTTTGATAGTCACAGGAGCGTGGCTCCATATAACTTGGTGTCAGTAATTAGTGCTAGAAAGATGTTGAGGTATGGGTGTCAGGGGTATTTGGCATTAGTGAGAGATACATTTGTAGAAAGTGTTGGCATCAAGAATATTTCTATTTTCAGAGAATTTATGGATGTCTTCCCTGAGGAGCTTCCAGGGTTACCACCAGGAAGGGCAATTGAGTTCTGCATTGATATTGTGCTGGGTACAAACCCCATATCAATGCTGCCTTACAGGATGGCCCCAGCAGAATTAAAGGAACTGAAGGAGCAACTACAAGAGCTTCTGGACAAGGGTTTTATCCGTCCAAGTGCCTCCCCCACGGGCGCTCCTGTTTTATTTGTGAGGAAGAAAGATGGGTCCTTAAGGTTATGTATTGATTATAGACAGCTGAACAAGGTGAATGTAAAAAACAAGTATCCACTTCCTCGAATCGATGATCTATTTGATTAGCTCCAAGGGGCTAGATTCTTTTCTAAAATAGTTCTACGGTCAGGCTACCATTAGTTGAGAATCAAGAATGAGTATGTGCCCAAGACAGCGTTCAGGATAAGATATGGTCATTATGAGTTCTTGGTGATATTTTTTGGACTCACTAATGCACCATCGGCTTTCATGGACTTGATGAACAGGGTGTTCAGGCCATTCCTGGACCATTTTATCATCGTATTCATAGATGACATTTTGGTATACTCTTAGACCGAGGAAGAACATGTGTGGCATTTGAGGATGGTGTTGTAGACTTTGAGGGAGCACCAGCTATATGCCAAATTTTCAAAATATAAATTTTGGCTAGAAAGCATCTCATTCTTGGGACACGTGGTTTCTAGTGAAGGCATTCAAGTGGATCCCAAGAAAATTGAGGCAGTAACTAGTTGGCTTAGGCTTACAACAGTCACTGAGGTGCGAAGTTTTCTGAGCCTAGCTGGCTACTATAAGCGTTTTGTACAGAATTTTTTCAGGATAGCAGCTCCCCTAACTAAGTTAACTCAGAAGAATATTCTATTCATTTAGACATATGATTGTGAGGAGAGCTTCCAAAAGCTTAAAGAATGTCTAATTATAGCCCCTGTGTTGACATTACCGATGAGTGGTGAAGGATATACTGTGTGCTATGATGCCTCCAGAGTTCGTTCAGGGTGTATTTTGATGCTTCAAGGCAGCTAAAGAGGCATGAGCAGAACTACCTCACCCATGATTTGGAAATGGTGGCTGTAGTCTTTGCATTAAAGATCTGGAGATACTACCTGTATGGTGAAGTATATGAGATATACACTGACCACAAGAGTTTGAAGTACATCTTCCAACAGAGGGATTTAAACTTACGGCAGAAGAGATGGATGGAACTTCTGAAAGACTATGATTGTACCATCCAATATTATCCTGGGAAGGCCAATGTAGTATCAGATTCTCTGAGAAGAAAATCTTCTGGTAGCTTGGTCCACATATCATGTGAAAACCCATATACATTTATTATTTATTATTATTTTATTTTAATTAGCTAACAATAATTTAATATATTTATAAAAAATATATATATTTTATTGGATGGTCTGCTTATTTATTTTTAGATATATATATATTATTTTTGAAATTAAATATATATCTGCAATCTGAACAACCCAGTTCAATAATAACTCTTATCCCATTTTACACCTAATAGAACTCTTGAAATATATATATACCCTAATCATCTCTTCTGTTAAACTTTACTCTCAAAACCTGTTTGTCACCTCCTTTTTTCTATCAAATACTCTCAACAGAGAATCCCTAAATTTTTACTTCTCTATTCATCACATTCGATTCTGTTTTCAAGGTAAAAATTCTCATTCTTTATTCAATAATGGGTGAATTTGATTTTATTTTCTTTCATTGATTTGTTACAGCTACCCTAGAAATTTATTTTTTTTTTCTTTGATCATTAGTATTGAATTGGGTTGATCATAATTACTGTTGAACAATAATTAATTATTATTATATATATATATATATATATATATATATATATATATATATATATATATATATCCCACCTCGTCCCGTTCTCGTCCCACGCGTCCCGTTCTCGTTTTTATCTCAGTTCTCGTTTTTATATATATATATAAAACTGTTCACCCAAATCCGCACCTCCCACGACCATGCGTCAGTTCTCGTTTATATATATATATATATAAGTTATTTTTTATTTTATTATTATTTAATATTTTTCTTTTATATTTTGGGTATGTAGGAGATTCAAATATTCAATCAGTCAATTGAAATTGTCTCCCTTTCATTGAAATAACTATTGTCTTGAAGGTTCCAGGTGAGTGGTAATTATAGTACATGGCACCGTTTTTGTCCCTTTTAAAATTTCTTAGCATTAAGTTTGTTATTAAATGAAATTTTAAATCAATATTTTAACAATGATTTAATATGTGATTTTCTAGAGTTTTATTTTATTATTGAATTTTATTTCGATTTTGATTAAATAATTGATTTTGCCAACTATCTCTGCATTAAACCCGTTAGGATTCCGGGAACAGGCCTTTAATGTATTTATATTGATTGATATTTGACTATAAAATTTTACTGATGTGTTACTGAATTGATTTGAGATTGATTTGATTTTATTGAATTGATTTGAGATTGATTTGATTTTATTGAATTGATTTTATTGACTCTCTGAAACTATTGAAATACACTATTGGAATTGCACTATCAGTTATTATTTGCTATCTGAAATTTTTTATTGATTTTGATTGATTTGTACAAATTGATTTTCTGTTTTTAATTGGTACCGTGCCCGATGTCATTTACATTATCCGCCCCGCCGTGTGGACTATCACGGTATTAGGTTGCATTGTCGAGTCATGCATCATTGCAGTTTATGGTTTGCATTAGTATCATATGCATTGATATCTGTGAAGGAGGAGGAAGGTATCTGATATCTGGTAGCGCGCTTACCATCTGGCCTTTGGTGATGTGGGGTATCATCACCCTGGTGCACTGTACCATAAAATTTTTATTGAATGAATTTCTTTTATATATATGTTTTATGAAGTTATTTTATTAATGATTTTTGACAGCATGAGCATGATTTTATTGAATAAAAAATTTATTGTGAAATTAATCAAGCGTCTGCCTGTTCCTATTCCGTTGTGTGCTATAATTATCATTCACTGAGCATCTAGCTCAAACCACGTTTTCTCATGCATTATCTGTTTCAGATCAGTAGAATTCTGCAGCTGATCCAAATATTCAGTCCATTTTCTGGAGAGGGACAACTTTGATTTGTTCTCATGGTATGCCCGAATTCATGTCTTCTCGGGCTAATAATTAGTTTTGTTTATTGAATAGTTTAAGTTTTTTTTTTGAAATCTTTAGAGACTCCGCAGTTTACTTATGGGATATTTATGATGTTTATTCAACATTTTGTCTATTTAGATTTTGTCTATTTTTTTGGATTAGTAAGTGACAATATATTCATTCAAGATACTCTGATAAGGCTTGCATGATTTAAGAATACTTAAATTATCTGCGGCCTGATTCGTAATTTTGGGTCGTGACAAAGTTGGCATCAGAGCTCGGTTAAGGTCTAGTAAACTTGCAGAGCATAGGATCCTTAACGTCTTTTCAGTTTATCATTGCTTCAGATATCTACGTCCTTCGTACTTTTTCACCTGTCTTAATTTGGCTCACATTTTCAAATTTAATACTTGTTTATTAAAATGAATAAGTGCCTGAGTCTGTTAAACGTAAGAGGAGAGCTTGGGTCAAGGGTCTTAATGGTGCAAACCTTGATCCAACAAGGGAGGTACCCCCTAAAACTATTAATCAGACATCTAAACAGATGCCTATGGCTAAGACTGGGGCACAACCATTCTTTTGTTTCTCCATACTTTTCCATGATATTTAGTACACCACCTACTTTGTTAGAGTATCCTTCATCTGTATCAACACCTATGAGGAACGCAATAGACACTAATATGGGGGATGTATAATTCACATTGGAGATAGGGAATTAGTTGCAGATCTTGTTTCTTTGGATATGTTTGAGTTTGATGTGATTTTAGGCATGGATTGGTTAGCCACTTATCACGTTTCATTGGATTGTCATAATAAAGTTGTACTCTTTAAAATTCCTGGGGTGGCAGAATTTCAATTTCAGGGAGATCGCAGTATAGCCTCTAGTAATCCTATCTCTGTAGTGAGTGCTAGACGATTATTACGAAAGAGGTGTAAAGGGTATCTAGCTTATGTTAGAGATGTTCAGGTAGAATGTGCAGGTTTGGAGAATGTTGCAGTGGTTAAGGAGTTTCCTGATGTGTTTCCAAAAGATTTATCAGGTTTACCCCCGGAGCGAGAGGTAGAGTTTGGTATAGACTTAGTTCCTGAAATTGAGCCCATATCTATGCCACCTTATCGTATGGCGCCCGCAGAACTTAAGGAGTTGAAGGAGCAACTACAGAACCTACTAGATAAGGGGTTTATTCACCCTAGTGTTTCTCCATGAGGTGCTCCTGTGTTATTTGTACGGAAGAAGGATGGGTCTTTGAGAATGTGTATTGATTATAGGCAATTGAATAAGGTAACTGTGCGTAATAAGTATCCTCTTCCACGCATAGATGACCTGTTTGACCAACTTTAAGGTGCAAAGTATTTTTCCAAGATTGATCTTCGATCTGGGTATCATCAATTGAGGGTCAAGAAAGAAGACATACTGAAGACGACCTTTAGGACTAGGTATGGATACTATGAATTTCTTGTAATGTCTTTTGGTCTTACCAATGCTCCGGCCGCTTTTATGGATCTCATGAATAGTGTTTTCAAGCCTTTCTTAGATCAATTTGTTATTGTGTTCATCGATGACATTCTAGTGTACTCAAAGAGTAAGGAGGAGCATGAACAGCATTTGAGAATTGTCCTTCAGACCTTACGAGAACACAAGCTATATGCCAAGTTCTCAAAATGTGAGTTTTGGTTAGATAGTGTGGCTTTCCTAGGCCATACAGTATCTAAGGATGGGGTGTGCGTTGATAAGAAGAAAGTTGAGGCAATGCTTCATTGGCCTAGACCCACAACTGTGTCAGAGATTCGTAGTTTCTTGGGTTTAGCAGGGTATTATAGACGGTTTGTTCAAGATTTCTCTCGTATTGCAGCACCTTTAACTAAGTTGACACAGAAGAATGTGAAATTTCAGTGGTCTGAGGCTTGTGAAAAAAGTTTTCAGGAGCTTAAGACTCGTTTAACTCTGACACGATGTTAGCCCTTCCATCCGGATCAGGGGGTATGTAGTATATTGTGATGCTTCTAGGATTGGTTTAGGATGTGTTTTGATGCAACATGGACGGGTTATTGCATATGCTTCTCGTCAGTCGAAAAGGCACGAGCAGAATTATCCAACTCATGATTTGGAAATGGCTGCAGTAATTTTTGCTTTGAAAATCTGGAGGCACTATTTGTATGGTGAGACTTGTGAAATCTTCACTGACCACAAAAGTCTCAAATACATCTTTGACCAACGTGATCTTAATCTTAGGCAAAGAAGATGGATAGAATTGCTGAAGGATTATGATTGCACCATACAGTATCACCCTAGAAAGGCTAATATGGTGGCTAATGCTCTAAGCAGGAAGTCTTCTGGTAGTTTAGCCCATATATCTACCAAGATGAGGCCTTTGATTGGTGAATTACATGAGTTGCTAGATCAGGGAGTAGAGTTTGAAATCATAGCTGGATCACTCTAAGCACATTTTCGAGTTAGGCCTATCTTGATTGATCGAATAAAGGCCGCTCAAAAGAGGGATTCTCAGCTGTGTGAGATTATAGATAATATTCATCAAGACCAAGCTCAAGGATTCATGTTGAATGATGATGGAGTTCTTCGTTATGGCACTAGACTTTGTGTCCCCAATGTTGATAAGTTGAGAAGAGAAATCATGGAGGAGGCACACCATTCTGCTTACACAGTACACCCAGGTTCAACTAAGATGTACCGTGATTTAAGGGAGCATTATTGGTGGGGTGGCATGAAGAGGGATATTGCAGAATTTGTTACTAAATGTTTGACTTGTCAGCAGGTTAAGGCAGAACATTAGAGACCATCTGGGTTACTTCAGCCATTGCCTATTCCCGAGTGGAAGTGGGAGCATATTACCATGGACTTTGTTGTGAGTTTACCTAGTACACGAGGTGGTTACAATGCAATTTGGGTGATAGTGGACAGATTGACAAAATCTGCTCATTTCCTTCCTGTGAAGACTACATATGACTTTGCTAAACTTGCACAGTTGTATATAAACAAGATTGTTAGTCTTCATGGAGTTCCAGTTTCTATTGTCTCTGATCGTGGTATTCAGTTTACTTCTCGATTTTAGAAGAAATTCCAAGAAGCTTTAGGAACAAGAGTAGACTTTAGTACTGCTTTTCACCCTCAGACGGATGGACAGTCAGAAAGGACCATACAGACATTAGAGGACATGCTTCGTGCATGCGTTATGGATTTTGGTGGCTGTTGGGATCATTATTTGCCTTTAGTGGAGTTTGCTTATAATAACAGTTATCAGGCAAGTATAGAGATGGCTCCATATGAGGCATTGTATGGTCGAAAGTGTAGGTCACCAGTTTGTTGGGATGAAGCTGGAGAAAGAAGGCTTACTAGACCAGAGTTGATACAATTAACTTCAAAGAAGGTTCGACTAATTCGTGATCGACTTTTGACTGCTCAAAGTCTACAGAGAAGTTATGCTGACCCTAAGCGTAAAGATGTAGAATTTATGATTGGTGATCATGTATTTCTGAAAGTTTCCCCTATGAAAGGAATCATGATGTTTGGGAAGGAAGGGAAGCTTAACCCTCATTTTGTTGGTCCATTTGAAATTTTGGAGAGAATTGGAGCAGTTGCTTACCGTTTAGCCCTTCCACCTGGTTTTGCACATGTACATCCAGTTTTCCATATTTCTATGCTTAGGAAGTATGTACCAGATCCATCTCATGTTTTACAACCTCAAACCATGCAATTTAGGGATGATATGTCATATGAGGAGCCAGTAAAGATTTTAGATCGACAAATTAGGGAACTCCGGTCTAAGGAAGTAGCTTTGATCAAAGTCTTGTGGCATAATCACTCAACTAGTGAGGCCACATGGGAGGCAGAATCTAAAATGCGAGCCAAATATCCTCACTTATTTGATTCTTCAGGTTAAAATTTTGTCTATTCAAATTCGGGGACCGAATTTTTTTTTAAGGGGGGAAGTATGTGAAAACCCATATACATTTATTATTTATTATTATTTTATTTTAATTAGCTAACAATAATTTAATATATTTATAAAAAATATATATATTTTATTGGATGGTCTGTTATTTATTTTTAGATATATATATATTATTTTTTGAAATTAAATATATATCTGCAATCTGAACAACCCAGTTCAATAATAACTCTTATCCCATTCTACACCTAATAGAACTCTTGAAATATATATATACCCTAATCATCTCTTCTGTTAAACTTTACTCTCAAAACCTGTTTGTCACCTCCTTTTTTCTATCAAATACTCTCAACAGAGAATCCCTAAATTTTTACTTCTCTATTCATCACATTCGATTCTGTTTTCAAGGTAAAAAATCTCATTCTTTATTCAATAATGGGTGAATTTGATTTTATTTTCTTTCATTGATTTGTTACAGCTACCCTAGAAATTTATTTTTTTTTTCTTTGATCATTAGTATTGAATTGGGTTGATCATAATTACTGTTGAACAATAATTAATTATTTTATATATATATATATATATATATATATATATATATATATATATATATATATATATATATATATATATATCCCACCTCGTCCCGTTCTCGTCCCACGCGTCCCGTTCTCGTTTTTATCTCAGTTCTCGTTTTTATATATATATATATAAAACTGTTCACCCAAATCCGCACCTCCCACGACCATGCGTCAGTTCTCGTTTATATATATATATATATATATATATATATATATATAAAAGTTATTTTTTATTTTATTATTATTTAATATTTTTCTTTTATATTTTGGGTATGTAGGAGATTCAAATATTAATCAGTCAATTAAAATTGTCTCCCTTTCATTGAAATAACTATTGTCTTGGAGGTTCCAGGTGAGTGGTAATTATAGTACATGGCACTGTTTTTGTCTCTTTTAAAATTTCTTAGCATTAAGTTTGTTATTAAATGAAATTTTAAATCAATATTTTAACAATGATTTTATATGTGATTTTCTAGAGTTTTATTTTATTATTGAATTTTATTTCGATTTTGATTAAATAATTGATTTTGCCAACTATCTCTGTATTAAACCCATTAGGATTCCGGGAATAGGCCTTTAATGTATTTATATTGATTGATATTTGACTATAAAATTTTACTGATGTGTTACTGAATTGATTTGAGATTGATTTGATTTTATTTAATTGATTTGAGATTGATTTGATTTTATTGACTCTCTGAAACTATTGAAATACACTATTGAAATTGCACTATCAGTTATTATTTGCTATCTGAAATTTTTTATTGATTTTGATTGATTTGTACAAATTGATTTTCTGTTTTGAATTGGTACCTGTGCCCGATGTCATTTACATTATCCGCCCGCCGTGTGGACTATCACGGTATTAGGTTGCATTGTCGAGTCATGCATCATTGCAGTTTATGGTTTGCATTAGTATCATATGCATTGATATCTGTGAAGGAGGAGGAAGGTATCGATATCCGTAGCGCTTACCATCTGGCCTTTGGTGATGTGGGGTATCATCACCCTGGTGCACTGTACCATAAAATTTTTATTGAATGAATTTCTTTTATATATATGTTTTATGAAATTATTTTATTAATGATTTTTGACAGCATGAGCATGATTTTATTGAATAGAAAATTTATTGTGAAATTAATCAAGCGTCTGCCTGTTCCTATTCCGTTGTGTGCTATAATTATCATTCACTGAGCATCTAGCTCAAACCACGTTTTCTCACATGCATTATCCTTTTGGATCAGTAGAATTCTGCAGCTGATCCAAATATTCAGTCCATTTTCTGGAGAGGGACAACTTTGATTTGTTCTCATGGTATGCCCGAATTCATGTCTTCTCGGGCTAATAATTAGTTTTGTTTATTGAACAGTTTAAGTTTTTTTTTTTGAAATCTTTAGAGACTCCGCAGTTTACTTATGGGATATTTATGATGTTTATTCAACATTTTGTCTATTTAGATTTTGTCTATTTTTTTGGATTAGTAAGTGACAATATATTCATTCAAGATACTCTGATAAGGCTTGCATGATTTAAGAATACTTAAATTATGCGCCAGTCACGGTTCAGAATTTTGGGTCGTGACATATCAGCAGTGAGGAGACCATTAATTCAGAAATATGAGTTGATGGATTAAGGTCTGATCTTGGATATTTTATATAAGGGGGTATTATTAGTTTATTTTTTAGTAAGACCAGACCTGCGAGATAGAATCAAAGTTTCTCAGCACAGGGACTTGTAATTAATAAAGATTATAGAAAGAGTATAGCAGGGTGAAGGTTGTGAATTTGGATTTGCTAGTGATAGCGCTCTTATACAAGGTTCCAAGATATGTGTGCCCGACGTGGACAACCTCAGGAATGAGATCATGCAAGAGGCACACTATACACCCTACAATGGCCACTCAGGCTCTACCAAGATATGCCATGATGTGAAAGATAGCTACTAGTGGAATGGCATGAAGAGAGACATAGTAGACTTTGTGTCCAAGTGCTTGACTTGTCAAAAGATGAAATTTGAACACCAGAGGCTATCAGGAAAGCTGCAAGAGCTCTCTATCCCAGAATGAAAATGGGAAATGATCACTATGGATTTTGTAACTGGGTTGCCTCATACCACGCGATGATATGATTCGATATGGGTAATTATAGATCGTTTGACTAAATCAGCTCATTTCTTGCCTGTGAGAACCACCTATTCTGTTGCATAATACGCAAGGCTCTATGTTTGAGAAATAGTCAAATTGCATGTAGTTCCTACTTCCATAATATCTGACAGAGGGCCCCAGTTCACTTCTAGGTTTTGGAGAAAGCTGCAAGAGGTACTTGGCACGCAGTTAAACTTTAGTACTGCCTTCCACCCTCAGACAGATAGGCAGTCCAAAAGGACAATTTAGACACTAGAAGACATTCTTCGTATATGTGTTCTGGATTTTGGAGGTCAATGGGATGATTAGCTACCCTTGGTGGAGTTTGCCTACAACAACAGTTATCATTCCAGCATCGAGATGGCACCCTATGAGGTGCTATATGGCAGAAAGTGTAGGTCTCCTTTGTGTTGGGCAGAAATGGGAAAAGCGAAGGTGCATGATGTAGACCTAGTGTAGTACACTTCAGAGATGGTTCCTTTAATCAGAGAACGATTGAAAACGGCTTTTAGCAGGCAGAAGAGTTATGCAGATTCTAGACGGAGGGATGTAAAGTTTGCAGTAGGCGATTACGTATTCCTGAAAGTTTCTCCGATGAATAGAGTTATAAGGTTTGAAAAGAAAGGCAAGTTGGCACCTCGGTATATTGGACCTTTTGAGGTTACTGACAGTGTTGGAGCAATTGCCTATCAGTTGGAGTTACCACCCAGCCTTTCTCATGTTCTCCCTGTGTTTCACATCTCCATGCTCAGGAAATACATACCTAATCCTTCTCATGTGCTACATCCGGATACTGTAGAGCTGAAAGAAGATTTGACGTTTGAAGAGCAGTTAGTAGCCATAGTGGACTACCAAGTGAGGCAACTAAGATCAAAACAAATTCCTACGGTTAAGGTTTTGTGGAGGAGCCAATCAGTAGAAGAATACACCTGGGAGTCAGAGTGGGACATGCGTAGCAAGTACCCTTATTTGTTCAATGTGTAATTCAGTTCTTTTCTCCTGCCTTGTGTAAAAAATTCAAGGACGAATTTTCTGTAAGGGGGAAAGAATGTAACACCTCTAATTTTTAAATTAATTATTTTTATGGGTAGCTATTAATATTTTATTTTATTTAAATTTTGAAAAATTATTTGAAATTATTTGAATTTTTGAAATTTTTCAAAAATATAAAATTTTGATGATTTTTAGAAATTTATTTAAAGACCACGTGGCAAAACTAAAAATATATTTAAACCCTAAGAATTTTTCAGATTTTTCTAGAATTTTTTTAGAATTTTTAGGCCTCGTTTTTGGTCCCAAGGTGAAGTAAAAATTCAATTTTAGGTATCCTGAATTGAACCGACCGAATCGAACCGGACCGGGTCAGACTGGTCGAATCGGACTGGCCCTTTCCTTTTTCTCTTCTCCTTCCCCACGCGCCCAACTCTTCCTCTCCCCTCTCCATTTTCTCTCACCTCTCTCCTCCCCTTGCCACCCCACCACCGCCCCAGCCTTCTCCAGTTGCCGGCGCGCCTCTAGGACACCTCCCCACCGCCGGCCGACACTTTAGGCCGCCGAAAAATGACCTCAAAAACTCCCCTTCGCTCGTGCACCATTTCGGCTTCTCGGGCCGATTCCGACAAATTCGGCCACCGATTGAACCGGGTCTTGTCCCAAAACACATCTATACCTCAAGAGCTTTCTATAGACACCAATAACACAAAAATCTGTTGAGTGGTTTGTCCAATTTTTGCTTGAGAAGTTTTAGCCTATTTTAACTTTTGGGCTAGATTTCTCGAAAACCGTAAACCCCACCAAAAATCTGAGAGTACCAGAATGCTCCACTCTACGAGTGCTTCGCAGCAATACCCATTTCAAATTTTTTCGACATCGCTTTTCGATGGGTCACACGAAACTTCGCAATATTTTTTCTAGCATTAAATGAGTTTAGAAAATTCCGTAAAAATTATATACTAACCCCCGTATTGTGGGCTTCGCATAGGTACCTTCAATTCGTGAAAATTCAACAGTTGCTCGGGTTTGCAATTTCAGGCCGGGCAGGCAGGCTATCGAAAAAGTTTCAGAATTGGGTTGAAATTATAGGCTACCCCACCATTTTCAGACGTTCTAGATGCATCTCCAAGGTTGAAATTGGCATAGGTAAACCCGAACCCTACTTTTTCTTAATTATTTAGTGCTTGATTTCGATTAAAAATCTATAAAATATTCGTGGTAGGTTAGAAAAATATAATTTCTATTGCATTAGCTTAATAATATTGCTAAAGACCGCGGGGCAAAGTTTTAGAATTTTTAGAGCTCATTTGGGCAGTTTGTGCAAAAGGGCTAATTGTAGGGACTAAATTATAATATTTCAAATTGTAGTTTTTTCTTATTTGGATGGACCCAGGAGAAGCCATGTGATGTGATTGAGTTGTGGATGTGTGACTTGTGGATATAGAAGTGCATTTTGAGCCCTTTTGCAGGTTGGGTAGGTCCTAGGTATAGGGGAGACTCTGTCAGATTTTCTGCACAACTTAGGGCGTCTTTGGTCCTTTCCAAATTTGTATTGAGTCAAATATATTAAATAATTATAATAAAATTTGTCAGGTGAGCCGGGACAACCTTTCTCCTCCGCTCAGCCGCTGTAATGACCTCGGTTCAAGTCTATGAGTAAAATATTAATTTTTATTATAATTTAAATATTATTATATTTTTAGGCATGCCCATGCATCACTTATAAATATGTATTTATGTAGTTAAACACTAAGCACATTTTATATTGCATTCTTAATTGATAAAGTATCATGGATGTTATTTATGGTAATTGGAAGCAGTGTGCGTGCGTTGGCGTGCGTGTGGTGTGTGGTATTAAATATGGATTGGAAGGGAGACGTGGCTTGAGAGATACTCTTTAGGACTCGGTCTTTTATGGATAAATCGGGGTGGGCACGGCTCGAGATGATCTCGCTGGCCCCCGCATTTGGTTTATCAAACGAAAGTCTTACTTGAGAGACACTCTCTGACAGAGGTTGGATTAAGAGAGCTGTATAGGGGATCAGCTTCCATATATGTACTGTATGAATATTATTGGGTGTGTGAGTGCTCCAAATTACCTTTTTGCTGTTATGATGTGATATGTATGAAAATTTCGATGGTGTTACATTCCACTTCTTAGGATGCATTAGCTCTAGGTAGCTATAGAAATTGTAGTTAAAATTGATATTTTACTCTATGAGTCGAATGCTCATTCCTGTTTACCTTATTTTTCCAGGCTATAGGAGGATTACTTGTTGTGACTAACCTGCTCCTTTTCTTCGCAGGTCAATTAGTAACATCTAATGTATTTTGTACAATTTAACCAAAATTTTAGACTCCGCATGTGTTAGGAGTATTTTAATCAATTTGAGACTATAATATAATATTATATTAAATTTGTAAGAACATTAAATACATGTATGTATGAGTATGATTGGATTGGATGAGGGAGCTGAGCTTCCATTTGATTTATGACATGATGAGTATGTAGAGGGTGAGCTGAGCTTCCCAAATTATTATATATTGTGTTTACAGGTCGGACGAGTAAAAAACTCTCCGTTTATGGTCCATATTATGGCTGGACTCTGTCCAGTTGAATTCTTGAAATTGAGCTTAAAATCGGCCTTAGGATTGGGTTAAGGAATAGTTAAGCTTACTATGGGTCTTGGGAGCTTTAGGCTGGCCCAGGTTCTAGTGTCGGTCCGGCCCATAAGTTGGGTCGTGATATCTACAACCCACCCAGTGGTAGGGAGACCAAACCCATGACCGAGTAGGTGAGGAAGAGCCACCCTTGCCAGAAGGGGCAAGGTGTAACACCCCAAAATTTTATTAATTATGAGTATTTTTTATATTTTAATTTTATTTGAATTTTAGGAATTTTTTTGAGATTTTTCGGATTTTAAAAATCGGGTTCGATTTTCCGAAAATATAAACTTTGATGATTTTTAAAAATTAATTTAAAGACCACGTGGCAAAACTAAAAATATATTCGGAGTCTACGTATTTTTCTGAGTTTTCGGGAATTTTTTCGGAATTTTTGGACCTCGTTTTCGGTCCCGAGGCAGAGTAAAAATTCAAAAATTTTGTATTTCGAATCGAACCGGCCGAATCGAACCGGACCGGATCGGACCGGTCGAATCGGACCGGTCTCTTCTCTTTTTCTTCCTCTTCCTCCCGCGCGCGACGCACTCCCCTTCTCTCTCTCTTTTCTCTCTCCTCCCCTCCCCTGCTGCCGGCCAGCCGCCTCCCCTGCACCCTCCTCCTGCGGCGCCTCCCGGTAGTCGGCCCGGTGACCGGCGGGAAAGCGCGCGATTCTCTCCCCTGCCAGCGCCGCTCAGCTTCCTCGGCCAAATCCGGCCGATCCGGTCCGATTGGATCGGGTCTTGTGTCCAAAACCATCTACTCGGCGAGCTTTTCATAGACACCAAGAACGCCAAATCCATCGAGCGGATTGTCCGATTTTAGCTCGGGAAGATTTTAGCCCATTTCGACTTTTGGGCTAGATTTCTCGAAAAGTGAATCCACGAGAAAATCGAGGCTACCGATGCGCTCCACTCGGCGAGGATTCGCGGGATATTAATTTCAAAATTTTCCGACAACGTTTTTGGTGGGTCCCACGAACTTCGCGATGTTTTTCGAGCATTAAATGAGCTTAGAAAATTCTGAAAATTTTATGTACTAACCCCGTGTTATGGGCTTCGTAGGTATCCTCGATTCGCGGAAATTCGGCGATTGATCGGTTCGCAAATTTGGGCGAACGGACTGTTACGTAAAAGTCTCGAATTGGACCGAGGTTTTGGCTAGCCCCATTGTCGAGACGTCGGCGCGTTCAAGTCGGAATCGGCAAAGGTAAACCGAACCTTGTTTTTACGTAATTTTCTAGTGCTTAAATAGGATTAAAAATCCATAAAATATTCGTGGTAGCTTAGAAAATTACGATTCTTTTGCAATAGCTTAGTAATATTGCTAAGGACCGTGGGGCAAAGTTTTATAATTTTTAGAGCTTGTTTGGGCGATTTTGCAAAAATGATCAATAATAAGGGTGAATTGAAATTTTGCGCATTGTGATGGATGATTGATTTGATGGGCGGGAGGGGCTGTGTGATATAATTGAACTGTTGATGTATGGATTGTGAATATAGAAGTGCGTTTTAGCCCTTTTCGGGTTGGGTAGGTCCTAGGTATAGGAGACTCACGATTTTCTACACGACTTAGGACGCATTTGATCTTTTTCTTTGTTGTATTGAGTCAAATTTATTAAATAGATGTAATGTAATTGTCGTGTGAGCTGGACACCTTCTTCCTCCGCCCACCACCACGTAATTTGTCGTCAAGTCCGTGAGTAAAATATTAATTTTAATCGTAATTTCGATATTATTATATGTTCAGATGCCCATGCATCACTTATATGCATATATTTATGTAGTTAAACTCTAGGCACGAATTATGTTGCATTGATAATCGTAATGTGCCATGAGTGTTGTCGTGGTAATTTGGAGCGCAGCGTGCGTTGGCGCGTGTGATGTGGTGTGGACTATGGATAGGACGGGTAGACACGGCTTGAGTTCTTCATGGGACCGGTCCTTCGGGTAGACACGGCTTGAGTTCTTCGCTGGGACCCCGAGTTGGTATTTCAGTGGACGTCCGAAATGAGTTCTTCACTGCACCGATTGATTTAAGAGAGTCAGATAGGGATCGGCTCCATATACTATGAATGATGTTACAGGTGTGTGAGTGCTCCAAATTACCTTTTGATGCTATGATGTGAATATGGTGTTGATGTTGCATTTCACTCTACAGGTTGCATTAGTTTCAGATAGTTATAGAGATTATAGTTAAGATTGATATTTTACTCTCTGAGTCGAACGCTCACTCCTGTTCAAAAATTTTTACAGGCCACAGGAGGATATTTTGTTCTGGGTTAACCTGCTTTTCTACCTCGCAGGTTGTTTATCAATATTGTGTAATTTTAATTACTCCTAGAATTTCCGCATGTGTTAGCGATTTATTTGAATTTGGTCTGTAATATTTTTATCATGTTGGACCTGTAAACTTAAATATGTTATGCATGTTGATGGATTGGATGAGGGAGCTGAGCTCCCATTTATTTTATGTTGATGAGTATGTGGAGGGTGAGCTGAGCTCCCCAATTGAGTATTTATTGTGTTTACAGGTCGGGTGAGTCAAAAACTCCCCGTTGGAAAGTCCATTTTATGGCCGGACTCTGTCCGTTTGTTTTCTTGAAATTGGGCCCAAATGGGCCTTAGAGTTGGGTTAATGAATAGTTAAGGCTTACTACGGGCCTCGGGGGCTTTAGGCTGGCCCAGGTCCTAGTGCCGGTCCGGCCCATAGGTTGGGTCGTGACAAATGTGGTATCAGAGCTTAGGCTCCAGATTCTTAGGGAATGTTGTCTAAAGTGTTGGGAAGAGTCTAATAGGAGTCACATGCGGAAATATAGGGTCCACATTCGTCTTGCATTGTCATCTTTGCTTCTAGTTTCTGCTCCATATGTTATGTATAAATATGAGTCTATAGAGCTGTATAATGTGCAGTTTTGAATTTTGTGGGCTAATGTCTTGAATTTCAGAAAATGCGTAGAAGCGGGAGAGCCGCCTTGCACGAGAACCAGATGTGCCCGACGAAGTGTCGGCCACAGGATGGGCCTTTGCCAGGAGGCGGGGTAGGAGGCCTAGAGCTGCTCAAGTAGAGGAGCGACCACCCATCTGAGAACAGTCCTTTATGGCACAGGTCCCATGGACCCCATGGCGGCTACTCTGAGTGCAGAGAACCATCGACATGATGGCTCGGTATATGGTCCATCCTCCACAAGCAGCGATCCACCGCACCAAGAGAGGAATCTTACAAGCGGATCATAAACTTCAAGAAGTTGGTGCGGTACTTATGATGTGTCGGACGACGCATATCGGTTTTGGATTCCTGACAGGCGAGAACGAATTACGATTGGTGATAGAAGATTGATAGAATGTATGCGGACGTCATGGGGCCCATGCCTGGCAATGGATGAATGACTACGTGTTACCTCGGATGGAGGGTTTGACATGGGCTCGGTTGTGGAACTTTTCATCAATCGGTTCGTGCGAAGCTTGAGATCGAAGCGGTGGGCCTTTGAGGCCTTAAGGCGAATGGTAGGTGCAGCAGATGAATATGCTCTGCATTTACGGAATTGAGCAGATATGCCCCTGCAGTAGCTACTGAGAAAGATGAAGGTGAAAAGATTCCTAAAGGGGCTTGGCAGAGGTATGCGAACTGGCCATGATGTCGATCAGTCTTTTGATGTGGTGGTGGATCGAGCGCAGACAGTTGAGGTTAGCTATCTTTGTGGATGACAATGGAAGAGCAAAGAAAAAGCAGGCGAGGGTTCTTGTGTGTTCCCCACGGGTACTATGGATAGTGGTGGCCAAACTACTTAGAGGAAGAAGCGAGAAATAAGAGGAGTGGTTTTAGACACAAATCCAGGGGTTCGGACCGAGTGCGGATCAGCGGTGGTATGATTCGAGCAAGCGATTACGCTGCAGTTCAGATCCTCTTTGTACCGTGTGCACGATGTGGAAGAGGACATTCAGACCTTGTTTGATGGGGTCGAGTATGCTTGTGTGGCCAACCGGGCCACTTTGCTAGAGATCGCCCCATTTTGATGAGCCACGGATGGGGTCACGAGGTTCATTGCAAATGTTCCTCGACAATTGTATCCGGTGCTTCCAACATGGCGGCGACGATTCGGCCAACAGGCCGAGGACAAGGGGCGTGGGGAATTGGAGGCAGATCAGAGGTAGAAGTCGATGTCGAGTTACGCCACTCAGGGTAGGGGACAAGCTCGAGTTTTCACCCTAACCCACCAGGATGCTCAAGCTTCAAATGCAGTTGTGGCAGGTATTCTTACAGTGCATTCTTATGAGGCTCGTGTTTTGATAGATCCGGTGCTACGCACTCATTTGTCTCCTGTGTTTGCCATGAGGTTGGGTAGAAACCCTACAACTTTAGAGTGCCCTTTGTCGATAGCTACCCCACTTAGTGACAACATAGAAGTAGACATGGTATTTCCGGGTAGCCCGGTGGTAGTGGATGGAAAGATCCTCCCAGGACTTGGTTCCTCTACCGTAATGGATTTCGATGTAATCACGGGATGGGTGGTTGGCGACTCATTATGCCACCTTAGACTGCAGGAACAAAAAGGTGTATTTCCACATACCTGGTGTGGAAGAGTTTAGCTTTGATGGTGACAGGAGCGTGGCTCCATATAATTTGGTGTCAGCAATTAGTGCTAGAAAAATGTTGAGGCAGGGATGCCAAGGGTATTTGGCATTGGTGAGAGATACATCGTAGAAGGTGTCGGCATGGAAAATGTTCTGTTGTCGAGAATTTATGGGTGTCTTCCTGCAGGAGCTTCGTGGTTGCCACCGGGAAGGGAAATAGAGTTACGCATTGATGTTATTAGGGTACAAACCCCATATCCATGCCACCTTACAGGATGGCACCAGTGAATTGAAAGAGTTGAAGGAGCAACTACAGAGCTTTTGGACAAGGGTTTCATACGTCCGAGCACTTCACCACAGGGTGCTCTGTTCTATTTGTGAGAAAGAAGGATGGGTCATTGAGGTTGTGTATTGACTACAGACAGCTGAACAAGGTGACTGTGAAGAATAAGTATCCACTTCCTCGGATCGATGATTTGTTCGATCAGCTCCAAGGAGCTAGATTCTTTTCCAAGATAGACCTGCGATCAGGCTACCATCAGTTGAGAATCGGGAATGAGGACGTGTCCAAAAGCGGCTTCGAGGACAAGATATGGTCATTATGAGTTCTTGGTGATGTCTTTTGGACTCACTAATGCACAGCGACCTTCATGGACTTGATGAGCAGGTGTTCAAGTCATTTTGGACCGTTTGTCATCGTATTCATAGATGACATTCGTATACTCTCGGACCGAGGAAGAACACGTGTGGCACTTGAGGATGGTGTTGCAAACCTTGAGGAGCACGGTATCGCCAAATTTTCAAAATGTGAATTTTGGCTAGAAAGCATCTCATTCTTGGGACACGTGGTTTCTAGTGACGGTATTCAAGTGGATCCCAAGAAAATTGAAGTCAGAATCGATTGGCTTAGGCCTACAAATATCACCGAGGTGCGAAGTTTTACGGGTTTAGCCGCTACTACGAGCGATTTGTGCAAGATTTCTCCGGGATAGCGGCTCCCTAACTAAGTTGACCGGGAAGAATGTTCCAGTCATTTGGATGATGACTGTGAGGTGAGTTTCCAGAGGCTCAAGGAGTGTCTAACCACTGCCCCTGTGTTGACACTACCTGTGAGTGGTGAAGGATACACCGTGTATTGTGACGCCTCCAGAGTTGGCCTAGGGTGTGTTTTGATGCAGAATGGAAAGGTAGTGGCTTATGCTTCAAGGCAATCAAGAGACATGAGCGAACTACCCCACCCATGATTTGGAAATGGCGTGTAGTCTTTGCACTAAAAATGCGGAGACACTACCTGTATGGTGAAGTGTGCGAGATATACACCGACCACAAGAGTTTGAAGTACATCTTTCAACAGAGGGATTTAAACTTGAGACAGAGGAGATGAATGGAGCTTCTGAAGGACTATGATTGCACCATCCAGTACCACCCTGGAAAGGCCAATGTTGTGGCAGATGCCTTGCGAGAAAATCTTACAGCGGTTTGCGCACATTTCGGTAGAGAAGAGACCGTTGATTCGGGAGGTACATGAATTGATGGATCAAGGTTTAATCCTAGATCTGTCAGATGAGGGGGTATTGTTGGCTCACTTTTCAGTGAGGCCAGACTTGAGGGACAGAGTTAGAGTTTCCCGGCCACGAGACCAACAATTGATGAAGATCATAGAAAGAGTACAAAGAAGGTGAAGGTGGTGAGTTTGGATTTGCCAATGATGGCGCCCTAGTGCAAGGTTCTAGGATATGTGTGCCCGATGTGGACAACCTCAGGAATGAAATCATGCGAGAGGCACACTACACAGCATGCTGATGTCCACGAGTTCCACCAAGATGTACCATGATGTGAAAGATAGCTACTGGTGGAATGGCATGAAGAGAGACATAGCAGACTTTGTGTCCAAGTGCTTGACTTGTCAGAAGGTGAAGTTTGAACACCAGAGACCGTCAGGGAAGCTGCAAGAGCTCCCTATCCCAGAATGGAAGTGGGAAATGATCACAATGGATTTTGTGACTGGGTTGCCTCGTACCACGCGAGGATATGATTCGATATGGGTAATTGTAGACCGCTTGACCAAATCAGCTCACTTCTTACCTGTAAAGACTACATACTCTGTGGCACAGTATGCCGCTCTACATTCGAGAAATAGTCATTGCATGGAATTAGGCCCATAATATCCGATAGAGGGCTGATTCACTTCTCGGTTTTGGAGAAAGTTGCAGGAGGCACTTGGCACACAATTGAACTTCAGTACAGCCTTCCACCCTCAGACAGACGGACAGTCCGAAAGGACAATCCAAACACTGGAAGACATGCTTCGCATGAGTGTCTTGGATTTTGGAGGTCAATGGGATGAGCAGTTAGCTTTGGTGGAGTTTGCCTACAACAACAGTTATCACTCCAGCATAGGGATGGCACCCTATGAGGCACTATATGGAAGAAAGTGTCGGTCTCCTGCGTGTTGGACAGAAATGGGGAAGCAAGGGTGCATGATGTAGACCTAGTGCGGTACACTTGAGTAGTTCCTTTAATCGAGGAACAGCGAGGACGGCTTCGATGAAGCAGAAGAGTTATGCGGACCCAGACGGAGGATGTGGAGTTTGCGATGGCGACTATTTATTCCTAAAGGTTTATCCAATGAAGTGAGTCATGAGATTTTGAAAGAAGGTCAAGTTGGCACCTCGGTATATCGGACCTTTTGAGGTTCTTGATAGAGTTGGAGCGATTGCCTACCGGTTGGAACTACCACCCAACCTTTCTCACGTTCACCCGTGTTTCACATCTCCATGCTCAGAAATACATTCCGATCCTTCTCATGTCTGCAAAGGATGTGATAGAGCTAAAGGAGAACTTGACATTTGAGGACTGTAGCCATAGTGGACTACCAAGTGAGACAGCTGAGATCTAAACAGATCCCTATGGTTAAGGTTTTGTGGAGGAGTCAATCAGTGGAAGAGTGCACCTGGGAGTCAGAACGGGACATGCGTAGCAAGTACCCGTATTTGTTCAATGTATAATCATGTGTTTTATTCTGCCTTGTGTAAAAATTCGAGGACGAATTTTCTGTAAGGGGGGAAGAATGTAACACCCCAAAATTTTATTAATTATGAGTATTTTTGATATTTTAATTTTATTTGAATTTTAGGAATTTTTTTTGAGATTTTTCGGATTTTAAAAATCGGGTTCGATTTTCCGAAAATATAAACTTTGATGATTTTTAAAAATTAATTTAAAGACCACGTGGCAAAACTAAAAATATATTGGAGTCAACGTATTTTTCTAGTTTTGAATTTTTGAATTTTGGACCTCGTTTTGGTCCGAGGCGATAAAAATTCAAAAATTTTGTATTTCGAATCGAACAGGCCGAATCGAACCGGACCGGATCGGACCGGTCGAATCGGACCGGTCTCTTCTCTTTTTCTTCCTCTTCCTCCCGCGCGCGACGCACTCCCCTTCTCTCTCTCTTTTCTCTCTCCTCCCCTCCCCTGCCGCCGGCGCCTCCCTGCACCCTCCTCGCCGCGCCGCCTCCCGTCCCGGCCGCGGCCGCGAGCAGTAAAGCGCGCGATTCTCCCCCTGCGGCGCGCTTCACTTCCTCGGCCAAATCCGGCCGATCCGGTCACCGATTGGACCCGGGTCTTGTGTCCAAAACCATCTACTCGGCGAGCTTTCCATAGACACCAAGAACGTCGAAATACATCGATCTTTTTGTCAGATTTGAGCTCGGGAATATTTTAGCGCATTTAGACTTTTGGGCTAGATTTCTAAACCGTGAATCCCACGAGAAAACCGAGGCTACCGATGCGCTCCACTCGGCGAGGGCTTCGGGATATTAATTTCAAAATTTTCCGACAATGTTTTTGGTGGGTCCCACGGAACTTCGCGATGTTTTCCGAGCATTAAATGAGCTTAGAAAATTCTGAAAATTTTATGTACTAACCCCGTGTTATGGGCTTCGTGTAGGTATCCTCGATTCGCGGAAATTCGGCGATTGATAGGGTTGCAAATTTGGGCGAACGGACCGTTCTGGAAAAGTCTCCGAATTGGACCGAGGTTTTGGCTAGCCCCCATTGTCAGACGTCCCGAGCGCGTTCCCGAAGTCGGAATCGGCAAAGGTAAACCCGAACCTTGTTTTTACGTAATTTTCTAGTGCTTAAATAGGATTAAAAATCCATAAAATATTCGTGGTAGCTTAGAAAATTACGATTCTTTTTGCAATAGCTTAGTAATATTGCTAAGGACCGTGGGGCAAAGTTTTATAATTTTTAGAGCTTGTTTGGGCAGTTTTTGCAAAAATGATCAATAATAAGGACTAAATTGAAATTTTGCGCATTGTGATGGATGATTGATTTGATGGGCCCAGGAGGGGCTGTGTGATATGATTGAACTGTTGATGTATGGATTGTGAATATAGAAGTGCGTTTTTAGCCCTTTTTCAGGTTGGGTAGGTCCTAGGTATAGGGGAGACTTCTGCCGGATTTTAAACGACTTAGGGCGTGCCTTGATCTTTTCTTTGTTGTATTGAGTCAAATTTATTAAATAGATGTAATGTAATTGTCAGGTGAGCCGGGACAGCCTTCTTCCTCCGCCCAGCCACCACAGTGATTTGTCGTCAAGTCTGTGAGTAAAATATTAATTTTAACTGTAATTTCGATATTATTATATGTTCAAAGATGCCCATGCATCACTTATATGCATATATTTATGTAGTTAAACTCTAGGCACGAATTATGTTGCATTGATAAGCATTAATGTGCCATGAGTGTTGTCGTGGTAATTTGGAGGCGGTGTGCGTGCGTTGGCGTGCGTGTGATGTGGTGTGGACTATGGATAGGACGGGTAGACACGGCAGTTCTTCGGGACCGGTCCTTGGGGTAGACACGGCTTGAGTTCTTCACTGGGACCCGATTTGGTATTTAAGTGGAAGTCCGAAATGAGTTCTTCACGCACCAGTTGGATTTAAGAGAGTTGTATAGGATCGGCTCCATATACTATGAATGATGTTACAGTGTGTGAGTGCTCCAAATTACCTTTTTGATGCTATGATGTGAATATGGTGTTGATGTTGCATTTCACTCTACAGTTGCATTAGTTGAGATAGTTATAGAGATTATAGTTAAGATTGATATTTTACTCTGAGTCGAACGCTCACTCCTGTTCAAAAATTTTTACAGGCCACAGGAGGATATTTTGTTTTGGGTTAACCTGCTTTTCTACCTCGCAGGTTGTTTATCAATATTGTGTAATTTTAATTACTCCTAGAATTTCCGCATGTGTTAGCAGTATTTATTTGAAATTGGTCTGTAATATTTTTATCATGTTGAACCTGTAAACTTAAATATGTTATGCATGTTGATGGATTGGATGAGGGAGCTGAGCTCCCATTTATTTTATGTTGATGAGTATGTGGAGGGTGAGCTGAGCTCCCCAATTGAGTATTTATTGTGTTTACAGGTCGGGTGAGTCAAAAACTCCCCGTTGGAAAGTCTATTTTATGGCCGGACTCTGTCCGTTTGTTTTCTTGAAATTGGGCCCAAATGGGCCTTAGAGTTGGGTTAATGAATAGTTAAGGCTTACTACGGGCCTCGGGGGCTTTAGGCTGGCCCAGGTCCTAGTGCCGGTCCGGCCCATAGGTTGGGTCGTGACACAAGGATAATCGCCACTCAATAAGAAAGAGAGGTCCTAATCCTCTAGCAGAAAAGAAACCGAAAAAAGAAAAAAAGAAGGAAAGGGAGAGAAAGATAGAGTTAACTTTGGGGTTTGCAATAGCAATTGAATGAATACGATGAACGCATTTCTTCAATCAAGAAGATACGTGAAGGCTTAACTCATGTATATTTCTTTTTTTTTTTTTAAATTAAATAATAATGGATATCATATAAAATACCTAAATATAATTATTGTTGATGATAGATATTTGCTAAATATTGAAAATTAATGATCTAACAAGTAAATACAATAATACAAAATATAATCTTTGCATTAAAAAAATTTAAACAAATATTAGGTGCACTGTATAATTAGAGGAGCATATGTTGGTTTTAATTGAAAAATTAAATTGAACCAATTTAATTCAGTTTTTTATTTATTTTTTCTATTGATCAATTTGGTTTTAGTTCTTATTTAAAAAAAAAAAAAATTTTTTTTAGTTTGATTCAGTTAATTCAATTAAAAAACCAAACTAATCAAACTAAACAAATTTTACAAGCAAATTGTGTCATTTTTATGCGCTCTTATATAAAATGTTTCTTTTTCCATTCCCTTTTAGTCTCACACTACTCCATGCCTTCAGATAACAACCTACACTTTATTTTCTTTCCTCAAATCCTAATAGCCTCATGCCTTCCCTTTCATCATTCTTTGCCTCATGCCTTATTTTATAATTCCTTCCTCCATTTTAAATGTTATTATTCACCTGCCTCCCTTTGTTTTTTTCTCTCATTTTGATTTTCCCATCCGTTCATCTACAAAGGCTATTCTACCAAATACAAGAAATCTTACTGCCCAATGACCAAGCAGTGTTTTCTTCAAAGTCTTCACACATGCAGTAGGTGATCTGGGTTAATGCTCCATCTCGCCACGTAACGGGATCTAGGTTTGTTTCCTCAAACAACAATTTGGGTTCACCTCTGGGTTCGAGCTCGTCGTCGCTTGGCCTGCATTTCCAATAATTGCATCTGGATTCAATAGACGACAATAATCTCTTGATTTTCCTTTGTATTTGGTATTTTTGTTTTTGTGCTGGTGATTTTTACGTATGGAGACTCTGCCTTAAGAACCTATCGACTTCAGTTTGAATTTGATTCAGTTTTATTATTATTTCGGTTCGGTTGATTAAAATTTACTTTTCGATTTGTGGGTTTCTACGGTCGGACATACACCAACCATAGCGCACCGTTTTTCATGCACAGAAGCGACGTGTCATTGCAATATGGGTAAAAAATGTAATTTCAACTATTACTCGCATAAGCGGCAGTCAACAACTCTAATATCACCGTGCAGTGTAAAGCACGTGATATTTGCTTATTCTGACATAAGGACGAAGCAAAGCTAAAGATGGCATTAACAAACCAACCTTCCTTTCGCGGACACAGAAAAAGAAAGACTAGAGAAGGAGAAAGATAAACAAATCAGTGAAGGGAAAGAAAAAGAAAGCCGATGAATAGTATATTTTCTGTCGACGATTTCTCCGACCTGTTATGGCAGCCTCCGGTGCCCGTTTATGCGTTGGCAATAAGTAGTAGTGCATCGGAGTGGGAGCTGCTAGAAGAATTCCCTTCCCCTGCTTCCTCATCTGCTAGGGAAAACACCGCCGCTCCTTCCGCTGTGTCGCAATCACCAACTTCATCGAAGCCTCGGAATAGTGATGATGACATGGTGGATATCGAAAAGCCTGAAATTCCTGCTCCTCCTCCTTCAGCTTCTCTTCCTCGTGATCGTCCTCCTCAGCCGTTGGATCGCGCTTCATTGGCTCCGGCCGATTCGGAGTACTACCACGCTTTTCTCAAGTTCCAACTCGATCTTCCCTGTGCGGCTGCGGGCAAGTCTCGGGTATATTTGCATATATTAGATACACATCAATGTACATGTACATTGTTTTTTTTTTTTCCTTAACAAATTACAAATATGTATTGACCAATTGTAACTTTAGAGATACATGTTTGCTTGGTGGATTTTTGCGAATGTTAATGAATGAATTGAGTGAAAAGCCTGAAGGCGTTTCTTCCTTAGCTGAGGATCAAAGAGTGGCTTCCAAGAATTTTCAGTCAGGATCACAAGTTTCTGGTAAGAGCTTGCTTCTGATCTATCTATCTATCTATCTACATCACTGTATAAATTTGTTGATAAATTAGAGTGCTATGGACGAGAATCTCTGTTTGATAAATTTTGAAGGAAGTACAATTAACCAGTTGAAACTTGCAGCGTAAGGCGAACAATCTTGCAGAAACTTGAGGTCGAGTTCAAAGTTTTAGAAGCAGTGCAATGCATGCACGAAAGTTTTACTTGTTAATTAAAATCGCTAAAGTCAATATGCTGTGTGGTGCATCAGTGCATGTTCACCGGGTGAACTTCACCTATAATCTTACTAATTGTTTTGTAGATTGATCTCGTCATGAACATTACATTTGCTCACTTTTCGATTTGTGGGTTTCGTCACACCTTATGATATGGATTTAAATGATATAAACGTTGAGGCATCCTCTACTTACAACGCGCTACATTGGAGCTCGGGTGTAGTGAGAAATATGCATTCACCGAAAGTGACGCGCCATGCCAACACCCGGGTGTGGTGTTAAGTGAGCAAAGATTCTCACATCATGGACGAGTGTGCTTAAAGAAGTTAGTACACAGGACAGATAGTAGAACAGATAATAGAACACAAGATAGACATAGAAAACAATAGAAGACATCATAGAAGGAAACCAATTAGGAAGGAACAGGATAGGAGGAGGATCAGGGTTGGTACTTGTAATGTTGGATCACTTACTGGAAAATTAATGGAGCTTGTGGATACCTTGGAAAGGAGAAGCGTGAATATTGCTTGCATTCAGGAGACTAAATGGGTAGGAGAGAAAAGCAAGGAAGTGGGTAATTCAGGATACAAACTGTGGTTTACCGAAAATGAGAGAAACAAGAACGGAGTGAAACAAGAACGGAGTGGGCATAATCATAGACAGGACATTGAAAGACGCTGTAATAGCTGTGAAAAAAGTAGGAGATAGAATTATACTAGTAAAGTTAGTACTAGAAGGAGAAACAATAAATGTAGTTGGTGCTTATACCCCACAAATAGGACTACATAGTGAGAGTAAATAAAGGTTCTGGGAAGATATGGATGATTTAATGCAAAACATACTGAATGAAGGGAATGTTTTCATTGGTGGAGATTTGAATAGACATGTAGAAAGTGATAGGCAAGGTTATGAGAATGTTCATGGAGGTTTTGGTTTTGGTAGTCGAAATGAAGAGGGAAAAAACATCCTGGATTTTGCTATGGCATATGACCTAATACTAGCAAATACCTATCTTATAAAAAGAGAGTCACATTTAGTGACTTTCAAAAGTGGGCAACATAGAAGCCAAATCGACTTCCTCTTAACTAAGAAAACAAATAGAGTTCTATGCAAGGATTGCAAGGTCATTCCAGGAGAGGCTTTAACAAATCAACATCGGTTAGTGGTCTTGGATGTCAAGTTTAGGAACAATTCAAGTAAGGTAAGAAGAAATAGTGTAGCTCGAATAAAGTGGTGGGAATTCAAAGGAGTAAAGTAAGTGAAGTTCAAAAATGAGCTTCTCGAGTCCGAAGCATGGAAGCTGGATATAGAGGTCAATTATATGTGGATACAGATGGCATCAAAGATCAGAGAAGTAGCTAGAAAAGTACTTGGAGAGTCTAAAAGATATGGACCACTCTCAAAAGAGAGATGGTGGTGGAATGAGAAAGTACAAATGGCAGTGAAGAGAGAAAGGGAATGATATAAGAAATTATCTAAATGTGATAATAATGAGGCATATGAACAGTACAAGATAGCAAAAAAAGAGGCAAAATAGACAGTTAGTCGAGCAAGAGCACGGGCCTTTGAAAAGTTATATGAGAAACTTGGAACTAAAAAATGGGAGAAAGATATTTATAGATTAGTAAGGAGGAGAGAAAGGAAATGTCAAGATCTCAATCAAATTATGTGCATTAAGGATAAAGAAGGAAAAGTGTTGGTGAAAGATGAGGACATTAAAGAAATATGGATAAATTATTTTAATGATCTCTTTAATAATAGTCAAAATGGTAATAGTGTGAATATAGACTATAGAACAATAGAAAAGAATGTGAATTATACTAGAAAGATTAGATTTTTAGAAGTAAAGGAAGCACTTAAGAGACTGAAAGTGGATAAAGCCTGTGGACCCGATGGAATACCAATTGAAGTGTAGAAGTGTTTGGGAGATATAGGAGTGGCATGGTTAACTAAATTATTTAATAAGATTCTAAACTCAAAGAAAATGCCTGATGAATGGAGGAGGAGTATTTTAGTACCTATTTTTAAAAATAAGGGAGACATACAGAGTTGCTCAAACTATAGGGGAATTAAACTCATGAGCCATACTATGAAGTTGTGGAACAGAGTTGTGGAGCATCGACTACGTCATGATACTTCTATCTCTCTTAATCAATTTGGCTTTATGCCCGGTCGTTCAACTATGAAAGTGATCTTTTTCATTAGAAGTTTGATGGAGAAATATAGAGATGTGAAGAAAAATCTACACATAGTTTTTATTGATTTGGAGAAGGCTTATGATAGTGTTCCAAAAGATGTCTTATGGTGTGTGTTAGAACAAAAGAGGGTATCTATCAGGTACATACAAGTGTTGAAAGATATGTATGAATGAGCAACTACTATTGTGCGCACAGTGGTAGGGGACACTAGATTTTCTGATCTCAATTGGATTATACCAAGGATCAGCTATAAACCCTTACCTTTTTATATTAGTTTTAGATGAATTGACGAAATATATACAAGAGAATATTCCTTGGTGCATGATGTTTGCGGATGATATTGTTCTGATAGATGAGACGCGAGAAAGAGTCAATAAAAAGCTAGAGTTTTGGAGAAGTACTCTAGAGTGAAAGGGCTTTAAGTTAAGTAGAATGAAGACAGAATACATGCATTGCAAGTTCAGTGAAGGCCAAACTGGTAATAGGGAAGGAGTTAGTTTGGATTGAGTGTTACTGTCCCAAAGTAATCATTTTAAATATCTCGGCTCAGTTCTTCAAGTTGATGGGAGATGTGAGAAGGATGTTAGTCATAGGATTAAAGCCGGATAGTTGAAGTGGAGACGTGCCACGAGAGTTTTATGTGATCGCAAGATTCCCAATAAGTTGAAAGGAAAATTTTACTATATAGCCATACGACCAGCTACGTTATATGGTAGTGAGTGTTGGGCACTGAAGGAGTCGTATGTGTATAAGATAAGAGTTGCAGAGATGAGAATGTTAAGGTGGATGAGTGGCCATACTAGACTAGATAAAGTCCGTAATGAGAGTATTAGAGAAAAGGTAAGAGTGGTGCCAATTGAGGATAAATTGAGAGAAGGTAGATTGAGGTGGTTTGGTCATGTGAAGCGTAGACATACGGAGGCTCCAGTTAGACAAGTAGAGCACATTAGGTTAGAGGATAGAAAGAAAAAAAGGGGTAGACCTAAATTGACTTGAAGGAGAGTAGTACATAATATCTGAAGAAAGTGAAGAAAGTGAATCCATATAGATATTTTTAGGATTTAACTCAAAATTGTTTAGAGTGAAGAAAGTGAATCCATATAGCCGACCCCAAATTTTTGGGATAAAGGTTTGGTTGAGTTGAGTTGAGTTAAGTTGTGCTAAGGTTCAAGTAAAAATATATCAACTCATATGCGCTTAAAAAAATGCACTGCCTTTTATAGCCCTTTGATGTCTGGTGCTTAAAGATGTTCCACTTTGGTACCACATTTGTTAGGTAAGTTGAATGTAATTACCTACACCATGCTATCACATATTTTATTGAATGGAACTGTTATATGTATGATGATTTAGCACATAATATCTGTTATTTAACTGCTGCAAAGTTGTGCATTCATTTTATGTTTTTTTCTTGCACCAATTTATCTCTTCACTTTCTAAAAGTTTATCATAATCTTTTCAAGCAATACCATGTCTGAGTTTTGATTATTATAGGTAATGGCAATGGTATCTTAAAGGCACAGAGTGAGGCTGATGGTGGATCACTTCGCCTTCCAGCATTACCTTCTACACAAAGAAAACAGTATGTACCAGCAAGGAAAACAGCCAGTGGATATTCAAGGGAAGATTCAGATAATGATGATCTTGATGGAGATATAGAAACCAATGAACATATGGATCCTGCTGATGAAAAACGTGCAAGGAGGTATGAGGTATTTATGTTTTCTTATTCTGTCTTGATTATTTTCTTTTGGTTTTAGTGGCTTCAGAAGACTGTTTAAACCACTTTGTATTCTCTGTTTTCCAAGTTCGTATGCCTTTTTCCTTTTAATTACTTCTGTAAGTAATAGTATAAGGGATCTACAAATCATACTTCTGCTATTACCGACTACATCAAAGTATCATTCTGAGAAGGGAGAATGTCAGGCTGACAAATTGTACTTGTATCTTGTTTTGCCTTTCAAAACATTACCTAAATGCTTCCTTGGAAAGTTCCAACTATGTTTTTTGAACCTAAAGGTTCAGAGTAACAGAGTGAGCGAGTTTCTTTATCTTTTCCCCGAGGGTTGTGGGCGGAATCTGTCTCTAAGTTTAATGGATCAACAAATTCTTTCATATCTTAGTTTATATCATATTTGTTACATTAGAGAAACGGCCTTTCTCAATTAATTTATTGAAGTTGTGATGGTGACCCAGGATGGAGTCAAATCGGGAGTCAGCCCGACGTTCAAGAAGAAGAAAACAGGCACAGCTAAATGAACTTGAAGCACAGGTCTAGCCAAGTGCTTTTCTCTGGCATTGTTTTCTCACTCTTCTTAATAAATTTTTGCTTCTCTTCGAGAACATCATTTTATGTATGTGGTATCTAATAGTTTGGTCAACTGAGGGATGAGTGCACATCATTGCTGACACGCTTATCAGACATAAATAAGAAATGTGATGAGGCTTCTGCTGACAATAGAATTTTGACTGTTAATATTGAAACATTAAGGACAAAGGTAAATTCTTACTGCATTATGTGATTTTTATTTGGCCGATTACTTTATGGTTCCCGTTGGGTGTTGGAAAATTACTAAATTATTTACTTAAGACTTGTTGCTGATGCTTGTGAAAAATGGAAACTTAATCAGATCATGAAAAACCAAAGTTATCTTAGGATGCCATATGAAAGCTGATTTTGCATATGCTTGAATGTGTGCTTGCCCATGTGTGAATATGGCAGAAGGAAACTTCTGTTTCAGCAGAGCTGGTACAAATTCTTGTATGTTTTGCATTATCATATTGAGGAAAACGTCTGCTCCGACTCCAAGTGATGCCTCCTAAATGGTTGGAGCCAAGAAAGTCAATGCTATTGACATTGAAGTTGGTTTGCTTGATATCAGGTGTTTGTGTAATTGAGGTTGGTTTGCTTGATGTCAGGTGTTTGTGAAATTGCGTTAGTTGCCACAGAAGTACTGGTCAAAAGTAAATTCATTTCTAGTCCAGAAATTTCTGTATATCTCATTCCTTGTCATGAACTGCCATGATTTGCTTTGTTGATAAATTTTCTTTTTCATTGAAAAAATTTATCAGGCAAATGTGTTGTATAAACTTTCAGGTCAAAATGGCTGAAGATCAAGTTAAACGAGCGACAGATTTGAACCCAGTACTTTTAGCAGGATCCAACATGCCTAGTGTGGGGATGCAGTTCGTTGCTGGCCAAACGGATGCATCTGCAAGAGTTGCTGTGCAGAGGCAACCGAACAACAACCATTTATTTCACCGATCAGTTCCTAATATATCCCCTCAAGTGCTCCACCTCTCCATGGACTAAGCAATAGCTGCCCTAACAACAATTTAACCTCTCCATCTCACAAATCCTCGGTGTGATAATGGAACAAGTAATATTGGTGGAATGCCCTTTACGCGGCCGTTAACAGCTAGCGGGCAAGCTGTGGCTGACGATTCTCCACTGCAGCATGTGCAAAAGGACACGCTTTTTTAGCCAATTACAAAGGATAATAATAAGAACCGACTCGGATGCTTCTCCCATCTCCCATTACTGGTGGTTGATATCAGGGCTCGCAGAAGGTTACTTCATGGTACAATTATTGGTTCAAATAATTATAGGATTTTCAAATTATATCAAGCCTTCTCATTTATCTTACAAATAAGTACTTCCACCTAATGGATCATTACAAACTTCTTTTCATTTACATATGGGAGTGCTCACGTAGTGAACAATTTACGCTCTGTTTGAGTGGGGTGAGAGAAGGGTAAATAAGAGTAATGAGGGGTAAGTAACTATTATATCTCTATTTGGGAAGATGTGAGCTAGTCAAAGATAAGGGTAAGTGAGGATAAGGCTTACTCTCCCTTACTCCTCAAATCTCAATTTTTCTTATATCCCAAGCAGGGGGAGGTGAGAGCTGAAAATTACTTTTTTATATTTTTCTATTGTATTCTTAATTTTTTATTAAAAATTGAATTATACCAATTAAAAATAAGCTTAGCGTATTAAAAATTGAATTATACCAATTAAAAATAAGCCTAGCGTATCACTACAAATAAATGTCTTCTCTCTCAAGTGACCATACATAATTTCTCTGCTTTCAATCATTTGTTTTTAAATAGTTTGCTGTAATTATTATACTTCAATTATCATTTTTTTATTTGTTATTTCAATAGTTTGCTTCAATTATTATTTTTTTCTAAATAATTTATTTTTTATTCAATCTTTGTTAGATTTGTGCATTATTATTTTAATTTATTAATTTTATGATTTATTTATAGTTAACCATTATTATTTGTAAATTTAAGATTTATCATAATAAGTTTACCATTTAATAAATTATCTAATAAAAAATAATATTTTTATATTTTTAATAATTATTTATCCTTCTTTCACCTCTTTCCAAACATGAAGAATATACCTTACATTTCATTACCTTTCCATTAATTCACCCCTTTTCAAACATTGAAATTTTTTTTATTATAATCCTCTTCACCTTTCCTCTTCCTTACCCTCCCTCTTCCTTTCATTAATTATCATTCCATCGCCTCATCCAAACAGAGCCTTATCCTCAACAAGGTGCCTGTAGCCTGTAGGCGATACGAGACAAGTCGTAGTTGATACTGCATCGGGTACTGTAGCTGTTCCGCATGCATGCATCTTTCTGGCAAAGGGAAGGAACGGTGCTAGGTTTTTTTTTTTTTCTTGGAAAAAAAGGGACCCAGTAACAAACAATTGGAATTGTATCCCCATTGTTTCAATTTAATAGAACGGGCCATGTTTATTCAATTTAAGTTAGTTGGATTTAAATGGGTTATCTAGTTTCCAATTAAAAATGAAAAAGAACATTAAAAATTGAAAAAAAAAAAAACGCCTACTTTACAAGCAAAAGGTCCCCACTTATTCTATTGCTAGAAGATATTTTTGGGGGCACAGGCACCCAACTAAGGGCTGGAGGCATGAAGCCAAACAACTCCGACAACTATGTTAGCAAAATGTACAGCATACATGATTTGGAGATAAAAGAAAGAGGCATAAATTATAACATGATCCACACCCCAGACAGGCATCAAAAAAGGATACACAAATAATCAGTAATCCCAACGCAGATGTTACGTGAAACCCAGATCTAGTGAATACTGACAATATGTACATTCGTCGAGGCTGTTACTGCTGAATTTTGGCAGCAGATTGGGAACCTGATTGAACTTTGCTTTCGGAATGGGCTTCCAGACTGCACATTGTACATAAATATAAATAAATGGTTGAAAAGTGAAACAGAAAAGAAAAGCACAGGGAAGGGAGAAGAGTATTCCCTGGTTGCACATTTATAATAAATGGTATAAGCTGAGTTATATGTGCGTGCATTGGCAAACATCCTCTTCACATCAGCAACAAACATATCGAAGGTTACATGGTATTGCTCTGATTCTACCCATTTTGACATTGTCTTCAGGTCTGTAGAATAACAAATATTCATTAAAGAATTACAACACAAGATCCAATCTGAAGATTAAGGACCCGTTTGGCGCTGCAGTCTAAGCGCAAAAAAGCTAGTTTCATCCAAAAAGCAGATTAAAATCTGTTTGGATAATTTTGGAACCCCGACTTTTCGGAGTTCAAAACCCCAGTTTTAAAAAAGCAGCAATAATCACAAACGCTGAGGTGATGAAACTTTTTGCAAATTTTGAATTGTTATCTTCTCGGTTTTTGTGCAAAAATTACTCTAAATTATTATTTTAAAAGTAAATTACTTTTTAATTATAATTTCTTGTATAGAAACTATCTTTCATAATTTTTTATAACCCTATCTAAGTCAATATATAAATCATTTTTTATCAATAATTATAATAAAAAAAAGGAATAAATATTTATACTTTTTAATTAAGAATTAAGTAATTGAAGTATTAGTTTAATAATTATTTTGTAAATATAGATGAAAGATTTTATTGTTGTTTATTAATGTTTAACAAATAATAAAATTTTTAAAATAAAATATATTTCATTATATAAATTAAATATAATTATAAAAAATAATAAAAATAAAATTAATTATTAATTATTAAAAAAATTAAAATAATATATTTATAGTTTAGTCTTTTTTATTATTTTCCCACTAACAATATTTTAAACAGTAATTTTAACCAAACACATAATAAACAATTTTTTTTTTATCAACAACAGCTTTCTACTTTATTACCAAACATATAAATTATTTTTTCAAAACAATAGTTTTATAAACAACAATTTCAAAACAGCAATAATAAAATTCAATAGCAATACTAAATAGACTCTAAATTTATCATTAGAACGTCTCAAATAAATTCGAGAAATTAAGGATTCTTAGCAAATTATGTATCAAAATCAAGAAGGGCAGAGATTCAAAGTTCAAACATAGTTATTACCCAGCATTATAGTCAAAATTCTAGAATCACAGTTGTCTCCATTGATTTGACTATAAATTTCCTCCCACAAGATATTACTATACGGTTTTAGCATTGAAAATTAACTACTAACTAGACATCATATTCTACCATTTGGGTACACATGGAGAAAATGCCAAAAAGGATAAATTTGTGGTGGTTGTTGGGAATTAATGATGGTTGGCAACGAGTGATGAAAATTGATAGAATAAGAATAGTGATATAAGCCTGTGTGGTTTGCAAGATTTTGGAAATTGACTTCCCATTTTGAAAGTAGGAAATCATTTTTCTTAGGGTTCATTTGAAATAAAATATTTGCAAGAAAAAAAATTTTAAAA
The DNA here is from genome assembly GCF_030052815.1 of Hevea brasiliensis. Taxonomy (NCBI): domain Eukaryota; kingdom Viridiplantae; phylum Streptophyta; class Magnoliopsida; order Malpighiales; family Euphorbiaceae; genus Hevea; species Hevea brasiliensis. The sequence goes on along the minus strand of NC_079501.1, from coordinate 9,263,938 downwards.
AATTCTCACACAATCATTTATGAATTCTATTTATTTTTAAAATGAAAAAATTTTTAAATTAAAAATAATTAAATTCTTTTATTCACAAGAATTAATAAAAAAAATCAATTGAATTAAATTTTTACAAAATTCTACATTCTAAATGTCACGACCCAACCTATGGGCCGGACCGGCACTAGGACCTGGGCCAGCCTAAAGCCCCCGAGGCCCGTAGTAAGCCTAACTGTTCATTAACCCAACTCTAAGGCCCATTTGGGCCCAGTATCAAGAAAACAAACGGACAGAGTCCGGCCATAAAATGGACTTTCCAACGGGGAGTTTTCGACTCACCCGACCTGTAAACACAATAAATACTCAATTGGGGAGCTCAGCTCACCCTCCACATACTCATATCCTCATAATAATAAATGGGAGCTCAGCTCCCTCATCCAATCCATCAAACATGCATATCATTATACGTTTACAGGTCCAACATGATAATAATATTACAGACCATAATTAATAAATACTTCTAACACATGCGGAAATTCTAGGAGTAAATAAAATTACACAAATATTGATAAACAACCTGCAAAGTAGAAAAGCAGGTTAACCCAGAATAAAATATCCTCCTGTGGCCTGTAAAAATTTTTGAACAGGAGTGAGCGTTCGACTCAGAGAGTAAAATATCAATTTTAATCATAATCTCTATAACTATCTAAAACTAATGCACCCTGTAGAGTGAAATGCAACATCAACAACATTTTCACATCATAACATCAAAAAGGTAATTTGGAGCACTCACACACCCTGTAGTATCAATCATAACATATGTGAGCTGATCCCTATCTGACTCTCTTATATCCAACCCGATGCGGTGAATTACTCAAGCTCGGACTTCCACTTAATAACCAAATCGAAGGTCCCAGCGAATTACTCAAGCCGTGACTACCCCTCGAAGGATCGGGTCCCAGCGAAGAACTCAAGCCGTGACTACCCGTCCTATCCATAGTCCACACCACATCACACGCACGCCAACGCACGCAGACTGCTACAAATTACCGCAACAACATTCATGTCAATTTAACACTTATAAATGCAAAATAAATCGTTCCTAGATTTTAACTACATAATTATATGCATATAAGTTATGAATGTGGATTCTGAACATATAATAATATCGAACTTACAATTAAAATTAATATTTTACTCACGGACTTGACGACAATCATCATGGCGGTGGGCGGAGGAAGAAAGGCATCGGCTCACGACAATTATATTACAATTATTTAATACAATCGACTCAATACAAACAAAGAAAAGACCAATTACGTCCTAAGTCGTGCGAAAATCCGGCGAGTCTCCCTATACCTAGGACCTACCCAACTGCAAAGGGTTCAAAACACACTTCTATACTCACAATCCATATATCAACAGTTCAATCATATCACACACCCCTCCCGGCCCATCAAATCGATCATCCATCACAATACGCAAAATTTCAATTTAGTCCTTATTATTGATCATTTTTGCAAAAACTGCCCAAACAAGCTCTAAAAATTATAAAACTTTGCCCCGAGGTCCTTAGCAATATTACTAAGCTATTGCAAAAAGAATCGTAATTTTCTAAGCTACCACGAATATTTTATGGATTTTTAATCCTATTTAAGCACTAGAAAATTACGTAAAAAGAAAGGTTCGGGTTTACCTTTGCCGATTCCGACTTCGGGAACGCGCTCGGGATGTCTGACAATGATGGGGTAGCCAAAACCTCGATCCAGTTTGGAGACTTTTCCGGTAGTGGGTCTGTCTGGCCAGAAATTCACAGACCCAGACAACTGTCGAATTTCCGCGAATTGAGGATACCTACACAAAGCCCAATAATAATATATAAAAATCAGGGGTGTTACATTCTTCCCCCCTTACAGAAAATTCGTCCTCGAATTTTACACAAGGCAGAATACAGTACATGATTATACATTGAACAGATAAGGGTACTTGCTACGCATGTCCCGTTCTGACTCCCAGGTGCACTCTTTCACTGACTGGCTCCTCCACAAAACCTTAACCACAGGGATCTGTTTTGATCTTAGCTGTCTCACTTGGTAGTCCACTATGGCTACAGGTTGCTCCTCAAATGTCAAGTTCTCCTTTAGTTCTATTACATCCGACTGTAGTACATGAGAAGGATCGGGAATGTAGTTCGTGAGCATATAGATGAGATACACGGGTTGAACGTGAGAAAGGTTGGGTGGTAGCTCCAACCGTGAGGCAACGCTCCAACTCTATCAAGAACCTCAAAAGGTCCAATATACCGAGGTGCCAACTTGCCCTTCTTTCCAAATCTCATGACTCCCTTCATTGGAGAAACCTTCAGAATACATAGTCGCCCATCGCAAACTCCACATCCTCCGTCTGCGGGTGCATAACTTTTACGCCATCTTGAAAGTTTTCATCGTTCCACTGATTAAAGGAACTATCTCTGAAGTGTACTGCACTAAGTTTACATCATGCACCTTCGCTTCCCCCATTTCTGTCCAACACAGAGGAGACCTACACTTTCTTCCATATAGTGCCTCATAGGGCGCCATTCCTATGCTGGAGTGATAACTGTTGTTGTAGGCAAACTCCACCAAAGCTAGCTGATCATCCCATTGACCTCCAAAATCCAAAACACTCATGCGAAGCATGTCTTTCAGTGTTTGGATTGTCCTTCAATTTGTCCGTCATGCATGCGAGGGTGGAAAGCCGTACTAAAGTTCAACTGTGTGCCAAGTGCCTCCTGCAACTTTCTCCAAAACCGAGAAGTGAACTGGGGCCCTCTGTCAGATATTATGGAAGCTGGAACTCCATGCAATCTGACTATTTCTTGAATGTAGAGTCGGGCGTACTGTGCCACAGAATATGTAGTCTTCACAGGCAAGAAGTGAGCTGATTTGGTCAAGCGGTCTACAATTACCCATATCAAATCATATCCTCGCATGGTACGAGGCAACCCAGTCACAAAATCCATAGTGATCATTTCCCACTTCCATTCTGGGATAGGGAACTCTTGCAGCTTCCCTGACGGTCTCTGGTGTTCAAACTTCACCTTCTGACAAGTCAAGCACTTGGACACAAAGTCTGCTATGTCTCTCTTCATGCCATTCCACCAATAGCTATCTTTCACATCATGGTACATCTTGGTGGAATCAGGTGACATCATGCAGTGTGTAGTGTGCCTCTCGCATGATTTCATTCCTGAGGTTGTCCACATCGGGCACACATATCCTAGAACCTTGCACTAGGGCGCCATCATTGGCAAATCCGAACTCACCACCTTCACCTTGCTGTACTCTTTCTATGATCTTCATCAATTGTTGGTCTCTGTCTTTGGGAAACTCTAACTCTGTCCATAAATCGCCTCACCAAAAATGAGCCAACAATACCCCCTCATCTGAAAGATCTAGGATTAAACCTTGATCCATCAACTCATGTACCTCCTGAATCAACAGTCTCTTCTCTGCTGAAATGTGCGCCAAACTGCCAGAAGATTTTCTGCTGGATGGGGCAATCATAGTCTTCCAGAAGCTCCATCCATCTCCTCTGTCTCAAGTTTAAATCCCTCTGTTGGAAGATGTACTTTAAACTCTTATAGTCGGTGTATATCTCGCACACTTCACCATACAGGTAGTGTCTCCAGTTTTTAGTGCAAAGACTACAGTAGCCATTTCCAAATCATGGGTGGGATAGTTCTGCTCATGCCTCTTCAGCTGCCTTGAAGCATAAGCCACTACTTTTCCATTCCGCATCAAAACACACCCTAGGCCAACTCTGAAGGCGTCACAGTACACGGTGTATCCTTCACCGCTCATAGGTAGTGTTAACACAGGCGATGGTTAGACACTCCTTATCCTCATCATTATAACTGACTCTATCGAGCTCTCTTCCTGTCCTTTGGATCTTATCAACTTCCCTTTTCCTATTTTTGGTATTGTTGGTATCTTTTCAACCTGCTGTACTTATTCCTTAATTTTAGTCCTATCTCATCCTTACACCTTTTCCTTCAAAGATGTCTATCCCATCATCAACTTTAACTTTCTTTTTATTTCTTAGTCTTATCTTGATTACTAGTTTCATTACTTCGAGAATTCTAACCCTATGATTTACTCCTACCAACACATTCTTCACCTTATGTAACACTTATAATTACCCATAGAGAATTTTTTTTTTGTACCCCCTTTTTTCCAACTTAACTATCAAAACATTATCATTCCCCTACCTTAGTAGGAAATTGCTTATCTGGATGAATATGAGCCCCATAAACTATAAGTTCCATCTGAACTAACACTGTAGGAAATATGTGTCATGCCTTAATTCCAAACAAGATACTTCACGTGTTCATTCTCCTTAATATAATCATATATACTGCCTATAGCTTTCTAAACTTCAACCTCAAATTACCCATCAGCAACAATTTCATCTATTGAATCTCAACCATAAATAGTACTTCCTCCAGCTCATAGTTTAAAACAGTTGCAAGCCTTAGTAGCTAACTCAATTTAACTCCTGTCATTACTCTGTTCGTCCTTTCATACTTAATACTAGGTATGCACTTACTGTCATTCTCATATCAGGAAATTATGTATGAATTTGTGCCTACTAAACTCTCAATAACTAGGTCTCATTGACTCAGTTTTTGTTCCTTATATAACCTTCTAGAACCAAAAGCACAAGCTAAACTTGAAAAGAAAGAAAATATCCTCTTATATTCAACTACACCCGATTGTCATATTATAACGTTTCACCTAAGTTTCTTGGTCTTTATCTCCAAATTTCATCATCTCTTAGAACAATTATGCTCTACCTATAAGTTATCATCTGCATAAACCCTTTTAGTACCATTTTCCTTCTTGACATAATATTTTATAATTTATTAACTTTACTTATACTCGACCTAAGATTCATATCTATCATCGTTTTTATTGTGCCCTTAACTTTTGTTGATTCCTGAAAGATTTCTCTCACTAATAAATTCTTCCAACACTAATTCCACCCTTATCTAGGGTCATTAATTTGATCCCTTAGACTGACTTTTATTCAACTTACTGCTTACTAACTTCTCTTTCTCTACCTATTTAGGTAGTCCGCAATACCATCGCACACCTTCTAACATTTACTCATTATTATTGTATTCCATACCTCCATCACTTTTCTCACTAATGTGATCCCATTTTGGGTTTTCCATCCTTGTCATTCTCCTTGCCAAGAATAACACTTAGCCTATCCTATATCTTAACTTTGTTCCTTTTATTATGCGCTCTTTAGGTTGTCCTTTCATTTATTTCATTTGTCTTACTCAAAATAGAACTTGACTATTCTATCCCTGGTTCCATTCTTCTTCCTAACATAATAGCTGTACTTGCTAACTATATCTTTTAGAGTCTCTATCGCGTTATCATATGTCTGTGCTACTCAGATTTGGTCCTTTGACCACTCTAGCTAGTACTTCCACTAGCATTTAGATTATATTGCATATGCAATCAATTGTCCAAACTTTCATTCTACACTTTCTTTATCCATTGGCCTTCTGTGATTTATCTTCGCTAATTTATTACTCTTAACACTATTATAATTAGATTATACTATTGTTTTGAATAATTTGAAATTAGAAAGGAACTCAAAGAAATTACAGTCATACTTTTATTGTATGATCTCTATTCTTATCCTTTAGCTTACATAATACCCTTACCACCTCGAGAACTGATTCTGTAGTAATTTTATTTATTTGTTATTTTTATTATTATTATTATTATTTTCCATGTTTACTCAATTCCAAAACTTAAGATTTCGGGCACCCAAACCCGTCATCCAATTCAAAGGATTTACATCCATCGTGATCTGATTATATATGATTCCTATGATGGAACTTGTATCCTCTCCAGGATACCCGAGCCAACTACTCTCTACCACACTCTACAGTCCCATCTGGGACACTATTCCATAAGTCATCATTATCAGTAATAACCTTCGATCCATTCTGAAAAGATAGGACTATATCCTAACTTGCTGCAACAAAGGTACTACATCTACCACCTTGCCAGAACCATGTCAAGTTAATGACTCTTTTATCATATCATAGCTCTATAAATCATCAATTCATAGTTTCGACCTTCTCTAGGTAGTAGAGTTGTACTTTATTCCATACTGATACACACAAGGTATACTATTCTCACTCTATAAGTGTCACCTTTACTTTGCAACTAGTCCAAACCTGCAGTGCGATGGCAACTCTTGATGAAACTCTAGCTCATGCTGGGGTAACTGAGTCACTGACTCTAGTTATCACCCAACTGTGACCTTTCAATATTCTAACTCTAAACTCTTAGCCAGGAGTTCCCAACTCCTCTGCAAATATAGAACTCTGCTCGCATAATCGTACCAAAGCGAAGCCATCTCAAACACCCTCATCATGGAGCACCACGGGGATGCGCGGCTCTACACAATAATCTCATGTCGATGCATGTCTGCGACTTACAGGCGGACATCGAGAATATTGTATAGTTACTACGATACGTTACGGCGGACTAGGTCTCCTAATTTCTTATCTCTCCGAATCTTCTATTATCACAAACTTATTACATTTGGGTCATCTACTGATGACTGCCAGTAGTGGTATCCTCATCCTTATCTAGGGCAACTGTACTTTTAAGACTCACTTTTATGTACTCGTGTCTTACACGAAATGGGCACACCATTTAAACCCATACTGACAAAAATATAATATTTTTTGGAGTACGTATCCTCATGATAGATCTCACATGTCTACAAACTCTATTTCACATTTCTGTGTACTCCACGAAAATCAAGACACTAACTGAGGTAATCTTATATTTCCCGAGGTATAACGTAGAATCTAGAAACAAAGAATTACAAAAAAGACAAAACAGAATCCTATACTCCGCATGTGACTCCTAGTAGACTCTTCCCAACACTTAGATAATTTTTCCCTATGAATCTGGAGCCTAAGCTCTGATACCACATTAGTCATGACCCAACCTATGGGCCGGACCAAGACTAGGACACAGGCCGACCTAAAGCCCCCGAGGCCCGTAGTAAGCCTAACTGTTCATTAACCCAACTCTAAGGCCCATTTGGGCCCAGTATCAAGAAAACAAACGGACAGAGTCTGGCCATAAAATGGACTTTCCAACGGGGAGTTTTCGACTCACCCAACCTGTAAACACAATAAATACTCAATTGGGGAGCTCAGCTCACCCTCCACATACTCATATCCTCATAATAATAAATGGGAGCTCAGCTCCCTCATCCAATCCATCAAACATGCATATCATTATACGTTTACAGGTCCAACATGATAATAATATTACAGACCATAATTAATAAATACTTCTAACACATGCGGAAATTCTAGGAGTAAATAAAATTACACAAATATTGATAAACAACCTGCAAAGTAGAAAAGCAGGTTAACCCAGAATAAAATATCCTCCTGTGGCCTGTAAAAATTTTTGAACAAGAGTGAGCGTTCGACTCAGAGAGTAAAATATCAATTTTAATCATAATCTCTATAACTATCTAAAACTAATGCACCCTGTAGAGTGAAATGCAACATCAACAACATTTTCACATCATAACATCAAAAAGGTAATTTGGAGCACTCACACACCCTGTAGTATCAATCATAACATATGGGAGCTGATCCCCTATACAGCTCTCTTATATCCAACCTGATGCCAGCGAATTACTCAAGCTCGGACTTCCACTTAATAACCAAATCGAAGGTCCCAGCGAATTACTCAAGCCGTGACTACCCCTCGAAGGATCGGGTCCCAGCGAAGAACTCAAGCCGTGACTACCCGTCCTATCCATAGTCCACACCACATCACACGCACGCCAACGCACGCACACTGCTCCAAATTACCGCAACAACATTCATGGCACTTTAACAGTTATCAATGCAACATAAATCGTGCCTAGAGTTTAACTACATAATTATATGCATATAAGTGATGCATGGGCATGCTGAACATATAATAATATCGAAATTACAATTAAAATTAATATTTTACTCACAGACTTGACGACAATCACTGTGGCGGCTGGGCGGAGGAAGAAGGTCATCGGCTCACCTGACAATTATATTACAATTATTTAATACAATCTGACTCAATACAAACAAAGAAAAAGACCAATTACGTCCTAAGTCGTGTCGAAAATCCGGCAAAGTCTCCCCTATACCTAGGACCTACCCAACCTGCAAAAGGGTTCAAAACACACTTCTATACTCACAATCCATATATCAACAGTTCAATCATATCACACAGCCCCTCCTGGGCCCATCAAATCAGTCATCCATCACAATACGCAAAATTTCAATTTAGTCCTTATTATTGATCATTTTTGCAAAAACTGCCCAAACAAGCTCTAAAAATTATAAAACTTTGCCCCGAGGTCCTTAGCAATATTACTAAGCTATTGCAAAAAGAATCGTAATTTTCTAAGCTACCACGAATATTTTATGGATTTTTAATCCTATTTAAGCACTAGAAAATTACGTAAAAAGAAAGGTTCGGGTTTACCTTTGCCGATTCCGACTTCGGGAATGCGCTCGGGATGCCTGACAATGGTGGGGTAGCCAAAACCTCGATCCAATTCGGAGACTTTTCCGGTAGCTGGTCTGTCTGGCCGGAAATTCACAAATCCGGACAACTGTCGAATTTCCGCGAATTGAGGATACCTACACAAAGCCCAATAATAATATATAAAAATCAGGGGTGTTACACTAAACAAAAGGTAAAAATAAGGGTGTTCCCAAAAGTAAGAAACAATTTGTTGACCAATGCTCCTATGTGTACCAAATACCAAGAAATGTGTAAAATGTTTCTCGTGAAAAATATTTCCAAGAAACAAGAAAGCCCAAATTTCACAATTTTTGACAATGGATATTAGAATTTTCCTCCTCTTAGATGACAAGAATTCAAATGAAATTTGCACATTTGATTGTCCAATGTTATGTATGACGAGTTTCCAAAAGACCATTAATATCAAAAAACAAGGAGGAAACCGCAATTATTCTTACGAATGGCAAAGGTGTAGGTTTTGCTGTTTCCATTCTCACCTTGTAGATAAATAGGGCTGGGCAATTAAAGTGCAAGGTGCAAGTAGGGTGGGCACATATATCCTCATTTAAAATTCTATCTTTCAATGAAGAAAAAACAATCTATTTTATAGATTTTTTAATTTCACATTAAAAAAAAAAAGTCATCTAGGCTATTAAATGATATATGCATGGATATTAAAATATTAGCTTATCTGAGGAAATGGTATTCACATGCCTATCAGCATAGAAAGTCACTGGCCTATATAAAAATATTAGTTATTTTTGTCATATATATATATAATAGTCATCTCTACAATTCTAATACAACGATGTATAATGTTTGGTAAGGCAATTACATGTAACAGTTTGATAAAATGAAGCAGGTCAGTTTGAAGTCTCACCCATTGGATCTTTGATGATGTCATAATAATCAGGGTCATCACGAGCATCAACTGGTTCCTTATATGGCCAAGCATCAACATGGTCATGCATCGACTGCTAAAATGCAAGACAAAAAATAAATGTTTGCATGGAATTGTGAATAGAGCAATAGAAAGAGTAAGCCCAATGCCTGGAGAAACCAAGAGGATTAAAATGTGTGTGTGTATATATTAAGCCTAAAGCAAAGACTATTCTCTTCATGTTTTGAGTTTTGACAAGTGGATAAAGTATCTATAGTTTTTTTTTTTAACACCTCATTTCAATTAAATCTCAAATTGATCTTTTATAAGTTTATAGAGTCTACATTTAGTTCATTAATTATTTTTTCAAAGATTTTTTTTCTTTCCATTTTTTCAAAAGTTCTCTTCACTTTAGCATTAATTAAATTAATTATATGTATATTATTTTTTTAATGATTAATAATAAATTATAATGTGGGAAATTGTTTATGGTTTTCAATCACCTCCTAATAAAATTTCAATTAAATTTAAAATTGAATTATTAAAAAGATTACCATATGTGTTTGATTAATTATCTTTATTACTATCATTTAATTATCTTTATTACTATCATTTTGTTTGAAATTTTTAAAATTTTTATTATTAAAGTAACAAAATATCCCATGCAAAGCGTGGAGTACCATCTTGTTATATGATAACACAACCTACAAGAGGTAATTACTAAAGATCAACTTGTTCCAATTTCATCACTGACTATTTTTTTAATACAATTTGGCAACGTTGCCATCAAGAACATTCAGTGAGTTATGCCACCAATTCTCATTATGAATTGCTATGTATACGTGTTTTATTGCCTATTCGGTGTAATAATCAAGTCACTCCACTTGGAGATTATGGATTTGAGCCATGGAAACAGCCCATCTGCAAACTAAGGGTGAGGCTACATGCATCACCCCTCTCCAGAACCCACAAGTGTGGGATACTTCATGTCACTCTTTTTTTATGAATCGATTCAATGAATTTTCTTGAATTTGCGGTTAGATAATTTGTCAGAATGTTTGCAATTCTGTCCACAGTGACCAAATTGTAAACAAAATGGAAGTTGAGCGAATTGATCTTTTGTAACTTGAAATTAAGCCTAAACTTCAGTCACAAACAATAGAATTCATGCATGCCAAAAGTGGCATAATGCTTAACCTTTTGGGTAACTTATATCATAGATAAACCAGATTTTATCCAAATTGTGATTCATCCATCAAACAATAAACAAAAGTATATCTTATTTTCTAGATGGCAAGAGCTGATAAACATGAAAGTATGTAAACCCGGCACAGTAATCCCCCATCATTCTAGTATGAATAGAAATAACGGCTGATTTAATTAAGTTTTGTAGTTAACCTAATTAAGCACAATCAATGCAACAAAAGGTATACGAGTGAGAATTCCATTCCGAAAGCAACACAATTTTCAATCGTGACTCACTATACTTCACTGTCTATTTTGCAACAAACTTTCATGATCATTGAAGGTTTTTGTTTATCACCATGGATTATTCAATTGGAAAATTTGAAGATAATTTTTTTTGGAAGACTTTCCTTTAAAAGTGAGCGCATGAATGCAGTCCAATGCTTTTGATTTGTGGCAGTCTGTAGAAGTATTAAACGCGCTGAAACGTGAATGGCCCCATTGATCAGGAGTCCATCCAGTCTCCCCTGTTATCATATACAAAACAGGCTTCCAATCAGTCTTTGAAACCTTCCGATTATACCCTATCTAATTTACCAATGTACCATAAGAACAAAATAGAATAGTTCTTAAAAAATGTAAAAAGTCATGTTTAAGAACTTACTCAAGCCAGGAATATCCTCAACTTTAACGATCTTTTTAGGAATACCAGCTTCTTTCTGAATTACAACGAGTTCTTAATCAAAACTAGGTTCACAGTTATGGTCACAATGTGCAATCTGAATTCAATCTAAACAAACAGCAACAAATTGCGCTGCTAAATAGGAAGAAATAAATACTATGAATTGATTAAGGCATAGGAACTTGAAGAAATGCTGATGGCGTATACCTTCTGAAAATCAAAACCAGTGTAAACAATGTGACAATTAGATAGCTCTCTAATCTTTTCATCAATTGCCTAACATTACCAAAATAACAAGAATGATATGTCAGTGTAAAGATCTACTAAAACAGGGTAAACAGCACAGGCAAATGTTTAAAAGAAACTTCAAAAGCCATGCATTGAAATAAGTCTTTTTAAATGATATCACATAAAACAGAGTAAATCAAGGAGTAAGAACTGTACAACATAATCAATAATAATTATAGGCCTCTCTATCAAGGAACAATTTTTGACACTTAAAAACAATGCTAATGCATTTACTGTGTTGACAAATGGGGCTCGATACTATGCAATGATGGAAGCATAGTAAGAATCTCGATTTGATGATTTCCATGGTAAACAGTGTAACCATTGTAAATCCAACTCACTGTTGACATTAAATGTATTCTCTCTCAACAGCATCCCTTAGAAACTTCCACATAAGAATCAATTAACAAAGTACATTTTTATCCCACCTGTCTTTGACGACGAATCATAGTTGATAAATCAGTGTATGGGAGTTTTGGATCAATTCTGCACTCCATAAGAATACCTCCATCACAGTCTTTAATATACCCGGAAATAGGACAAACTTATAAATAAACCAGATGCACAATGATAACTCTTAGATGACTGGAACCAAACATGGTTGACAAAGGGTACAAGAATACAGAAGTGAAGAAGCACTTCGACAATCAAAGTTAGAGCTGAAGTTTGTGAACTAACAATACCCTTGCCATCGATCCTTCTCCAAGTAAATCTCTTTTGTAAAAGCCTACAGGTTAGAAAAAGAATGAGTTATTAAGAAAAGCAATGGCATATGAAATAAAGAAAAAAAAAATCAGAAGTATCAGTTGAGAAGAAAGTATGCTGAAAATCAACAATGAGATTAACCCTCAATGATCTCAAAAGCCACCAACTTTCACAGATCACTGTAACCACTAACGAATAACATGGAAACATGAAAAAAAAAAAGGTCAAATATATGAACAAAAAAATATTAACCAATAAAGAGACAGATTTCTCAGTCATAAACATAGTCCTGTAATTTTGCATCACCATTAATACATGAAGATTGGAATTGGAATCACCTACTATCTAGGTGATCACATTAAACCTTTGATTAGTCATTAAACACTCATTTTTTAACTTTCCCAAAACATTATCAAAAGCAGATAATTGCCATCCCATTTTATACAGGAACCCACCAACAGCATTGTTATCAGCATATGTCAAAAAATGTGTTAGCCCATCAACATCGAGTGCATGCTGCTTCAAATGATTCATCAATTTGTACCATAACCTTTTACTTGTTCATCTGCTGTGATTGCACAAAAAGCTATGTCCCCAAACTTTTGGCTGTGGTTCCCAGGGAAAATAGTGTCAGCTATGAGAGCAAATGAGTTTCAATATACAAATGAAAACATAACAAAAATGTATCACTCACTTTCAAGTATTGGATAGTTACGAATAATCTGAACCAGGTGGAATCATTTAACCTTAACACCCTCATTAGGGCCAAACTAGACACCAGATTATTCTTGATTACATAGATTGTTCACTCATCAACTGAAGCTATATTTATAGTACAAACAAAATGAAAAGATAATAGATGGCTCTTAACCTTTCATCATGTTCAGTTCTGGGAAAGAAAAACTAACTAAGCATATAGAGATTTGCTTTCAAAAAATATATATAAATGACAAGAGAGTAACACTTGAAAATGGCACAGCATAACAAATAAAACCAATCTAAATCAAACCTGACATATGGACGATACGTGATGCCACCAACAACCTGATTACGTCTGATAACCATTACGGATTTATGGCTTCTGTACATCAAATTAGAAAGAGAGAGAGAAAGAGAGGGAGAGAGAGAGAGAGAGAGAGTAGAATAAGAATACTTCAGATGTGCAGAAAATAATGTCACATAACTAGAAAGACAAGTGAGTTAACCACAATGCATCAGCTCCTCTACAAGAAGATAACCAAATTCCAACCTATGACCTCAGCTTTTGTGAAATGCTAGAATGAGGGAGGAAAAAGCAAGAAAATAGATGTGATGGGCCTTTTTGCACAACTGACATGGTCATCTCCCCACAACATGGTTCTAAAAGTTTGTGATTCAAGAACATGAAAATAAGTTTATTTTATGATACAAACAACAGGTATCAACTGCAACCCTCCAAAATCTGGCCACAACAAGACAAGCAGATTACTTATGAGCAATCAATCACAGTCTTCTTATCTAATCTCTGGTCCAATTGGTCAAACAAAGGGGGGAAAAAAAAGAAGAAGCAACTTATTTCTATGCATTTTTAGAAGATTTTACGGAATTACCTATCCATCACAAGGTGGACAATATACTCCTTCGGCATGTTAGCCAATTGCCTGGCAACTATGTTCTTCAATCCTATCAACCTGAGAACCACAGCACAAAGGTGCATTAAAATTATAGCACTATTATCGAAACCTAAATAAGTTGAACGGTTGAAGAAAAGAAGAAATGTTGAAATAAATAATCAAAGATAGCACAAGGATGGTCGTAAAGATAAAAAAACAGATGCACAAGAAAATGTTGAAGAAAAGATATTGGAACCAAACCATATGTTCATCAATACCATCATTTGCAAGACATAAGAACTTGAGTCTCCCTGCTTCCTCCCGAAACATTCCAAATAGGCGAAATTGTCAAAGTGGACACAATACTGAGATCAAGAACCATATCAGACAGCTCCCACCAAAGGAAAGCGGGAGAAAACTATATATATATATATATATATATATATATATATATATTTGGTTAAGGGTTGCTAATTAGGAGTTTGTGATTCTGTTTCAGAGTCTGCCTAAGCGTCGAAACTGGACTGAAATTTCAATACGATTTTGGTTTAGGTATTAGATATTCGGTTTGATTCTTGTTCAGATTTTAACTTTTAAAATAATTTTATATAATTATTTTTATAAAAAAAAATTACACTAAAATTATCATTTAAATTTTAAAATTATTATTAAAATATAATATATCCTATAATATATATTTTAATTATTTTTAATTATATATATATATTTTAAAATTAAATATATATATATATATATATATATATATATATATAATATTACGAGTACATTAATATAATTTTTGATTATTTTTTAATTATAATATATTTATAATTAAAATAATTAAAAAAAATAAAAGATAATATTAAGCTGTATGTACTCTGACAGTGTTTTGATATTGCTTTAAGCTGTTGAACATGTTCCAGTTACTTCAACTTTTCTATTTATTTTATAATTCGAGGGATTAGCTTTCATAAAAATTCCCAAAATCTTACCTCTCTCTTCAAACTTTCTTCTCTAGCGCTATAAGCTCCACTAGTTTGCAAATTCTCGGTAAAAATCTTTACAGAGCTGCTCCCCGTGGTAGACCCCACGGCACCAGTCCCCGTAGGTCCACCATCCGACTTTTCAATCTTCACCGTCGAATTTTCCGTCTTCAGCTTCGTCTTGCGAGCCGAGGACCCGCCTCCTCCACCTGAACCAGCGCCGGTAGCGGAGGCTCCAGGCATTAGTCTCAAGACGGGCAACGGTGAATGTGCGCATTGAGGAGTCATTGTCGAACTCGTCTTCATCATCGTCAACGACGGCGTCTGAATCCTCAACGTCGGAGTCAGAATCAGCGCCACGGGCCGAGATGCTCTCTAGGTCGTCGTTGGACGTCAGTGCACCGTCTCGCGTGTCATCGGAGAAAGATGACGGAGGAAATGGAGGGGCGTGGTCTTCAGAGACTGCCGAGGCAGCTGCAGCCAGCTTGCGCTAATGAATAGACGAAGTGGCGGAGGCCAAAGCAGAGTGGGAGGGCGACGGCGACTGGGAGCTGCGAGAGCGATTGGGTACGTTTGGGTGAGAGTGAGAATCCATAGACTCGAATTGAGTTGACTCGGCTGAGAATTTGGGAAATTGACGAGTTAGGGTTTTGGAGATGGATTCCAGAGCACAGAGAACGATTACGAGAGGGCAGTGAAGTGATCGATGTCGTTGTTACAGTTGGCTGGAGCATGTTCTTTGTGACATAAACACGATAAAAATTATCATTTATTCTTTATATTTTAATAAAAGTAATTATTTAATTTTTATAATTTAAAAATATATTATTTAATTTTTATATTTTATTTTAATTAAAGTATTTAAATTTTTCATTAAATTTTTTTGGTATTCATTGCATGTTAGGTTATTATTTAATTTTTTATTTTTATAAAATTAATTAATTAATTTTTATATTTAAAAAAATATTTATTATTTAATTTTTTTAATTTAATAAAATTAATTAATTTATTAATATATTTTAAAAAATATTTTTTTAAATAAAAATTTTATTATATAAAGATTAAATTTATATTTATATTTTTTTTTTAAATTATTCAAATGATTTTTATTCAATTTTATGAGTATTATTTTATATTTTTTTATTAAAAAATAATTTTTCAATATTATCACTTTATTTATTTGAAAATTTTAAAAAATTGGTTAATTTTTTTACATAAAGATTAAATTTATATTTATAGTTTTTTTAAATTATTCAAATGATTTTCATTCAATTCTATAGTATTATTTTGTATTTTTTATTAAAAAATAATTTTTTAATATTATCACTTTATTTACTTGAAATTTTAAAAAAATTGATTAATTTTTTTACATGTATAATTTATATTAATTTCAATTAAAATGTGAAAAATAGAGAGTATGAGGTGGGAAAAGAGAATGGTGCAGAAGGGAAAAAATAAGAGAGGAGAGAAATGAAGGAGAATAAAGAATAAATAAAAGAAAGAGGGTCAGAGCAATTTGAATATAAAAAAATAATAAAAAAATTAATAAAATAAAATTATAAAAATTAATTAATATATTTTTTAAAATATATAAATTAATTAATTATTTTCATTAATATAAAAAAATTAAATAATAATTTAATTAATATTAAATATTTTATTAACAGAAAATTTAATAGAAAAATTAAGTAATTTAATTGAAAATAAATATAAAATTAAGTAATATATTATTTAAAATATAAAAATTAAATAATTATTTTTATTAAAATATAAAAATTAAATATTAATTTTTGCAAAACAACTCGTGGACTTGGAAAAAGTTATTAACTGTCGCTGGATGAAAATAATGCCTTACGATACCACGTTTGATCCGAGAGATTTTTTTTTTTTTTTAATAGGCAGTAGATTTCATTTAAAGATTAAACGGCCTTACTAAGGAATTTTGAATAATTCATTAATTTATTTAAATAAAAAAAATATATAACTCAATGGGATTAATTTAATTGACATGGATTGGAACTCATAGTTTATTGACAAAGATTTGATTATATTAGGAAAATTCCGATATAATAATTTAGATTAATGTGTGAAAATAGAAAATTTTTTAAATATGATGGAGCATTAAATATTGTTCTCCTTATAAAAATAAAAATTATTATTTTTATTTATAAAGATAAAATTTATGTATTTTGAGACTTATGTAATTTGTGAATGAGAGAATATAAATATCAGATATATCCAATAAATTATCGTATGAATATATTTGAAATTAATTATACAAAAAAAAAAAGAAAATTTAATTACAATATATGTGTAAGCTGATATGAATAATATAATTAATTTTAGATATTTATATAAGAGGGTATATTTTTAAAATTGTTCTAAAAAAACTCGAAAATTACTTTGTGTAGTATTAACAATTTTTATATGTTTTTAATAATTGATTTATATTTTTAAATATGTACAATATAAAAAAGATAGTAATAATAAAAAAAATTGGAATCGGTTTTCAAAAATCAAATTAAATATACGCAAACCAAATTATTTTTTCCTTTTATATTTTTTGAGTACCCAAACTATCAACAATATAGGCACATACATGGAAATTAGAAAGAAAATAAAATTAATAAGGATAGAGTTGATATTCATACTTGAAAGGAAATAACAGTTTCTAAATTCCCGAGATACCAAACAGAAATTAAAGCATATATAGGAAATTAATTAAGGTTGAATTTCCCATTAATAATCACATATATCTGTGGCTGTGATTGACTCATCAGGAGTTCCTTTTCTGGAGTAATTATTTAAGATAGATAGATGTTAGGTACTAGTAGTACCAGATGTAGCAATCCCTTTTCTTCTCTCTAAATGCCAATGGAATATAACCACTCGGATTCGAAGATGACCTTCCCCTCTTTCTGGACTTTGCTTTCTCCCTACTCTCCTCATTTGCTTCGCTTGGAGAATTGTTTTCCAGGGAGGTTGCTGTTCCTGTGGTAATCTTCTTCTTTCCCTTGTTATCCCTTTATTATCGTAAAACCATTGGATTAATCAGTAAATCCAATATAAATTACAGGAAATTTTATCTAAATTTATCATAAATTCAAGATAGAAATATATAATGATAATAATAAGAGGCAAACCTTAACAATCTCCAAAGCAAGCAAAGGAAACTATATTTAAATTCATAAATATATTACCTAGCTTCCAAATCATCGAGATAGGCATTAGCAAGATGAGGAGGCGCTATAATTTGATCAAATTCACTCCAACCCATCTTTTCAGAGTTTCCATCATCATACTCCACCTGCATAACAGAACACCTTAAAAAATCAAATAATGTAATCTTATAATACTTATAATATAATTATAATATGATGAGTAGCTGTAAAGCAGTAAAAGAATTCAAACCTTGAACAATTTATTGACAGCATCAAAGGCTACAACATTGCCCATGCATCTCCTACCATCAAATACTTTCGTTACAATAGTTCCAATCTTTTCTCTTCCTTCAGCAATCATGTCATCATGTTCCTTAAAAACAATAATAATAATAATAATTAAAACTCTTAGCCAAAGATAAAACCATATATGGGTCAAATCTTTATCAACAAGCTCTATGAATAAATATATTTTGACCAGCAATTCGGCTCTCACTTTCGCATGCAAGGCATTAACAAATCCACAGCCTACTTTATTCTTCGCTTCCTCTTCCTCTTTTATGCTAAAAAATGCTGATTTGCTTTGAACATCAGAGTTGAGCGGTTCATATGAGTCTATTGGTTCATCTGTTTCACATATTTAAATTAAAGAAAAAAAATATTAATAAATCGAGTTATGTAACATTTCATATATGTATGCGTGAAAAATTAACTCGAATATTAGAAGTAACTGCATACAAAATAAGAAGTTCTCACCAACCTATGTAATTTTGTGGGAGCAGCATTTCCACAGATCTAGCTGAATATATAAATGAATAAATGAAGCAACACTTTACCACCTTGTGATATAATGTGATATTCTCATCTTATTCAGTGTTCACTAAGTTTCCAATGATATTCATTTCATGGTCGAATCATGATCATTCCGACCAAAAACAAATAATGTTCATATCTGAATTTCGTTAGAATATATTGACTGGATAATAGGTTTTCTTAGAGAATATTTATATCTGAAGTCAATTTAGCGATCCACGATCGAATTAACATCAGGGTTTTGCAAGAAAAAAAAAAAAGCATATATATAGTACATTAATGGAGAGGATTGAAGTATTAATTAACCCGAGTTATATAGAATAAATAATTAAACATTATTTTAAAGCTACCATGCATATTGAATAGTCAAGGTAAATTTATTATATAAGTCAAAGGTATATATTATGATAGACTATTTTGATTTAGACTTGGTGTTGGGAATATATAAGTGTGAAATTCTCACATCGAAAAAAGATGAGATAAGTGAGAAAGAAATGACCCATAGACTTATTGCCTTAAGGTTTTGGGTTGAATGTGGTATCACGCTCATGAGTGTCTTCTTTCATAAGACCCATCAAGAAAGATTTTTCCTAGGTGCTCTGGACTCCCCAGATCTTTAATAAGTGGTATCAAAGCTTTGGGCTTCCCAGATTTATAACACTTGGTTATTTAGGGTATAAAAATAGCTTATTTGAGTTCATACAAATACAATGCTAGATAAAGATAAAGACAATTATATATGTTGTATCTATTGATACATTAATGTTAATAACTAATTAATCCTTATAGAATATTTTAAATTTTCACATGTAATAATATTTTATTGGCGAAAGAAACTAAATCCTTTTAAATTTTCAAATGTATTAACATTTTCCACCAAGCTGCTTCCCATGTCCATCCTCAAACTCAATATGACTCTCCACTCCTCCTCCCAGAGCTTCTAACCATTTGAAGTCTTCTAAAGGATAGCTTTTTATCATTTCTTTTAAGAGATCATTGCAAGCCTGAACATAGGTGTCAACCTTTTCGATCAGCAATTGCATCCTCCTGAGCCTTCAAGGCTCTATTCAACTTTGCCACTTCAACCAAGTGACTCACCTTAAGATCTTCAATTTCCTTTTCAAGTTGCGTGATTAGCCCTTCTAACTCCTGGATCCTAGCCTTAGCTCTAGATAGATGGGCCTTCAGTGATATGTTCTCCTCGATTGCCTTAGACATGTTTGTTCTCAAGTATTACACTTGCTCCTTTACCATGTGCTCAGCGATGACAGCTTCCAACTTTAGGCTCATGGAATGATGGAGCAAATCCTTAATTCTCTCTAGAGCAAAGCATTGGTGGTCTTCCATCATACATATGATTGCCCAATGACCATGGTGAGCTCTTTGTTAGCCCACACAGTTTGGCGTACTTGAGCCCCTCTAGATGATGGAGGCCCATAAGACCTAGCCCCTGAGGTCACCGATGTAGTAGGAGCCAGTGATATGGCAGGTTATGGGGGAGAACCAACGTCTGTTGAATTATTTGGGGAGCCCAAAGAGTGGGAGGATTTTGAGCATTAGTCCTCTTTGCTGAGGGCTTGCCTCCCCCGGACCCAGCAGCAACAACAACCTTAGATGTTTGCCTCTTTTTCTCCCATACCCTCATGGCCATTTCTTTGTCCTTTTTCTTTTTGGCTTTATCAACCTTAATCTCAACCACTTTTGTGCAAAAATAAAGTTAAAGTAAGCAAAAGAGATTGTAAAGAAAGAGATTAACTTTTTACCCTTTGTAGGCCCTAAGTCAGCCAATTTTAACTTAGTATTAGAGCTGGCGACCACATTGGTTTACCACCAAGTCAGCTTAGCTTGTGTCCTTTATTTTGGGCACTGCTATGTCTTTATGAAGATTAAGGGCAAGCTTCCCTAGGCACTTATCTGCAACGTAATTCTAGCCCTGAGCTTCTTTAGATTGAATGGTGAAAAATTTCTTTCCAATTTTTTAGGGATGAAGAGAGCTCTATAAATAACTAGCAATTCAACCTTGCCTGGAAGAATCAATACTCTTTACTTTTCCTAACGCTGAGCCGGTACAGAGTAGTGAATGCTTTTTCAATTAGAATGAGGTCCTTGGCTCAGCACATTCCTTGGAAGTCCACCAGTATCCACCAGGAGTTCGAATGCAATTAAGCGATGGAGAGACGATGAAAATTGAGTTTATCTCTTCATTGAGGTTCGACGAATAACCTATCGACCATGTCTCAAAATTCTCCTAGCTATCTATCTCACTCATTTTTGGATGATAAAAAGTAAAAGAAGAAGAAAAATAAGGAAAATAAGTAGAAAATGAAGGTTACCTTGCTAGAACAATCGTCTCAAATCTCGCTAGAAAAGGAAATGTAAAGAAGAGACAAATAAAAGTAAATGTAGAGGAAAAACACAAGTGAGGAAGGGGCAAACAAAATGACCTTCATATGAAGTATCCAAGTATATATAGCTGGGGCATTTAATGCCCAAATTTGAAAAATAATATCGAAGGATGCCTTGAATGCCAAAAGTGCACACATGATGCTTCAAGTCCCGAGATACAGCTGTGCACACCATTAATGCTACCATAATTATCTAAAACGTGGAATCACATGGCTCAAGGAATCCAGCTGTCATGACAACTGAATCCAAAGATTTCATTTAATGAGGGGACTAATGGTATAGTCCATCCCAAAATCCTATCTTTAAGGTGTCAAACTTTCTAAATTTGAACCCGAGCCTAAGTGGGTTAGATTTAATGACAAGCCAAACCAAGTTTGATGATCTAGTAGCAGTTCATGTTCAGTCATCTCTAACCTCAAGGATATTAGTAAGATCGGTCAGTCAAGTTACAGTTCAGATGATATCAAGTTGGTCAAAGAAAGAGCTCAACAACACTGAGCTCAGTATGACGTGGCTTGAAGACAAAAGCCATTGAATATAGAAAGCATAATTCTCACTGAGAATCACATTGACACAGCATAATCTCGTAGCATAAGGCAGCAAACAGCTTGAGATTTGCTAACATAATTCCAGGATTAGCGCCAATAGTTTCTTACAATGGTATAAATAGGCTACAGGCACCTACTCAAGTACATTTTCACTCTCTAACAATCTTTTGTTCCATTGCTCTAAGCTATCTAAGTTCTCCCAAACAGTCTCTAACTTAAGCATTAGAGTGACTGTCAGTAAGCTATCAACCTCACCTCTTCTTTGATTTCAGGCAACTCGTGATCCAATAAGACCCATCTAGTGATCCAAAAATTCATGATAGCTTCAGTAATCTACTCATCTTATCAATATTCACTAAGTTTCCAATGATATTCATTTCATGGTCAAATCCTATTTACATGATCAACTAACGTTCAAATCCTATTCGCATGAAACTGCTCGAGTTCCATATTGTCCGTAGACCATAGGTCTACACACTCGAAAAGAGTGGATTAAGCAACCCTTTTATATATATATATGAACTCCCACATATATATATAGAGAGAGAGATGAGATTATCATATCCTTATCTTCTTTAGTCAGTTTAGCCATCCACATGATGGAATTAACATCAGGTTTTTGCAAGGAAAAAAAAAAGCATACATACTACATTAATGGAGAGGATTTAAGTATTATTCAACCCTAGTTATATAGTAATAAATAATTAAATGTTATTCTAGAGCTACCATATTGAACATTCAAAGTAAATTTATTATATAAATCAAAGATAAATATCGTGATAGACTATTTTAATTTAGACTTGGTCATTTAGGAATGTAAAAATTGCTTATTTGAGCAAATGCAATGGTACTTAAAGATAAACACAATTATATGTGACGTATTTATTGATACATTAACGTTAACAACTGACTAACCTTTTTAAAATATTCTAATTTTAAATTATAAATATTAATATTTTTTAAAATTTTACGCGCCAAAGTAATTAATAAAATATTTTAAATTTTAATATATATTAATATTTTACCTGCGAAAAAAACTATATTCTTTTAAAATATTTTAATCTTCATGAATTAAATTTTTTATTAAAATTATATGATGAAATTTAATATTAATGAGTGGATTTCCCTTGAAGATCAGGAAATTTTCTTAGGGATTATTATCACATGATCATATATATAATTTCAAATCATCGAGTTTTTTTTTTTTTTCCAAAGTAAATCACCAGGTTGAGATCTCTTATTTTTATTATTTAGATAGAACAATAAAAAAAATGAACATGATATAAGAGGGTTTCTCAAATAATCAAAATAATCTCTTTGTGACTGATCGAGAAAAAGTTTAACAGAAAGAAGATAAGAAATATATATATATATAATCAAAATCCAATACAAAACAAGGTCATGAAGGATGAATCAAGATCTCACCTTTCACCTTTCCCTTACTGCAGTCAATTTCCATAGAGTTGCTCATTTTCAAATATGCAAAACTCCTATATAACAAATTAGGCTAATAATCATATAAATAATTAATCAAACTTTGTAAAACAAGAATAAGATCCAAAGGTTAAGAAGAAACCTGCCACTATCCCCACAAGAAGGTCTAACACACACATACACACACAAGTACTTGATAAGAAGCAGAGAATGAGGGATATGGCAAACTGGGACGATAGGGCTATTGAAATAGCTGAATTTTCAGTTGGTTTGAGGGCTCATTAATAAATGACACCTGCACGTAGATTCATCCATGGGGCCATTCAAGCAAAATGACTAAACCCTATATTGCACATATGGAAAATAATTAATGTGTTGCCTTGTAAAGCAAAATCTATCCATATTTATTATATTTTCTAAAAAAATTAACTATTTACAAATTCATTATATATATATATATATATATATATATATATATATATATATATATATATATATATATTAACGTGATGCTTGCTTCAAGTAATAATGATTGATGCACAATCAAATTTTCAGATACCATAGACTTAAGTGGTGAAAATTTTTTTTTTAATAAAATCCTCAAAATTTATGATATATATAAACGAGAGCGTGTAAATAAGAGTGTGTTTACTAAATGTAATGATTTTTCTTTCAAAAAAAATCCTATATATTTCTATAAAATAAGTCAAACCCATCTCTTTAAGTTAACTTTTACAATGAAATTAGATCTTATTATTTTCTTATTAGAGCTTACCTTGCTTAAATGTTCGACTAACAGTACAAATTTCATTCTCCAAATATTCATATCAAAATTTTAATTAATTAGAGTTCAATAAAAAATTGTATATATCTAAAGCTAGGTCCTAAACTTTATAATCGTAAAGTGAAAACAATGGAGCCGGAAAAACCATATCTTCAAGGGTCTACTACAGTCAATGAATAACGTATTGATCAAAAGGTACTTTGTACAGTGCTGTAGAATGACCAAGAAATGTTCGCGATTTTGGAACCGTATCGACTTCAAAACCAACTTAAGCTATTAGTTCTTGTTCTTCCTAAGCAGTATGGGACAATTCCCTCACCATCACAATAAACAGAAAATATGTGAACCCTCTTTGTAGACTCGAGATTATTAAACCAGAGTCGGCAGTTAATCTGCAAATTTCCAGACATTTGATGATTACGAAGTCCCAAACATTGTTGTATGATTTCATTAAATTCTGCAATCGCATCAAATGTTACACGCTTTATTCAACATTGCACAAACACAAGGAAATCGAAGCTAGCCTTCCCCATCTCAAAACACCACAGACAAGCCAAGGGCTCTTGTTAACTCTGTTAAAAAGGCTGGAAGAGCAGGCCATCCACTAGCAGTCACTAGCTTGCCGTGAGCCACGCACCCTTCAGACTCCACTACTTCTCCACCAGCCACCTTCACGATGGCCTTCATTCCATGGCTACTCGCGCATCTCTTCTCCTAATTAGTCAAATACATGTGTTCTTTACTAAACTCTTAATCCAGAAGTATATATATATACATGTAATTTGATGATAATTAATTAATAAATTACCTTTAGAGCACCAGCAGCAGCCAGAAGCCACTTCCCTTGTCCAATTGCTGCAATGATCTTGCCCTTGTCAGCGAATTCCTTAATCAGAGAAACCACTTTCTCATTTATGACCAGCAACTCTGGGGACCTGCCTCCAGGCAACACCAAGCAATCGTAGTCATCTACAGAAATGTCACTCCAATTGGCATTAACGACGAAGTTATGGCCACGCTTTTCGCTGCGTATTTGGGCTCCCTCGTCATCGTGGATGGCGGTAACGCAGCTCTCCCCTTTTTTCTTGCTTGGGCAAACTGCATCAACCTTGCAGCCCAAACTTTGTAGAGCCCGGAATGGCACATTTACCTCGTAGTCTTCTACATAATCCTATAAAACACAACCCAAATTATGGATCGTACTTGTAGGCACGCTATTTACTAATTTCTATGGCACAAAATTTGTCCGGCTTACCGCTAACACAACCAGTACTGAGTTTCTGAGAGATCTTGAAATTTTGGCTCCCATGGATTCAAGGAGAACTCTCATATATTCACCATGTCCTGGCCACCCAATGGAACTAACAAGATTGCCGTCCTTTAGACAAGCGGTAATGTCAAGAACCGATTCTATACCAGGCTGCTCCCACCAGGTGCCTCCTGCAAGCTCAATGATGGGTTTCAAGCTGGAAAAAGCAGTGCATTTCTTGCCATTGAGGAGTCCTGCTGCTACCAACATGAGTTGGCTGTGGCAGCTAGTGATTAAAGGCTTCCCTGTTTCTGCAAATCTTTTTACCATACCGACCACCTTGTCATCGGCGCTGAGGAGCTCAGTGAACCTGCCTCCAGGTATTATGAGGGTATCATAGGATTCTACAGTTACGTCCTCGTAGTTTGCATTAAGCGTGAAGAAATGGGCTTGCAGTTCTGTGTATAGCTGCCAAGGTAGAACAACAATGAATTTGCCATCTCTGTTGCTGGGATATAAAAGGGAAATGGATTAAGAACATTACCTCGAAGCCCAAGTAATCATGAATGGCAGTGAAGCATTTATCACCGGCACGCTTGCCGGGAGAGGCACAATCGACCCTCAAACCTAAGGATTGAAGCATAAAGAATGGCACAATCACTTCATAATCTTCCATGTAGTCCCCGCATAGTATGAGAGCTGATTTTTGAGCATTGGAACCCATGATTTCTATACCTTCACTAGGATCTGTGAGATTGTGCAATCAGGAGGAAGCTATTTATTTACGTAAAATGAAGTGGTCCAGTGGAGAGTGGCGACTGGTAACATGTGGTGGAGAATTGGAATTCATTAACAAGGAAGGTATTGGTGGGGATTATATTCACGTTTAAATTGCACTCAACAACTTTATCTACTTCTTGTCTTTTTATGCCATCCGTTTTAGTTTTATAACCCAAATTAAGATTCACATTTTTATAAATGGATGGATGAGGTTATGAGTTGAATCATGACTCCTTTGATGTTCCAGCTAATCGATTTTTTCCCCATGAAAAATTACTAAGGGAAATAAGAAAATAAAGTTGACAATCATTTTATTAGTTATCAATTGCTTTTTTAAAGAGTTTACCAAACAGGTTAGTTAGATTAGTATAATTATTTGGACACTTATTTTCTATCAAATAGATGAACCAAAAACACCCTTATCAGATATCTATTCTATGGCAAATTATAAGATAGACTTGGCCTACTAAAAAATAGTAGGCTGAACTTGGCTTGGCCTACTAAAAATAATACTGGATACTAACATAAAAATAATTGAGTCTTAAATTAAATTTAGGAAAAAAAAAACCCACATATTTGTAAGTGAAGGACCCACAACCCAAATGTTAAGGACAAGTAATAATAATAATAATAATAATAATAATAATAATAATAACAATAACAATAACAAAGAGCTGCTCTTTTTTAACACAATTTTTTTTTTTAGAATTGAAGAGAAGTCATTATGTAATGGCTGTACAGTTGAAATGCTAATTTTCTGGGTTGACTTGAATGAATAACTGTGACTTAATAAAACTGTATTTATAATATTTATAGAATATCTAAACCTGTGAAATAATAGACATTTCCAAGTAATCAAGAGTTTACACAGATATAAACAATCAGGAAATGCTAGAGTTACAAAAGATATCAGCAATGCCGGGCAATTCATCACATCCTCCACCTCTTCTCCATTTCAGATTCAAATGACCATGGAGAAACCAAAATTAGAATGGCAGGCTTCATATATGAAAAAAAAATGGAAAGCTCACCGATTATATGGTCGAGGAAAAGTATGCCAAAATTCAAGGCATACAGTAAAAAATCATTCAGTCTGATCTCGGCCTATTAGGTCCACCTTTACCATTGTTGTATAGCGGTAACAGCCAACGAGACCCATGTTTCCTTTTGCCATAACAACGCCAATAAATCACCAAAATTGACAATATAAAACCAATTGGTACTGCCCACCTGTATCCCAAAAGGAAAAACCATTAAATGAAAAAGAAAAAATGAACAATAATTAAAAAAATTCAGACTTCACTTGAGGGTATTCTAAGAGTCCTCTGAGCATATGTATCCATTTACACCACTTACGAATCAACTGATACATTTGAACAATATAAATTATATTTAACACGCCTCAATGGTGTCATTATTGTTCTACTAGGAAGGAATGAAGAATTTTCAATGCTTTTGTCTATGTACTAGAGGAATTATTTTCGTTTTTGTGGTTGCGAACAAAATGCATGACAATCACACTGCAGAAAATCAAAAAGATAATATTCAATTTCACACACGGCAAAACACCATCTTAAGATATAACAGGCCTCCTTTTTTAGGACCAAAAGTGGAAATGTTGTATTACCTGTCCAAATCAAGGATAGGGCTGTAGACAAGAGTTTCCCAAGTTGCTACGATAAAATGCCAAACCGGATTATAATAGAGAGATTCTGCAGACCAGAACATCCTTGTGTACGTCTCCAAGAAGATAAAAAGTATCCATGCGCCCATTTCTATCAAAATGAACTTTATAATAAACCGGCCCACTACCACCATAACAAGGGAGAAGGCCACCAACCAATTGAAGAGCCTTTGGTTGTATTCTTTTATAAACAGAGACTTTGACTTCCCCAACATCTGCAGTTTCACACAATACGTTCACAAATCCCAATTCAGCTCAAGAAAATGAGTAAGCAAGCAAACATCATCAGGGAAGTATAATAAATAACTATGGTTGATCAACTGACGCAAGTCTTTCACATTACATGGTGAAACAAGTCTACCAGGTACCATTTAGAGGGCCACATCTGAGGAGATCAAGATTGACATAATTTCAGATTAGTTGGCACTTGGCATGTTAAATGGAGATAATTTTCTCCATTTTGATAATTTTGCTTTATATTTTCTCCATTTTGATAATTTTGATATAAACACCATCTGAAACAATGAGGAAGTAATGATGGCACATTTGATTTCCACTTTCTTTAAAATGTGATCCAACTCAAGCATCAAAGTACCTTAGTTCAATCACTAAAACAAATTTGGAATAAAAAGAAAAACCTGGAAAAGAAGAGATTGTGTAATTAAAGGAATAACAATGAACGACGGAGAATACCTAACCTTCATCATGCGTTGCTCATAGTTTGCTTTTGAGGGTCCAACACACTCCCGCTCAAAACTTTGGTTGCATTGCAGAAAACCAGCATTGAACTTTGCCATGGAAGGAAGTCTAAGAACTTGAAGTTGGTCCATTTTGTCCTCACATCTAACATACAATGCCTCACAGAGTTTTGCTGATTTATAGTCATTCGCCATCATGACATTTTTATATGCCTACATAGAATTTCCAGAATAAATATCTCTACAGGATCACAATATATTGCAGAAATAGTCCTATACAATATTGCAAATATTGTAGTCCTAGTACAGGTGCCTATAAAAATATAAATAGATAGCATATTGAATTTCAAACTATTTCAAGCCACAAATATGCATGTTACACATGGCATAAAGCACATGCCAATTCCAGCATTGCCAGATTGAGCCACCTACGATGAGAATGTCAATTAGCAGATAAATCATGAAACAATAAATTATCCATCTAAAATTATTTTCAAAAAAATTTCCAATCTACTTGTTTAAGTGGATTAGAGGGCCTAAATAATATCTTCTATTATGTGAATGATTCAACAGCTATGAAGAACATTTAGAAGGGAGACATTTATAATCAGGTCTTGATATTCTACGTGACATGCATAAACCAGTGCTGCTCTCTCTCGCTCTCTCTCTTTGGTTGGGGTTGGGTCTGTATTTGGATAATCTATTGGGAGTTTTTTCCATGAAGTCAAATGAGAGCTCAAAACATTAGACAAGCAAGAACCATCAAGTCAATCAGTAAAATCTTTTGCAGAAAATGTAATTTTACTTCACTGCATATCAGTTCCAAAAATGAATCTATGAATTCTTGATTTTGTTTAATGAGAAAAGAATCATCATATCATACCTTCTCTATTTCCTCTTCCAGTTGCATGACAGATCTCTTTGCATGGTTACGGCCAAAATGCTGTTCATCAAAAGATTTCATTGCTTCCCCTCTAGACCTTTCATGGGCATCTAGCAGAGATTGCTCTGGGAGTGGTAACCTTAATTTTGCCATTGTTTCACTGTATAGCTTCAAACATCGCTCAAGGATACCTTTGTTGAAAACCTCCACGAGAGATCCTGTTGATGGAATCTCCCCTTTATTCAAGGCTTCAAGTATCTGAAAATTTTAAGATGAATGCTGAGGGAATATAAATGACCAGTATCAATAAACCTAGATTTCACCTCTACTCTTTTTCCTTCTTGTTTTCCCCCCTTTTCTCTCTTCCATTCCCTAGCACAGTAAACTAATGGTGTTCCAATATGCTTGGTGCTTGATGCCATTTTTCAAGGACATCATCCAATTCCAACCATTAATTGCATATCACATAGGTGGACACTGCTATGAGCATTGCAGGGATGTGTCACATTTAGTTGAAATTCTGGGCATCTAAGCAATTCCTTGTTAATTTATTATCTAACCGTTTATCTTTTACCCCTTTTTGGGAGAAGTTACAAGTGATGCATTAACAAAAAAGTGCCTAGTGAGCCATAAAATTGCTATCCACACAATTAAGTATACCCCCTATGAAAAGGCCATATTACACTTTTCTTTTCAATAAAATAAAAGCAATAGATGTACAATTTTAATGTTAAAAATGGAAAAAAACATCAAATTGGCATACAGTTTAAAGTAAACTCAATTTTCACATCTCCAAAACAAAACTTTAACTTTCATGTAAATTCCACCTGATATGACACAGAAGGTTGGTATAAACAAACCTACCTGCTCCAGGAAAGTTACAAACTCTTGTCCATTTAGAAGTTTTCCCTGCACAATCTTTGGGCGAACAATGCTAACAACAAGCTCCTTCAATTGCTCCCTTCTTTTAACATATGCTGGGTCAAGCTCAACATCTTTCATGTCGCAAAGCTTTGTTCGCTGGAGATGAGGCTGCCCAAATTGAAGAGCAATTAGATTATGAAAGGTAATTAAAGCATTTGAACATGCAAACAGATAATCTGGATCTACACGACATTGATATATGACAAGACACATTTTTCAGCACTCTCTACCACCCACCCAAACCACACCACACCACACACCGCCACCACCCACCCTCCCCCGCGCCCCCCTCCCTCTTTTTCATTTTTTTCATTTGCTTTTGATTTTAGGTGTTGACTGCAATCATAGCAAACTAGAAATGAAAAGCAAATGGGAAAGGCGAAGGAATCAAAGACTTACATAATGCAGCAAACATATGGTAAGCCCTTACCTGTGGCAAGCTAAAAGCTGTGCTGTTATCACCCATAATAGCAAGTGATTCTCGAATCTGGTTAACCTGATAAAAAGTTACAAGAAGAGTGACAACTCCCAGAATTATTAAATTTCAATGACTGCACTGGAATCAAAATCACACAGATTAGTGAAGTACTTGATCAATATTTTTGTCCCCTGCATTCAGAACAAGCAACCATTATCAAACCTCTGTTTAAAAACTAGTTATTACACTAAGGATAACGCTTCATCTTTTCTAAAACCAGGTTTGGAGGGGGTAAAAACACTAACCATCACTGTTAGGGACACGTTGAAGGGCTTCATTCACCATTTCTTGCACTGATTTCCCTTCTATGTAACCAAAAAACAATCAGTTTTCTTTCAAGTATACAAGACGTCAAAACATGCATAGATGAATCCAAAGGTAATAATAATAATTAATATGTGATTTATGAAAAAAGATATGCAAATTCTTCATAACTTTTTGAAATTGGCACTCCAAAATTTATATATATATATATATATGTTTCATCAACCCAACATACGTAAGTCATTTAATTAGTGATTTTTATATATGTGAACTTGTTTCTAGCACTTCAATTCATCTTTTTAATAATATTACTTCTAATAATGTGAATTTTTTTAATTTTATGACATAGCACTTGCATATTTTTATGTATGAAATCTAATTACATTAAAATATCATTAAACATATTTTTTTAATTAATAATTATGCTTTGGCCCTTCCAAATTTTTAATATTTGTCCGTGAAAACATGCCATAATGAGGAATGTAAACCAACCTTAAGTCTAAGAAATCAGAAACGTATAATCATCTATTCTGGGGCATTTCATTGAGAGTATGGAAAAGGCAAACAATCATCCAAAAAGTTTGAAGGCACAAACGCACAAATTCAAAGAGTCAAATAAAATCTGAGAATGATCAACACTTAGGTAGATTTGAAGAATATTCAGAGCAAACACCCCACTAGATGTTGCAGCATAACATTATATAAAACCTAGATCATCATTGATAGAAGCAAGCAGCTATTCAACAAATAATATCCCAATAAGATATTGATGAACTTACGCAGAAAATCCCGCTGGATAAGCCACAGTAGTTTTGCAGGTTCAAAAGCAACATCTTGGCCCTATATATATGTGTGTGTGTGTGTGTGTGTGTGTGTATAAAATAAATAAATAAAAAGAAAATCAAATACCCGTCAGTTTCAGATATCCATTTCAAAGAAAATATATAAAGGGGAATATCTTTGCAATGACTCATAAATTACCTTAACTCTATTTTCCATGTATTTGTCAGCCAACGCATAAAACAACTAGTGTTAGTAACGAAAGTAGGGTGTCAAAAAGAGAAAACCGCAAATTGCTTTTCCAGTTTACAAATTTTATTCATTAAACAGATATGAAGGTGAACTCAAAGAAGTGCAAACCTTCCATAAAATTCTTCAGCAAGCTCGACTGCAAATGACAGGCGGGATATGTCAGCTTCTCGGATCTAAACACACAATGGAACAACATGTAAGTATTGCCAGAGGAATCAACAAAAATGAGGCAAGCTTGATGACAAATGGCCAACAACCTTTTACACAAACTATAACCTCAAATTAGAAAAGGAAATTGTAAATATTTCATATATGAATGCCACAATGCCTACAAAACATGGCATAGATGTATAGTGTCTTGTTTTTCTTCATATAGCTAGTCTAGTTCTATAAAAAAAAAAACAAGTTACCATTCTCATATGTAAATGCCTCTGCTTAGTTCCAGACTTCCATTGACTGGTTAACAATTAAGATCGAGTATCTTCCCACAAAATTATTTAATGGACAATGTTAATATCAAGTTACAGTATTCACCATCAGCTTCTTGGAGAAGAAATAGGATGCCTAAAAAAGTGGATGTCGGCATGGGGTGGTAAAAGTGCTTATTTAACTTAAGATTAAGATGGTTTCAGCTGCAGTACCTTAATTGCTATTCTAGTACAAACAAAAAAAAGTCCGCATAACATATGGTGTCTCATACTCCCAATGCTCAAGGCCTCCCACATTGTGGACTTAGGGCCGGGACAAATGTATACATGCTGATTGTCAAGCTTTTTGCTCTGACTCAGCCTTCTTTAAAAAAAAAAAAAAAAAAGAAAGAAGACAACAACAACAACATAGCCTCTCATCTCTCAGGTGCCACATCAACAGATTCCAGATTCTAATGACTGGAATATGGTCAGTGGTTAAAATTGAAAGGAATCTGAAAGTTCACATAATAAATTTATTTAAAAGTTGCTAAAAAAAGAAAGATCCAAAGTTCAGGATTTTTCGACAATTTGGCCTTAAAAGAGTCATATTCTCTTTAAATTCTAGGGATATATTTTATCCAGATTGCTATTCTTTTCATCCATTATAACAAAGTTAATCATAAAGCACACCAATTATCCAGCACGAAAAAAGTCATAGAGAGCTATAGCATAGCATAGCATAATTTGTACGCCTAACAAGTCAGATTTTCGCATAACAGCACCTTCAGATCCAGCAAATGTATATTGAAAGCTAAAAGTAGAGATAAATAACTAACCGTCTCAGGTAGATTATAAATGAGTACAGAACTCAAAACAGTTGCCAGAGCAAATATCCTGCAAGAGAAATATGAGAAAGGAAATCTACAAAAATTGTTGATGTCCAAAGGCAAGCAAAGATTAAATGATTTGGAATTTACCGGTCATCATATACATTTGACTTTCCAACACTTTCAAATCCCTCTGTATCAAGGTAAAACACAGAAGTTTTAACTCCATCAATATCCAATTCTAGTGGAGTTCCCCAAACCCAAATCCCTGAAAGAAAGAAATAAAAAATATATATATATTAAAGATGATCATGATTCCAAGCAAAGAATAGCACAAGCTTCCCACTCAAATTTGGATTACCTTTTGTCTTCGTGTCACGCATATGTCCAACTCCAAAACCTGAAGAGGGAAAATTGAACTCAAAGTGCTTTAACAATGAAGTATGTGTATTACAGATAACTTAACCATGGTGAAGACAGTACCTTCATAACAAGAAAGGGAAAGAAGCTGATTAAGCAAAAATGATTTTCCAGAGCGGTATGGACCAATAACCTGATTATGCAACCATCAAATAAAAGGGAAAAAGGGTAAAATAAAATAGAACAACTGCTCTTCATATGGTTATACAGATTATAAATATTCTTTACATAATAAAAATAAAATTTTAGGTGTACTTGTTAGATACAAGTATTGACCAAAGCTAGACATGCTATATGGGCAATTTATGTAAACCTACCGTGCGAAAAGCATCAAGAAATTGATCAAGTGTCATTGCTTCATTAAAAATTGTTAAAGAAATAAGAATTTCTGAAAACTCACAAACTTAAAATTTTCTGAAGCATAGATTTCTCATCATTAAAAATTTTCAGCTCTCAAAATTTCACTGTCCACAAGAGTTTTGAAGCCCATCTCATGAAGAATAGCATAAAATCCTACAATATGCAATTATATTGCAACTTACTAGGCTGAAAATATAGAAATCATTAACCTTCTCATCACAACTGATTTCCACAAGTATTTTTTTTCTTTCTCATAGTTGGTAATGAAAGATTTCTATAACTCTACTTGCTTCTTTCTGGATCCAGATTCAGTTTTCAACCTAGGACTCCATATTACCATTACACTCATGGAAAAAATTATGATTTTGATCCTCAACAAAAATGTTAAAATTTATCAAATTATGTGGATGGGCATGCCAGCTCCAAAAAAAACAAAGATCATTTTTCCCTATATATAATAATACGTAACTTCATCATTAAACCAATCATATTCATATGATTAACCAAGTCAGATAAAAAATAAATAAATAAGTAAATGCTCGTATGTTTTACGCATGGCAGTTATAATGAACTCGAACATCATGGATATTTTAACCAAATTAGTTGAAAAATAAGTTGCAATTATTATAAACAGAAGAAGAGGTATCTCATGCATACAGCAACTGCAGCTATTGGTGTTGTTATTCGTCTGATGGCTTCCAAGCCACCGCTTGCAAGCCGAAGCTTTGTATGACCAGGATCAGGTTCAATAATTGGAAACCTGTATATGCAGAAAGGAAGACAAGTATTAAATGAGATAAAGTGTATCATTAGCTTCTACATAATATCTAAAATATGTGATGAATACTCAACTCAACTCAACTGAACCTTTATCCCAAAAATTTGAGATCGACTATATGGATTCTCTTTCTCCACTCTAGACGATTTTGGGTTAAATCCTCGGAAATATGTAATGCTTCTAAGTCATGTTGTACTACTCTCCTCCAAGTCAGTTTAGGTCTACCCCTTCTTTTCTTTCTATCCTCTAACCTAATGTGCTTTACTTATCTAACTGGAGACTTCGTATGTCTACGCTTCACATGATCAAACCACCTCAATCTCCCTTCTCTCAACTTATCCTCAATTGGCATCACTCCTACCTTTTCACTAATACTCTCATTACGAACTTTATCTAGTCTAACATGACCACTCATCCGCCTTAACATTCTCATCTCCGCAACTCTTATCTTAGACACATACGACTCCTTTAGTGCCCAACACTCACTACCATATAAAATGGCCGATCGTATGATTGTACAGTAAAATTTTCCTTTCAACTTATTAAGAATCTTGCGATCACATAAAACTCTCGTAGCACCTCTCCACTTCAACCATCCGGCTTTAATCCTATGACTAGCATCCTCCTCACAACCCCCATCTACTTGAAGGACTAAGCCGCGATATTTAAAGTGATTACTTTGGGACAGTACCACTCCATCCAAACTAACTCCTTCCCTATCACCAGTTTGGCCTTCACTGAACTTGCAATTCATGTATTCTGTCTTCGTTCTTCTTAACTTAAAACCCTTTGACTATATAGTACTTCTCCAAAGCTCTAGAATATGTGATGAACATAGTTATCAAATGCTCAAGGCACAAAAATAAAAAATATATATTAAAAATAAAAAAAAAATTATAATTATACTATCACACCTCAAGTAACATAAAACTATATAATAATAACTAACAAATATGCAAGTAATAATTAGTTTATAATCCAAAAGAGATAAAAATAAACTACTAAAAATTAAAGTTTAATAAACTAGAAAACTACTAAATGTTCAATCCACATCAATAGAAATATCAAAATCCTCTTCATCTTCTTCATCATCTTCATTATCCTCCTCATACTCATATTTTCACATATTAACAATAAAGGTCAAGTCTCAACATATTTTCACATATTCACAATAAACAATATGTCAAAATCACAAATTTATACTAAAAAGAAAAGGAAAAGAAAAACATTGCAGGGTAAGGACTAAGGAGAGAGCATGAAAAGAAGAAAATGGAGAGCATGTCATTGGCATCAAAAAAAAAAAGTTGCAGAAGAAGAAAGTGTAGTGCAGAAACAGTGCAGGAAAGAGAGAGAGAGAGCATGACAGCAAAAAAAAATGCAGAAAATAAAGTGCAGTGCAGAAACACTGCAGGAGAGAGAGAGAGAGAGAGAGAGAGAGAGAGAGAGCATTCCAGTCCAAACAAAAAAAAAAGAGAGGGAGAGAAGAGAGGGCATGGCAGTCCAAAAAAAAAAAAAAAAGAAAAGTGGAAAAAGAATACCCAACACAGGAAAGGGAGAGAGAGAGAGAGAGAGAGAGAGAGAGCATGGCATTGACAGCAAAAAAAAAAAAAAAAAAAGGAAACACTGAAACAAAAAGAAAAAAATGCAGCACAGGGGAAGAGAGCAGAGGAGAGTGAGAGGAGAAGAAAAAGAAGAAGAAGAAGAAGAAAAAAAAGAATAAGAAAAAAATAAGAAAAATTACTACCAGGTTTGTTTGATCTCTCCCTTCACTCATCTTCTTCTTCTTGTTCTTGTTCTTCTTCTTCTTCTTCTTTTTCCTTATCAAGCACCTTGCCTCATCTGATAACAGTCACTAAACAATTAAAATGACCAGATAGCTACTGACATAGTTATTAAAGGCGCATTTCAAGCACACCTAAGTCTCAAGGCACACCAGGCTCAAACCCTAGCGCCTTATGCGCCTTTGTTCCAGGCACAAGATTCCAGAAAGGCATGCCTTCTTTATCTCTACTTTTAGCGAGCACTTTCATTGGTACAAAGGACTACCACTTAAACTTAAATAAGCAAACGTAATTCAAGATATATGCCAAAGAAAAAAAAAAAAAGAGAGAAAAGCTTCGAATTTATTTGACTTTTAAGGATTTTTAAATTTTTTACTTTTGCTCCTCACCTCACTTAGGCGCACGCCTGCGCTTTACACCTTGTGCCTAGGCTCCAAGACTCATTGGCGCCTTAGCGCACCTTGAGCCTTTAATGACTATGGCTACCGAATGATAGAGTCAAGGCAACAAAACAAAACGACAAGTGTACAAGGAATGTTTTGAAATAAATTAATATTCAAATATCTAAAAGTATGCAAGAATGAAATCGATAAGCCAGTATAAGAAAAACCTGCACTCAACAAGAGTTAAAAGTGAAGCATTGTGAATATATTGGCAGTTGCATATCACTTCCATTGGAAATGCATACGTAATAACAAAATTTTAATACCATCCCTCCAAAATAATGAGCTTCCAGAGTTCATGAGAGCGCAGGCCTAAAGCAGTTGCAAAAAAATTTTGCCCACAAATAATCAATTTTATCTTTACTCCTAACATTCTAGACTTTGAATCCTCAAGTTTTTCTTGCACTATCTTTGAACTTCAAAAGTGCTTCCCACAAAAATACTAGACTAGGAAACTGCCAATTTTGATGGTTGGCATTTCTAAACTGCACCCATATAAAAAATTAAAAAAAAAAAATTGAATAGGCTAGGTTTGGCTCCTCTTCATTGTTCATTACATGATCGTAGCTAGCTTGAAAACATAACATAATCCATCAATTAAACTCCAGAAAATACTCTTAACATTGTAAATCAAGCTGAATTGGCATTGGTAATAACCAATGCCATATGATGTCTTACCAAAGATCTTAAAAGCATACAGTAAAAAAAAAATTAAAGCTTTACAGGACAATAAAGCACGAAAACTTCAGAAACCAGCTTTATGCTAATTCTAAAACTAGATAACTACAAATCTATTCGAGTAGATGCAAATCCATAAATTAACAATAACAATAATAATAGGCGTTACAACAGTTTGACATCACTTACGCTTGCTGAAAATTGTCAATTGAGACAGACCCGGATGCGAAAAGACAGAGAATAAGCGAAATAAAGAAAATCCAACAAGAAATCTTCATGATTGAAAGATTGCCAATAATCGTTATGTCTCTTCTTCCCAAATGCAGCAAAGCAAGGGATAGATAATGTGTCGAAATGTACGGAAAGCGCACTTATATGTGCGAAGAGATGCACGAACGGATTTTTTGAATAAACGGGTAAAAGGAGGAGTGGGATCTCGAAAGACTATTGAGAAGGGTGCACGTTAAGAATCGCGCAACCAGTGGAGGTGGTTTTGCATCTAAAGAAGAGAAGTGCAGAGAACTAGTTTAGGTGGGAAAAGCAGAGGATCCTTGCCTCCTAGCAAAAAAGTCATCAAGTTTATTGTGAATTTACCGTGAAGGACTCTTTTTACACGGGAAAATTGGAGTTATAGGGGTATTATTGTAAAGCAATTAGATCACAGTAACGTCGTGAGTGGACGTGGCTTACTCGGTTTAACCTTCTAGTAGCAGTTTTGGTAAATGGTTACAGGATCCCGATGTCCAAATAATTTTTAAAAATTTTTCATTTTTAATATTTCAAAATTTACTAAAATTTATAAGCAAATTATAACTAAAGAATTATTTATATATAATAAATTTTCTTAAAATAAAACCTTATATTAATTGAAATTTTGTCCAAATAATTAAAAATAAATTACAACGATAGATTTTAGTCATGATAAATTTTAAAATATAATTTAAATGAATATTAAAATATTTTTAATTTAATAATATTAAAATTGATTTTAAAATTATAAAATATCAAATTTTAATTTTAATTAAAATTAATTGTATACAAAAAAAATAAGCTTATATTGCTTGGTGAGTTCTTTTTCTTGGACCTGTGTATATCATTGTAAATAAAATTTTTTTCATAAAGGTGAATATAATTCAATATATAAATTAAATTTTGGAGATTCAAAATTAATTTTTTTTAATTATAGGAAAAAAAATAATGAATTCATTGCATTTACCATTTGAGGAAGAAATCTAGATATTCACTCTTAAATAATCTCTATTATTTTTACCATTTAGAATGAGATAATAATTAAAAATTATAATACAATTATTTTTATCAAATTAAAAAAATAAAATAGATTTTTCACCACCGTGAGCGGATCTAACCCTATACTAGTGGGTCAATTGGCCCTCTAACTCTATATAAATTCCATATATATATATATATATTAAAAAAATTATATTTTATTTTTATTAAAAAATCAATTATGATGAAAATTAATAATAAAAATAAATTTACTTAATTTTTTATAAAAATATAATATAAATAAATTT
Organism: Hevea brasiliensis; assembly: GCF_030052815.1. Classification (NCBI taxonomy): domain Eukaryota; kingdom Viridiplantae; phylum Streptophyta; class Magnoliopsida; order Malpighiales; family Euphorbiaceae; genus Hevea; species Hevea brasiliensis. Next base: position 9,224,650 of record NC_079501.1, on the reverse strand, counting down.
TAATTATTATTAAATTATATATTTATATTAAAATATATATATAATTAATTAAAATATGTATATATAATACACAAATTTATATATAAAAATTTTATCCGTGCTTAAACTCTTCATAAACATACGTTTTAATTAATTCATTAATATCTTATTTTTTACCCACTAACTGGCCCTTTAGAATTTCAAATATATAAGTTTTTTTTTTAATTGAATTTCAAATTCAAAAATTCATAGCTTTTAACATTTAAACTTTAATTGTTTTAAGAACATGTAATTTTGTGAATTACAGAAACTATAATATACCCATTTTATTATAATTAATTAAATAAATAATTTAAAGCGATTTAATGAATAAAAGAAGTGAGAGAAGCAAAATAACGGTTGGTGAACATGAGAACAAACAAATTGTTAGGTATCAAAATTTTCAATGCAATCCATTGAATTGCTAATTCTTTTAAATTCGTGGATTGAATTAGAGATACTTAGAAATATAATTTAATCTATTATATAATAAAATTAATATTACAATGTAATATAATATAATGATTATGTTATTTTCATATTTAATTATTAATTTTTATTTTAAAATTTAATTTATTTATAAGATAATAATAAAAAGTAATAATATATATAATGATTAGTGATTAAGTAATAATTAAACAGTAATAATAGCTATATAAATTTTTTAATGTATAATATAATTAAATAAAATAATAAAACATTCAATACGATATAGATTTTATTGCAATTTTAATTATGTTTTATTAAATATAGTCTTATTTTTTGTGTGAGCTATTAATTTTGGGGTACTGGAAACCGGCTGGAAATCCTTTAAATAGCGACAATATAGGAATTATTTAATCCTAAAGTCAACTAGTGAAGGCCTTTGTCATTTATCCGTGATAGAATTTAATTTGACATCCATCCAAACATACCGACGGCAGTTAATACGACGTTATGAGCTCAATGTCCACTAAAGTATAAATTCTCAAAAGAAAAAAAAAAAAAATATATATATATATATATATATATATATATATATATATAAGGAATGTCAAGAAATTTGAATATATTTTGACAGTTTATTATAATAAATTTATAATTATAATAAAATTATTGTATATATATATAATAATTAAAAAATTACTCGTATTAATATATATAATTATTAATAATTTTAATTTAAATACTCATTTTTTAATTTTAATATAAAAAAATCAAATAATATTTTAATTTTTTTATCAATTATTTCATATTTTCTTTTATTACTTTTATTTTTCAAAATTTTTAATAAAATTTGATAATAAAAATAATTAAAAATATATATATAATTAATATATATTAATATATTATAAATTATCTTATAATAATGACTATTTATTGTAGTATTAATAGAGCAACTATTAAATAATTTATAACATACATATGATAGAAAATACCACATAGTAATACTATAAAGGAGAATATCACGTATTAGCTATGTGTCAATATTATAAAAAAAAAATACCACGTGTTAAACTCTTTTGTTGATTATTTCAAATTTTATTTTTATCACTTTTATTTTTCAAACTTTTTAATAAAAATTTCATAATATAAATAGTTAATATATATATATATATATATATATATATATATGCAATTAATATATGTTAATATATTGTAAATTATTTTATAATAATAATTATTTATTATAATATTAATAAAGTAGCTATTAAATAATTTATAACTTATATATAATAAAAAGAAAATTATATATCAGACTCTTTCATGTATTAGTTACGTAATAATATCATGAAAGAGAATGTCATGTGACAAACTATAGATAATATATATATATATATATATTTAAAATTTTTGTTATGATATATTGCAAGAAAAATTTGTATCCCATATTGAAAATATAAGATTTCAATGTGGGATACATGTGTACTTGAACTTTTCAACCTCAATTGTTAGTTTTTTGGGTGTTATTCTTTTATGTTTGTATAAATGATATCCTAACTCTATCTTGGGATAGTCGATATTAGGAAAGTGGCTCACAAAATGATGACTCATAAAGTGATGGCCTAGACCATTTTGCAATGATAGGTGATCAATATATAAAGATTTGTGACTATGATCAACATGACCATAAGAATGTTAATTTTTCAAATATGGGTATTGTTAATTTTCCAAATATGGGTATTGTTACAATCCATTAAAAGTCGAAAGTATGAGATGTTATAGCCTGTCGCTTGATCAACTCTCCTTGCAACTTAGTTAAGTCGTCTATTTCCTCTTCATTTTTGGCTAAAAGGCCATCGTATCGTAGTGCAGCTAGCATACTCGAAAGACGGTCAAGAGCCTCCATCTTTGAGACAAGGGAATGTTGAGCGATACTTGCAGTTGGCGAATTGAAAATTATCATAGGATGGTCATGAGAGAAAATATTTATGAGGTTACGAACTAGGTCGGTGAGGTTGCATGGAGGGAATAGCCAAGTTTGGAGATAAGAAGAAAGAGGTAGCACCTGAAAGGTCAGCAAAAGGGTGGTCTCGATGAATTGGTCATGGAATTTGCCAAGACAAAGACTACAGAAGCTAGGTATGTAGGGATGGTTTTCATGAAGCCAAATAGTGAGATAGATTTAATTTCTTGAAAAAATAATTAAAATTAAAATATTTATAATTAAAAAAAAATAAAACATTGATTGAAATTAGATAATTAATATTAAAAATTAAAAGTTCATCAATTTAATTGTTTTTTTAATAATTGAGTCTACTTGAATTTAAAAAGGAAATTGTGAGTTAATTAAGATTAAAAAAATAAATAAAAATAAACTTATTTAAATGTAAACTAAAAATTCAAGGGCAGAATTTAACATTCTCCGGAAGGGTCTGGATAGGACAGTGCATAAGAGCTGGTACAAGAAAGTGCAGTGTCAATGTATTGGGTTTTGGATGCTGGTGCCATTTAAACAAGTGAGACACAACTTTGTTTTGCTAGACTTCATCTATGGAGATATGTATACAAATATAAATATAAATCTATTAATTTCTATATTAGAAAGACCAGAAGAATGATGAAGTCAATCCTTAAAATGAATTTCGCAGGACTAAGGTTGCTAAAAAGTTTTCGAAAAATTATTTAGTGCACTTAATATATTAAATTTTAGTATCTTTTTAATAAAAATTTCTTTCTAAATTGTAAAAAATAAGTCTCGAATTTATGTCAGTGTATTGCCCCTTTTCTCACAAATCTTATTAGGCCTGGTCCATTTCAGTCGACAACTGGTGCTTAATCTACGACTTCGATTCGAGTTTTTGCGCTATGAACATATCATGGGCCCAGCCCAGCTGTTCATTTGAACCACCTGATATACAAAGATCGCAAGATGGGCCAAGCTGTTGGAATCTTGCCACCATCAATATGAATTGCTAAGACCTAAGAACAACCGAAAAAGGCCCAAGCCCACACAAACACGAGCAATCCCACTAACTTGTATGTTTTTTTTTTTTCGGTTGAACAAGATGCCCCCTTGGGTAAAAGCTTTAGAAATGATTGGCTTTTCTCAGAATCAAACAAAAAGAAAGGACCAGCAGCAGGACTATAATTTTAGCAATGACCTGATTGAAAGGAAATTCTACATTGATAATGCAACAGCAGGGAAAGATCCAATTTCACGCAAGCTTGTAACTTGCTGCAGGTTTCTTTCACCATGTACACTTTGCTTTAATTTAATCGTCCATCTTTAAGTCCCCGATCTCTTCTGCTATGACCTACCGTTAATCTTTTTTCAAGAAACCAAAAGAGGGAATAAAAGAGGATGATAGAGGGCTGGGAAAGTAGGTGTAACGTCGAGGGTTTTGTTTTTCTTTTCTTTTTAGAATGATTTTGAAATCCAACCTCTTTGCCTAATAAAGCAAAATCTACCATCTCTTACATATTCTTATTTCTCTTTGTTCTAATTATCTTTATTTTTTTTTTCTCTTGGACCTTGCCGTGTTATGCAGGTCTTGCATATGTTGTCTTTAAGCATTTTTGCTTTGAGGCAACCGACAGTGCATGGCCTTTCAGCAGCCCTTTTCCCTTTCTGCTTAGCGAATACCTTGAACAGATTAGGAGGGGAGAGTGCCATTTTTTATTCTCTGCTATGACTAACTCAAAAAAATCCAAGGAATGAAAGTTGGGTAAGGGGAACGAATTGGAGTGATCCATTGGTCTTGAGTAGAGCGCTGTGTGGTCCATTTTAAAACGCATTGGCAGCGGAACAAGTCATGCTCTGATCATCACACAAGAAATGAGATTTTCTTATCCTTCGGTACCGACATAACCCTGCTATATTTATCTTATTCGTATTGTTTTGTTACTAAGGAAAATTAAATTTAAAAAAAAAAAGAAAAAAAAAAAAGAACAGCGAGTCACGAGAAGGAATCATCTTTCTTCTGCTTCTTCTTCCGCCATCTCCTTTGACTCTGAGTACGCACAGTCACAATTAAAGTTAGCTTTGCTAAGGACGTGCTGTCCCCTCACCCTGCAATGTCAGGGACCACGTTAGGGTTTCTTTATTTTACTATGTACTGTGTCTGTGTTCATATGCAGTTCACTCTACCTATAAAAGCACATAATCATATCTATAATATGCCCACCTTTCTCAGTCCTCCCATCCCAACTGAGCCTTTCGATTTGATCTTAAACGTATATTAATTTAAAGATAAATATAATTCTTAAACATTAATTTTAAGACAGACATTATGCGAAAACGGCCACATGAATGCTTTTGCATGCTCAGCTTTTTTAATTATAATTTCATGTAGTAGTAATTAAAAAAGCTATGGAGTGGATGCCGATTTAATTTCAACTACTAATAGCATGAGACTGCAAAGAGATAAAAGAAATGGTGAATTCTTAAATAGAAAGTGTCATTCATTAAAGAAAGATCAAAGGAGTCAAATTAAGATTAAGAAAGATATTACTTGAAAAAAGGTTGATAATGATAATAACAGAGAGAGGACTCCAAAATTCAAAACGAGTAGTTGGAATGTTACTGTCTAAGAAAACAATCCATTAATGGCGATGGAGAGCTAAGTTTTCATCAACGATCCAACTGGGTCATGCGGCCTTCAATGTTCTACTGCTATGGAGGATGGGGTAGGTGCACAAAAATTTACAAAACGCAATCATTGGTCCTTGGTTTAAAGATACATAAAAATTATTACTACGAGAAAGAATAAATTATTATTATTGAATATTGTAAAAGCTTCTGTTTTTGCAATTTCCCAGAAAAAAATGTCAAAGTGTGTCGACCCATTCACAGAAAAGACAAATTTGGAGCATTTTAGCAACAAGTATATAGCAAAAGCAGATTCTGCGCCAGGGGTTAATAATTATAAAATTCACCCATGTTTTGCTGCAGCATATGCTTTGCTTAAAAAATCCCGTGAGAAATTCAATAGGAGTAAGAGAAACGCCAATAATCAATAAATAAGTTTCGATAAGTAGAAGATTGAACAAGTGCAATTGAAGTCCATTTACTTGAAAGGCGGGCAAGGGGAGGAGTTGGTTGGGAAAGAAATGCAGCGACCCGAAGCGTGTTGAATAAATCTAAAGCGACAAAATTTGCGGGTCAATTGTAATTTGTCTTTATTAAAAATTATACTATTATTATTATTATTATATTTAAATAATAATGTCTTTTAAATTTTATATTATGTTAATAAAATAACTATTTTATTTAATTTAGACCTAGTAAATCAATTTAAAAAATAAATTTTGACGCTCAAATTATCCTTATAACCATCCAATCCCTTATTCATTTAATGACTTTATATTTGATGTGTTTGATGATGAGTGATAACTGAAGATTCAGACCGTATCTTAGTATGTGTCACGTAGCTGAGGTGAACTTATATAGTATTGATAGTATTTTTAGGACTCATTCGACTTGTCAAGCAATTGTGACTATTTTTTAAGGGTTATCAAAAGTTGATTCGCACAGAGTCATGATATATGCTGAACATGGAGAGACTTTTATTTATAGAACTAGCACATCAATGTTCACCTGATTTGTGTAAAATCATTGTAAATGGGTTGTTTCAATCACAAGAATATATTGGAAATGTCCAATCAGATTGTCTTTTGTAAGAATGGCCTTGGTGCAAGAGGTCCAACAAAAACATATGATAACTAGTCGGGCGAGCGTGCTAAACTTATCGTTCGACTGGTTTACCCAAATGAATATACACATCAGTTCACTAAATGAAAGGCTCTCCGAATTAAACAAGTCAAATATTACAAAGTACTAGGTAAAACATTATAAAATAATCGTTTATACCTCTTTTATTTAGAAATATATTAGTAAAAATATTTCATAGAATATATTAAAAAATATACTCTTATCATTTTTTCTAAATAGAAAAAGACTCATTCCTTACAAAAAAAAAAAAACCCTCTCTTTACTCTCTTCTTTCATATCTCTCTATCCTCTCTCCCTACTAGAATACCACCCATATCACATTTTATCAAATGGAATGAAACATGAAGAAAACAATTATTTTAAATTAAAAAAAAAATATTAATTTTTGACAAACCTAACAAAGCAAGTCATTGTTTACTATAAAATGTGTATGATATTCTTATCCTTTGAAAACGATGCACCAAGTATTGGCACTGGAATAAAATATGAAAAATATAATAATTTAATAAACATGATAAAGCAAGTCGTAATCTAGATTAAACTAAAATAATCTTGTATTTTATCCTTTGAATATCTGTTGTGTATGATAACGATAGCACCAAGAATTCGCACCTACGATTGAGGTGGGTGATCCAAAGTGCTATACATTTAGACAATCACAGCAGAGAAATCGGCCAGAATAAAATATATTTATTGACAAATAACGCTGTCCTCTTAAATAAATATCTTATTTTTTAGCGATATCATTTATTTTCTTTGAAAAATATTTTTATTATTTTAAATAGAAAACCATATTTCCCACTGCATTTTAAACAAGCAAAATGGGAATATTCTAACCCATCATCTGAATTCGGAAGTCTTAATCTTCTTCTTCTTCAAAAAAGATAATGTTTTATGCTTTCTCGAAAAAACTTCATCTTGAAACTCGCTAAAAGTGTTAAATTTGAATTTTTAATATCATTAACCTTTACACGAAATTTTTCAACCAGTTCCAATTTCAAGCGATGGCATTACACTGCAAATTTCAATGTTGATTTACATATTTAAATACTACTCTGGACACAGTAAAATCTATCAAATTACTATAGAAGGTGCTCAACAGAAAGCAATTCGCCAATTCCTTATAATACTGTTGCATCTACGACATCGAAATTCAAAGCCCCGAGACAGAACCCTTCCGTGTTAGCAAAAAAAAAAAAAAGCCACCGAGGGCAGAAGAGGGATGTTCCATGGTCTCAAATCCTCAGCAGAATCTAACCGGTAAGCCTCCTATAAGACAAAAACTAATTTGCATCAAACACAAATGGCTGCCCTCATCGCTAAGGTGCCGCAAAGCCCAAGATCTTTACATGGATTGTAAGGGTCTCCAAAATAAATTCCAAGTAAATATATAATCCATTTTTAGAGACCATTAGAACAGCAACAACGGATTGCTTGTTACTATTATGCATACACCGGCAGAGATTCAGAGACGACAAGGATTTATTGCGGATGGAGGAGTCGCATGGCGTGGAATTAAAAATGATTTTATCTTCAAACCATTAGAACAGCAACAACGGATTGCTTGTTATTATTACGCATAGATCGGCAGAGAATCAGAGAGGACAAGGATTTATTGTCGATGGAGGAGTCGAACGGCGTCATCAAATTCCGTTCTTCTCCCTGTCTGAGAAAGAATAGAAAATCACCAACGGCTATGACATGACCAATTCAATAAAAAAAAAAAAAAAGACGAGGGGAACAAATTAAGTAATGAAGAATTACCATTTACTCATTTCTTTTCTTCATTCTCCTGATCCGAATATCCTTCTTTGTAACAGATTGTATGATACTAAAAACGGGTAAATAGAGAAGAAAAGGAAAAATCAGAGATGAACACGAACAAAATGCAGAATCAATTGATCTCATCCATTCAAAAACTAATCTTAGACACGCAAAATGTAAATTTTTACATAGAATTATCCAAAGAAAAAACAAATTATGTTAATCTGTATGCTATTCTTACAGTAAAGAGTTTTATTGATATTAGTAAATCGGACCCTTACAAAAAAAGCAGAAGGGAATTTCGAGTGGTTATATCACAATATTATATTTGATCTCCAAAATTTAAAATCGGAGAAAAAAAGAAGAAAAGCAAAAGACCAAAATTTCATGGCTCATCTTCAATAACTGAAGCCAAACCCGTCACGATCTTAACCCCAATCTGAAAACTTTTGGGCTTAATCTCAGGTGGTTTCCATTCTCGCACCACCGTCTCGTTCTCTTCTTCCTCGGAACTTTCAGATGACAAAGCAAAGACAGACTCGCCCAACTCAGTATCCTCCAACGAGTTCTCCTCTTTGCCGCTCGGTGGAAAATTGTTGATCCCTTTTGGAACCAAAGTTTGCTCCTTTTGAGGTTTGGGACCGGTTTTGTATGAGGAAAGAGGCGGTGTAGCTCGCAAATAAGGAGAAAGCCATTTAGCTTCGACATACTCGGCTTTTCTCCAAGGTGGAATGTGCATACCCTTCTTCTTGAGGCTCTGCTTGGCTGCATTTGATACGACGGAGATGATCTTCTGGAGACGACCGGCTTTGCCCACAAAGATGTGGGGAATAGATTGAAGAAGAGATTTGTAGGCCTTGGTTGATCGAGCAATTTCAAATTCTGATCTGAAATCAATGTCAATTAGCAGTCTCTCGCCTGAGATGATCACGTCTATGTACTCATACTCACCTGCATCAGCAATTAAATTTACCATTTCTCAGGATTTATTGTAAACATAGCATGTGTTAGACTACAGATTGATATGTAATTCCCTCCCTCAAATCCTCAATCGCAAACAAACGGTGAAAAAAATGATATTTTTCAAAATTGAAACTTTCAAATGTTCTCCAGAAAAATAAAAATTACTCCTCCGCAGAATTGAAATTTGCAAGTTGTACAAGGGGGAGGTTGATTTTTTTTAATAATTCTTATTTTAATTATTATTGTCTTTGATTAAATTCCTAGTTCTTGCTTGCTTCCGGCAACCAACAGAACAGATAGATACTTTTCCAAATTGAGAGAGAGACGCGGCTTAAGCGAGAGAAAGTACCGGAGGGATGGGTGGGGGATTTTTCCCAACGAGATTTGCAGATTGAAACGTCGTATCCAAGAGCCTGCAATCCATCAGTAACGATCCTCATGGAAAAATCGTCTTTGCGCTTGCAGATCTTGTTCTTATCAACGATCCCCGCAGTGTCCGCTAGCAAATTCCTCTCAGAAACACTTGCACAAGGGACCAAACTCTGTCCATAAACGGAAACGCATTACAAAAAAGTCCAAACGGAAAGAAAAAAGAAAAAGAAGATGAAACGATAAGAAGTTAACAATACTTTCTAACAACACAAAATTTATCTACCTTTAGAATTTCAATTCCTTCGCTGGAAGAAACAAAATTAGAGTCACCAAAACCACCAAAAGCTTCGAATTCGTCTTCCGAGCTGTCATTACATTTCCCGTTGAAGCAGTTGCAGCGACTGCGGCCGCACCTCACTGCGGTGGACAATTGCTTCTCGTTGCTCTCCTCGATGAAGTTCTGTACCATCTTCGCCAAGCACAGTGAGCTCGGCTCAAACTCAGTCGAGCCATTAGCGCCGTCCTTGTGGAAATGCGGCTCATCAACGATGCCGACCTTTTCAGTGGCGGAATTTCTCAGGAATTGGAGCTCAAAGAGCCTCTTGAGACGCGATTTCACCACTAGCTTTGCTGGCTCCAATCTAGTCGACTCTTCATGGGTGTGTGAATCGATTGGCTGGATCTTCATCTGAAAAGGCATGATCAGCGCGATCAAGACCACGAGAAATGCTTGAACCCACCACCGATGTCAACAGAGTATTATCATAATTTCTCCTCCATTTTCAAAAATCTTAATCACGATCAATAGCTCCTAATCTACCAAAGCTCAACAGACTCTATACTAATTATTTTCTCAGCTCTTCGTCTTGAGTACAAAAATTGAGGAAGAAGAAAAGGAATTACGTAAAAGAAAATCCAACAAGGTTAGTTACAAGTTTAAACCCTACAAATCAATCGAAACAACCACAAATGATGCACCAGACTCATCAATAACCCCACAAAATGAGATCAGCAAATCGAATCGAAACGGAAATTCAGAATTTTGCCAAAGATAAAGTGCGCCGAACAAAATTCGAGACTTTTGATGCTGAAACAGCTACTCTACACCTCCGATTATTATATACTATTTAGCCTCTGATACGCGAGACAAAGCATGGAATAACTTCTAAACTCTGCTAAGTAAAGTCGCTTTTGCTTAGGGTTTCTACATACGGTTAAAGTTCCGATTTACGCGACGGTAAGATAACGTCACGCTTCCATCTTCGTAATTTAAACCACAATCTATAGCACGGACCATCATTTCTCCGGCAAAAGGCTTGAAATCTCAGAGGAGATTATCGCCGGCGACGGACAAGAAAAGCAAAACTAAAAACCAGAGAAAGAGAGTGAGAGAGTGAGAGAAGGGGGGATGAAATAGGAACTTTAGTCGTGTAGTAATTTGGGTTGTGTGAAGGACGATAAAGAGCAGACGATAGGGCGTGGGCGTTTTAAAGAGGACTGAGGCTGAGAGCGGGGTTGACTGGGAATGAAATGCCAAGTGTTAATCCGACGTGGCAATGGGAATGTAATCTACTGCTTATGGGAACGTGTCGAGAAAGGAACCCATTTCGTGTTCGTTGTGGTTGTTACTCGATGCCACGTTAAGCGATAAGGACCCCACTTAATTTTCCCAATATATCCTTGTAGTTTTGCTGAAGGACGACGTCATGACCAGGGAGGAGGCTTTGGGCGTCCATCGTGTTGGCATGGGTAACTTTGAGAAACTAACTTCCAAGCTAAAATTAGTGTGTAAATTGTTGGCTTGACGAGAACGCCCCTGCTGAACAAACCGATGAGACGCTAATTGGAGCCAATATTTCGACAAAGGGGCAAGCGGACAAAAGGGCTGCATAGTCATTCAACAAGAGATTCCTTTCCGGTTAAATGCTCGTTCATTTGTGTGGATTATGGAAAATGGGAATTGCCTTGTCTGGAAGCAGAAACAGTAGTTAGGACGAATGGTTTGACTAAAATGCCCCCCGGAAAACAAAATGGGTTAGATTGTCGACACGGTCGATAAGAATTTCCATGCTTGGCTTCATATGTCATAAATGGCCAAATAAATTAAAATATACAGATACTTATTTAATAAACAATGAATATATTTTTTTATATATAAATTTTATATTTTAAATTTTATAAAAATAAATAGCAAAACAAATAAAAGTGAGTTTTGAATTATTATCGTAAACGAGAAAACGCCACTTGCACCATTATGCCATCATTTTAAATTGTTTTTATTAATTATGTGATTTATAAATTAAAATGTTAAAAACTTAATTAATATTAAAAAATATTCACTACAAATATTTTTTCATACTAATAATAGTAAATTTTGTTAAAATTTTAAATTAGTTTACACTAATATATATATATTTATATTTTACAATACGATTTTCATAAAAAATAATTATTTCATGTCACAGTTTTAAATATCAGGTAATTAATATTACCTTTTTTATAATATTCAAATTTATTAAAATATAATATTTTAATTATTTATGATATTTTTTATGTGACGATATTTTAATATTTTAAAACTTTTAATATGTGGTGGTAATTTAATATTTTAATATATGGTGGTAATTTAAGAGAAAGTTGGAAGAGGGTGGGGTCGTGGGGGCCCACAATATGATGAATGTTATTACTGTTACAGTTAGTTGATGGTTGAGCAGGAGAAAGGAGGGGTTGGACCTGCGGTTGGGAAAAACAAGGGCACGCGTCGCCACTTTGAGAAGGACGTTGTATCTTTTGGGGTGCAGTGATGAGGGCACGTGTCGACTTTCCAATGTGGAAGCCGTTATCGCCTGTGAATTAGAGTGGCTGGAGGTAGACGTGGTGACTGCTGGTAAGGGTAGCGGAGTTTCGGACTTAAAAATCAGATTGAAACCAACTCATATGAATTTGAAACTAAAATTAATTCAAGAGTTCAAATCTGGCGGGAGCAAATAGCGGCTTAATTCCTCCCTTTAAATTTTAGATCAAATTAAATTAGAATTATCAATTCAGTTTAATTTAAATTAATATTTTCAATAATAATAATAATAATAATAATAATAATAATTTTAATTATTTTATTGACTTAATTTAATTACATTAAAATTAAACTAAAATTAATTTAATCTATATATCAAATTTATCTATTCCAATCAAGAACTAGCCATTGGTCCTCTCTAGCTAGAGATTCAATGGGTCAATTTTAACTAATAAATCGAACTATCTAATCAATTTTTAGTTTGCTTCAGGTTATTAGCTCGGCTTTGATTTTTATTTTTATTTTTATTTTTTTTAAATTAAATTTAATTAATTCAATTATTCAAAATAATTAAATTAACTTGTTCAAATAGATTTCTTATACTATATTGTTTGATTCGGTTCAATTAACTCAATTTCCATTTTGTAGACTATCAATTTTTAGATTTTATAATTTTATTCGATTCAGGTCAAACAGATAATCGAACATCCTATCTAAGACTATCATCAAGGTGTTTAATATTATTTATTTAGACAAATATATAAAAAAAGCTTTAAAAATATAAAATTATGAATATAAGAGTGAAAAATATAAAATGGTTAAATAAAATTTCAAAATAATAATAACAGATTAAAATATTTTTTTATATAATTTTTAGAATAAAATAAGTAAATATTGGTTATCTAATTTTTAAAGAATTAAAATAACGTGACAATTTTCAAATGAAGAAATAACTTTTTTATGAAAATTTTATAAAAATAAATATTATAAATAACTTTTTTTATGAAAGTTTTATAAAAATAAATATTCTATTACTGTATATTAATTTCAAAATATTTTTTAGAAGCTAAAATAAAATTCACTATTATTAAGATGAAAAAAAAAACATTTATAATGGATTATTCAATTTTTGCTTTAATTCTTTATTTGATATGTTAATTTATATAAAATTAAAAAATTAGTAAAATAATTTTAAATAGTTGGCATTGTCGTACAAGTGACATTTTATAGTTTGTGATTATAATCTGATAACCATTTTTATTAAAGGAAATTATAAAAATGTACATTGTGATTCCACCGGTTTTTAACTTTAAAATTTTTAGTTAACTTTATGATAAAGTGATATCTTAAGATTTTATATTATTAATAAACGATTTTGTTTACTCTTTGTCCTAATGTAAAATATAAGATAACAGAAAAATTATAAAATAGTATCTTGTGGCTTTACTAATTTTTTAATTCATGATAGAAGATTCATTTTATGATAAAATGATACCTTATCCTAATGCTCTCTTAGGTAACCACAATATTTTGTTTGATGCTATTAATTTTAACTGATATGATATTAAAATAATATTTTAAATTATTTTTAACAATAAAAAAAATCACACCACTGATATGTTTCATGCAAATAAGAGACTTTATTCATTTCAGGCATGGTGATTTCGAGAGTGAATGCATACTTATTGGAATTTTGCATGAAAATCTTAACTTTCATAATCACTATTAATAAATTTATGAATCTGAAATTTGCAACTTTACTTTCAAAATCACTATAAAATATCATTGATATGAGTTACCAAATTAATATTACTAAAAATTTGGATAGAAGGAACAGTTTTACCATTAGAGTGGTTAGATTAAACCCATACTCTCAGTTGGCTAGATACTTATTATTTCCTTTTATGAGATGGCCGATACATATTTTCACTATGAGTACGACTTTCATCAACACTGCCTTGAGGACATCATGGTTGAAATTGCCCCTCGAACTCTCTAGCACTTTTGGACATTGTATCAAATTATAATAGAGACTTGGCCACTAGAAATTACTATAATTAACAAATTAAGTTTTTCAAAAAGAATATGTACAAAATTTTTCATGGTATTTCAAACGTGAAGGATCGCAGATTTCAACTATTTTTTAGAATTAGATAATTCGTTTGTTTGCTAATAGTAAATAATTCACTTGTTTGCCAACGGCGTAAAACATTCGGGTACTATTTTATCATAAAATAAATTACAAATCTGAAATGAAAAAGGATTAAAACCACATGGTTTTTTTTTTTTTTGAAATTTCTATTTTTTTATTTCACGCTAGTAACTTTTGATGAAAAGAATATGAAAAATAATTGAAATTTTTATTTCACACTAGTAACTTTTGACAAAAAGAAGATGAAAAATAATTGAAACAGTATGGTACCCTTTTGATGAATAGGATAGAAGATAGAAAATTATTATTTGCTAACAGTGTGAAATCTCATCATATCACTTTATATACCTAAATGAGTAAAAACACATGATACTTTTTTAATAATTTATAATTTTTATTTTTTTATTGTAAATATAATTATTATTACAATACATTGAATTATATTTCAATAAATCAAAATATCAAATGATATTATGCTAAAAAACAAATATCAATTAGTAATGTTAAAAAAAAAATATATCCATATTCTTTATCATGACACAACCTATGGGCCGGATCGGCACTAGAACTTGGGCCAGCCTAAAGCCCCCGAGGTCCGTAGTAAGCCTAACTATTCTTCAACCCAACTCTAAGACCCATTTAGGCTCAATTTCAAGAATTCAACCGGATAGAGTTCGGCCATAAAATTGACCATTTAATGGGGAGTTTTTGACTCACCCGACCTGTAAACACAATATATAATCATCTGGGGAGCTCAGCTCACCCTCCACATAATCAAATGTCATGAAAATAAATGGGAGCTCGACTCCCTCATTCAATCCAACATACATGCTTTTAATAAGTTTACAGGTCCAACATGACAATTATATTATAGACCCAAATCAAATAAATATTACAGACACAAGCAGAATTCTAGGAGTAAATAAAAACTATACATATATGGGAGCTGATCCCCTATACAACCCTCTTAATCTAACCTCTGCCAGCGAAGATCTCAGCTGGACTTTCGTTTAATAAACCAAATATGGGGTCCCAGCGAAGATCTCAAGCCATGTCTACCCCAAAGGATTGAGTCCCAGCGAAGATCTCAAGCCGTGACTACCCGTCCTGTCCATACCCAACACCATATCACACGCACGCTAACGCAAGCACACTGCTCCAAATTACCACAAACAACACCTATGGCAACCCATCAATTAAGAATGCAATATAAAATGTGCCTAGTGTTTAACTACATAGATATATACATATAAGTGATGCATGAGCATGCTTGAACATATAATAATATCAAAATTACAATTAAAATTAATATTTTACTCACAGACTTAACCGCAGTCACTTTGGCGGCTGGGCGGAGGAGGAAGACTGTTCCGGCTCACCTAATAATTTTATTATAATTATTTAATATATTTTACTCAAAACAAACTGAGAAAAGACTAAAGATGTCCTAAGTCGTGCCGAAAATCTGGCAGAGTCTCCTCTATACCTAGGACCTACCCAACTTGCAAAAGGGCTTAAAACGCACTTCTAAATCCACAAAACCATACACCCACAACTCAATCACACCACACAGCCCCTCCTAGGCCCATCAAAACAGTCAATAATCACAATGTGAAAAATTATATTTTAGTCCTTACAATTTAACCCTTTTGCAAAAACTATCCAAATGAGTTCTAAAAATTCTAAAACTTTGCCCTGCGGTCCTTAGCAATATTACTAAACTAATGCAAAAAGAATTATAATTTTTTGAGCTACCACGAATATTTTATAGATTTTTAATTCAATTCAAGTACTAGATAATTAAGAAAAAGTAAGGTTCGGGTTTACTTATGTTGATTTTGACCTTGGGAATGCCCTCGGCACGTCTGACAACGGTGTGGTAGCTAAAATTTCGACCAAATTCCGAGACTTTTTCGGTAGCCTGTCTGTCTAGTCCGAAACTTACAAACCCAGGCAACCATTGAATTTTCACGAATTGAAGGTACCTACAAGAAGCCCACAACACGGGGGTTAGTAAATAATTTTTACAAAATTTTCTAAGATCATTTAGTGCTCGGAAAAATATTACAAAGTTTTGTGGGACCCACCGAAAAATGGTGTCGAAAAATTTTGAAATTTATATTGCCGCGAAGCTCTCGACGAGTGAAGTGCTCTGGTACTCTCGGTTTTCTCGTGGGGTTCACGGTTTGCAAGAAATCTAGTCCAAAAATCGAAATGGGCTAAAAATTTTCGGATAAAAATTGGGCAAACTGCTCAATGGATTTTGGTGTTCTTGGTGTCTATGGAAAGTTCTCAAGGTGTAGATGAGGTTTGACATAAGATCCAGCCCAAACGGTGGCCAGATCGATCGATTTTGGCTAGGAAGCCGGCAGTTAGGAAGGGCTGGGGCGGCGAGACGGCGAGGTGGGCAGGCTGGGGTGACGGCGGCGAGGCTAGGGGAGGTGAGAGGAGAGAGAAAACGGGAGGGGAAGGAGAGACATCGGGCGCGCGCGAGAGAAAAGGAAGAAGAAAAAGAAAAGGCCGGTCCGATTCGTCCGGTTCGATTTAGAATATAAAATTTTAAATTTTTACTCTACCCTAGGACCGAAAACGAGACCCAAAAATTTCGAAAAAATTATAGAAAACTCATAAAAATTCTTAGAGTCTAAATATATTTTTAGTTTTTCTACATGATCTTTAAATTAATTTTTAAAAATCATCAAAGTTTTATATTTTCGAAAAATCGAACCCGATTTTTAAAATTCAAATAATTTCCTAAAATTTAAATAAAATAAAATATTAATATTTACCTAGCAAATAAAAATTTTAAAAATTAGGGGTGTTACATTCTTCCCCCCTTACAGAAAATTCGTCCTCAACTTTTACACAAGGCAGAATAAAGTACAGAATTACACATTGAATAGATAAGGTTATTTGCTACGCATGTCCCTCTCTGACTCTCAGATACTCTCTTCTATTGACTGGCTCCTCCACAAAACCTTAACCATAGGGATTTGTTTTGATATTAGCTGCCTCACTTAGTAGTCCACTATGGCTACAGTTTGCTCCTCAAACGTCAGGTCTTCTTTCAGCTCTACTACATCCGGCTGTAGTACATGAGAATGATCAGGTATGTATTTCCTGAGCATAGAGATGTGAAATACAGGATGAATATGAGAAAGGTTGGGTGGTCACTCCAACCGATAGGAAACTACTCTAACTCTATCAGTAACCTCAAAAAGTCCAATATACCGAGGTGCCAACTTGCCCTTCTTCCCAAATCTCATGGCTTCCTTCATCGGAGAAACATTCAGGAATACGTAATCGCCTACTACAAACTTCACATCCCTTCGTCTAGGATCTGCATAACTTTTCTGCCTACTGAAAGTTATTTTCAATTGCTCCCTGATTAAAGAAACTATCTCTGAAGTGTACTGCACTAGGTCTATATTATGCAGCCTCGCTTCTCCCATTTCCGTCCAACACAGAGGAGACCGACACTTTCTGCCATATAATGCCTCAAAGGGTGCCATCCCTATGCTTGAATGATAACTGTTGTTGTAGGTAAACTCCACCAAGGGTAGCTGATAATCCCATTGACCTCCAAAATCCAAAACACATATGCGAAGCATGTTTTCTAGTGTTCAAACTTCACCTTCTGACAAGTTAAGCACTTGGACACAAAGTTTGCTATGTCTCTCTTCATGCCATTCTACCAATAGCTATCTTTCACATCATGGTACATCTTGGTGGAGCTTGGGTGGACATTGTACAGTGTATAGTGTGTCTCTCGCATGATTTTATTTCTGAGATTTTCCACGTCGGGCACACATATTCTGGAACCTTGTATAAGGGCACCATCATTGGCAAATCCAAACTCACTACCTTCACCCTACTGTACTCTTTCTATGATTTGCATCAATTGCTGATCTTTGTGCTAGGAAACTCTGACTCTGTCTCGCAAGTCTGGCCTCACTGAAAAATGGGCCAACAATACCCCCTCATCTGAAAGATCTAAGATCATACCATGATCCATTAACTCATGTGCTTCCTGAATCAACGGTCTCTTCTCCGCTGATATGTGCGCTAAGCTGCTAGAAGATTTTCTGCTCAAAGCATCTGCTACCATATTAGCCTTTCCAGGGTGGTACTGGATAGTACAATCATAGTCCTTCAGAAGCTCCATCTATCTCCTCTGTCTCAAATTTAAATCCCTTTGTTGGAAGATGTACTTTAAACTCTTATGGTCGGTATATATCTTGCACACTTCACCATACAGGTAGTGTCTCCAGATCTTTATTGCAAAGACTACAACCGCCATTTCCAAATCATGGGTGGGATAATTCTGCTCGTGCCTCTTTAGCTGCCTTGAAGCATAAGCCACTACTTTTCCATTCTGCATCAAAACACACCCTAAGCCAACGCTGGAGGCATCATAGTACACAGTATATCCTTCACCATTCCTCGGTAATGTCAACACAGGGGCAGTGATTAGACACTCCTTAAGCTTATGGAAACTCTCCTCACAATCATCTGTCTAAATGAATGGAACATTCTTCCGAGATAACTTAGTTAGGGGAGCTGATATTCTGAAAAAAATCCTGTACAAAACACCTATAGTAGCCAGCTAGACCCATAAAACTTTGCACCTCAGTAACTGTTGTAGGCCTAAGCCAATCAGTTACAACCTCAATTTCCTTGGGATTTACTTGAATGCCTTCACTAGAAACCATAAGTCCCAAGAATGAGATGCTTTCTAGCCAAAATTCACATTTTGAAAATTTGGCATATAACTGGTGCTTCTTCAAAGCCTGCAATACCATCCTCAAATGCTACACGTGTTCTTCCTCGGTCCGAGAGTATACCAAAATGTCATATATGAATACGATGATAAAACGGCTAAGGAATGGCCTGAACACCCTGTTCATCAATTCCATGAAGGTTGCTAGTGCATTAGTGAGTCCAAAAGATATCACCAAGAACTCATAATGATCATATCTTATTCTGAATGCTGTTTTGGACACATCCTCATTCCTGATTCTTAACTAATGGTACCTAATCGTAGGTCTATCTTAGAAAAGAATCTAGCCCCTTGGACCTTATCAAATAGATCATCGATCCGAGGAAGTGGATACTTGTTCTTCACAGTCACCTTGTTCAGCTATCTATAATCAATACACAACCTCAGTGACCCATCTTTCTTTCTCACAAATAGAACAGGAGCGCCCTAGGGTGAAGTGCTCGGACGTATGAAACCCTTATCCAAAAGCTCCTATAGTTGCTCCTTTATCTCTTTTAATTCTGCCGGTGTCATCCTGTAGGGAGGCATTGATATGGGGTTTGTACCCAGCACAACATCAATGCATAACTCTATTTCCCTTCCTGGTAGCAACCCTGAAAGCTCCTTAGGAAAGACATCTATGAATTCTCTGACAACAGGAACATTTTTCACGTTGACACCTTCTACAGATGTATCTCTCACCAATGCCAAATACCCTTGACATCCATGCCTTAATATCTTTCTAGTACTAATTGCTGACACCAAATTATATGGAGCCACGCTCCTGTCACCACCAAAGCCAAACCCTTCCACACCAGGTATGTGAAAATACACCTTTTTATTTATGCAGTCTAAAGTGGCATAATGAGTTGCCAACTAATCCATTCCCAAATTTGCATCAAAATCCATTACTGGCAAAGGAACCAAGTATGCTGGGAGGATTCTTCCATCCACTATTACTGGGCTACCCAAAAAAATAATGTCTACATCTATGTTGTCACTAAGCAGGGTAGCTACAGACAAAGGGCATTCTAAAGTTATAGGGTTCCTACCCAAACTTATGGCAAAAACTGGGGAGACAAATGAGTGTGTAGTACTCGGATTATCAAAACACGAGCCTCATAGGAATAGATTAGAAGAATACCTGCCACAACTGCATTGAAAGCCTGAGCATCCTGGTGGGTTAGGGTGAAAACTCGAGCTTGACCCCTACCCTGTGTTGCAAAACCCTGATATTGACTTCTACCTCCTGACCTGCCTCCAAATCTACATCCTCCTTGTTCTCAGGCCTGTTGGCCATTGAACTGACTACCTGCCATGCTGGAAGCACCAGGATATAGCTGATGAGGAACATTTGCAACAGAACCCTGTGACCCCATCTGTGGCTCACTGAACACGGGGCATTCCCTAGCAAAGTGACCTTGTTGGCCACACCTGAAACATACTCTTGAACCCATCATACAATGTCCTGAACGTCCTCTTCCACACTGTGCGCAAAGTGCAAGGGAGGATATTGAACCAGACCCAGAACTGTTGTATCCCGAACTATGACCATTGCTAGATCCGTGCCCTAGTCTGAATCTTCGAGATTTGTGTCTAAAACCACTCTTCTTATTCCTATTTCCTCATTTGTAATGACTTTGGCATCCGCTATCCGTAGTACCCATGTGAGGAACACCTGAAGAACCCTCTGCTCTATTTTTCTTCGCCCTTTCACTGTCATCTCCTGTATAGCTAATCTCAATCTGTCAGGCTCGATCAACTATCATATCAAATGACTGATCAGACATCATGGCCAGGTTTGCATACCTCCTGTCCAGCCCCTTTAGGAACTTTTTTACCTTCATATTTTCTGTAGCCACTGCTGTAGGGGCATATCTGCTCAGTTCCAGAAATTCTGTAGCATATTCATCTACAAACCTACCATTCTGCTTTAAGGACTTAAAAGCCCACTGCTTTTGATCTCTAAAACTTTCTGGCACAAACCTGTTGATAAATAATTTCACAAACTGAGTCCATGACAAACCTTTCATCCGAGGTAATATGTAGTCATTCATTCATTGTCTAGGTATAGGCCCCATGACATGCTGCACACACTCTATAAGCCTTCTATCAGTCAACTGCAACTCCATCCCTGCCTGTTTGCAGAAATCCAAAAACAGATAGGCATCGTCTGACACATTATAAGTACCAGGCACCAACTTCTTGAAATTAATTATTTATTTATAAGGTTCCCCTCTTGGTGTGGTGAACTGCCGCTGTTGGGGAAGGTGGACCATATACTGTGCCATCATATCGATGGTTCTCTGCAAACTAGCTAGAGTAGCTGCCATTGGGTCCATGGGACCCGATGCCACAAAAGACTGTTCCTAAAATGGTGGTGGCTGCTCCTCTAGTTGAGCAGCTCTAGGCCTCCTACCTCGCCTCCTCGGGGCAGGCACCTCATCCTATGCCAACACCTCGTCAGGCACATTTGGTTCTGGTGCAGTGGCAGCTCTCCTACTTCTACACATTTTCCTAAAATTCAGCAGCATTAGCCCATAAAATTTTTAAATGGCATGTTACACAATTCTATAGACTCATATTTACATACAATTTTATAAAGCATAAACTAAAAGCAAAGATGACAATGCAAGGACGAATGTGAACCCGATATTCCGCATGTGACTGCTATTAGACTTTTCCCAGCACTTTAGATAATTTTTCTCTATGAATCTGGAGCTTAAGCTCTGATACCACATTTGTCACGACCCAACCTATGGGCTGGATCGGTACTAGGACTTGGGCCAACCTAAATCCTTCGAGGCCCGTAGTAAGCCTAACTATTCCTCAACCCAACTCTAAGGCACATTTGGGCCCAATTTCAAGAATTCAACCGGAAAGAGTTCGGCCATAAAATGAACCATTTAACGGGGAGTTTCTGACTCGCCCGACCTGTAAACATAATATATAATCATATGGGGAGCTCAGCTCACCCTCCACATAATCAAATGTCATGAAAATAAATGGAAGCTCGGCTCTCTCATTCAATCCATCATATATGCTTTTAATAAGTTTATAGGTCCGACATGGCTATTATATTACAGACCTAAATGAAATAAATATTTCTAACATATGCAGAATTCTAGGAGTAAATAAAAATTATACATATATGGGAGCTGATCCCCTATACAACCCCTTTAATCTAACCTCTGCTAGCGAAGATCTTAGCCAGACTTTTGCTTAATAAACCAAATACGAGGTCCCAGCGAAAATCTCAAGCCATGTCTACCCCGAAGGACCAGGTCCTAGCGAATCTCTCATGCCGTGTCTACTCGTCCTGTCCATACCCAACACCATACCACACACACGCCAACGCACGCACACTGCTCCAAATTACCACAAACAACACCCATGGCAATCCATCAATTAAGAATGCATTATAAAATGTGCCTAGTGTTTAACTATATAGATATATACATATAAGTGATGCATGGGCATGCTTGAACATATAATAATATCGAAATTACAATTACAATTAAAAATAATATTTTACTCACAAACTTAACCGCAGTCACTGTGGAGACTGAGCGGAGGAGGAAGGCTGTCTTGGCTCACCTGATAATTTTATTATAATTATTTAATATATTTTATTTAATACAAACTGAGAAAAGACCAAAGATGTCCTAAGTAGTGTCAAAAATTCGGCAGAGTCTTCCCTATACGTAGAACCTACCCAACCTGCAAAAGGGCTTAAAACGCACTTCTAAATTCACAAAATCATACACTCACAACTCAATCACACCACACAGCCCCTCCTGGGCCCATCTAAACAGTCAATAATCACAATATAGAAAATTATAGTTTAGTCCTTATAATTTAATCCTTTTGCAAAAACTACCCAAATGAGTTCTAAAAATTCTAAAACTTTGCCCTTTGGTCCTTAGCAATATTATAAGCTAATGCAAAAAGAATCATAATTTTCTGAGCTACCACGAATATTGTATAGATTTTTAATCCAATTCAAGCAATAGACAATCAAGAAAAAGTAAGGTTCGGGCTTACCTATGCCGATTTCGACCTCAGAAATGCGCTCGGGACGTCTGACAATGGTGGGGTAGCCAAAATCTCGACCCAATTCTGAGACTTTCCGATAGCCTATCTATCTAACCCGAAACTTACAAACCCGGGCAACCATTGAATTTCCGCAAATTGAAGGTACCTACACGAAATCCACAACACGGGGGTTAGTATATAATTTTTATGAAATTTTTCAAGCTCATTTAGTGCTCGAAAAAATACTACAAAGTTTCATGGGACCCACCGAAAAACAGTGTCAAAAAATTTTCAAATTTATATTGCTGCGAAGCTCTCGACGAGTAGAGCGCTCTGGTACTCTCAGTTTTCTCGTGGGGTTCACGGTTTGTGAGAATTCTAGTCCAAAATTCGAAATGGGCTAAAACTTCGTAGATAAAAATTGGGCAAACCGCTTTATAGATTTTGGTGTTATTAGTGTCTATGGAAAGCTCTCGAGGTATAGATTAGGTTTGATCCAAGACCTGACCCAAATGGTAGCCGGATCGATCGAATTTTGGCGGAAGTCAAACGTTATACGCGCAGGGGAAACTTCACGCGTCGTTCCGCCACCGAGCGCTAAGCAGTGGGAAGGGTCAGGCGACAGAGGGGAGGTGAGAGGAGAGAGAAAACGGGAGGAGAATGAGAGATGTCGGGCGCGCGAGAGAGAAGGAAGAAGAAAAAGAAAAGGCCGATCCGATTCGATCGGTCTGATCTAGTTCGGTTCGATTCGATCGGTCTGATTGATGATACAAAATTTTAAATTTTTACTCTGTCTTGGGACAAAAAACGAGGCCTAAAAATTTCAAAAAAAAAATCTAAAAAACTCAGAAAAATTCGTAGAGTCTAAATATATTTTTAGTTTTGCTACGTGGTGTTTAAATTAATTTTTAAAAATCATCAAAGTTTTATATTTTTGAAAAATCGAATCCACTTTCTAAAATCTGAAAAATTTCAAATAATTTTTTAAAATTTAAATAAAATAAAATATTAATATTTATCCACCAAATAAAGATTTTAAAAATTAGGGTGTTACATTCTTTCGGTATATGAATGGATATGTCCAGCAATTTATTATTTTATGTTATGAATTATGGGTTGAATATTACAGCAAGTGATTATTATCATATAAATATAATAATATATCTCACATATTAATAAAGTCAATGTCATTTCATTACTTTGTGAAAACTACAGGCAAAGGTGATTGAAATAAAATAATTATAGCCAATCAATAAAATAAAATAATTACATGAAAAAACACAAAGTGAGAATTAAAAAAATAATAATAATACCGCTCGGAAATTAAATATAATTGATGGTGATAAGAAGTTGAAAAACAATAATATTATCGTTGAATTCCATAATGGCGGTTTAGAGAAAATGAGTTGATGGAATTAATTAAGAAGAATAAATAACTTATCTAGAAGAAATATTCAACAATCAATCTAATTAATCTATCACTTAATCATACGATCTAGAAATTTTTTTTTTTGGGTGTTAAATCATACATATATTTTACCAGTAATTAATTGACAAGATATCAACCCCACCCAATTAAGGTTCCTATTTATAACCTAAAGTTCTAAATTACACATTAATTACAATCTATTCATGCCAATGATGTTTTGCTTGTATTTACCATATCTCTCATTATAGCCAAAATTGAAATTTGGAATAAGAAATTTATATTTTATTGATTATTATTTAAGTCATCGACTTTAAATTTTTATGAAAATTGGGGGAAAGGGGAGAAGAAATACTGGGGAGTACTGGGTTTGATATGACTGTGAATAATGGCTACTCTGCAAACCTAATTTATGAACGATAGCAAAAACACGTTGCATGGCTAATTGGAATGCATTTGTAGCTACAGATTAATTACACAGTTGAATTCAAAACTGTAGTATTTTTTACGTGGTGTTGGGCGTTGATGTAACCTTTCCTCATGTCTCATTATTATTATTTTTTTTTAAATATAAAATTTATTGGTATTGATTCTCCATTGGACCTAATAGTGGGTGTGGACTCCGATAATAAACGACTTGGCACGCGTGGGAGTTCATGGTGGGCCTCACAGGAAGGACATTTTCCGCGAAGCCCCAATAAATCAGTCGACTGATTTGTTGTATGAGTTTTAGTGGGCAGAGTAACGTCGGGTTTATAGGCCCATGAACAAATTTACATCCCCTGACGGAGACCAGAGAAGAAGATACCAAATTAGGTGTCAGAATCGTGACGGTTGAGTCTAAGAATGTGAGTCCTCTTTCGATTATCTTTATGCAAATTTGAGGTAGATGGCATGTCAAATCTACCATGGGATCCATTCTGAAGCTCTGGTCATTGCAGCTAAAGATGTGCTCTCTGTGCTCTCTCTTCCTTTCCGTGCCACATTTCCAATTATTATCTTAGGCTGTCTGTGGTTAAGAAATTAAAAAAAAAAGTTATTTTATAATATTATTTTAAATGTTTTACTTTAAAATATATTACAATATATTTTGATAATTTAATATTTTAAATTTAAATTTTTTACAAAATAGTATTTTTATTTAATAAAATATTTTATTCATGTCTTTAATTTTCTCGAAATTTCCATTTTTTGATATTTTAAAATCTTTATATATTTATAGAAATAGATTTAAATATCTTGATTTAGATCCAAAACATATCAATTCAAATTGAATTCAGAATTAGGCTAGAATCAATCAAAATTAAAGTGGTTAAAACTGAATTTAAACTTAATTAAAATCAATTAATTTGATTCTGTTGGATTAAAACCCAATTAAAGGGGATTAATTAAAAATATCCATACATAAATCATAACTATAAATTTCAGATCAAATTTAATCTGACTCAACCCGTTGACTGCCTCTCCGTTGATTGTTCGGTATACTCAAGTAACTAGTGAAGGATAAATATTAATTGTCTTCTACTATTTCCTTTTTATCTTTTTTCAAACTGAATTGCTATTTCATTATTTTCTTGTGTGACATTAGATGGAAAGTCACAGTCGGGCAACTATTCACTCTTTGGGTGGCTATTTTCCAGCCCCTGGTTTTGAATTTCTGTTGGCTAAGTGATAAAGTTTGATGTCTCTGTTATATACCAAGTGATATGTAACTATGCTATATGACTGTGTTTAACAGCAGTTCATTCTTGTCAATGACTTAGTGTATGTGTTTTTGCCAATGAAGGATAAAAAAAAATAACCATGTTAAGAAAAAGGATATAATCTAGCAATAGCATTATACCACACCTAACTTGGCAGCAAATTTTTACAAGGAAATATACAGATAAAATAATAAATCAAGCATTCAAGGAATTTTCATTGAATGCTCTACCAAGGCATGTCCAAAGGACATCACAAGCTACTACTTCAGTAGTTTCGCCAACCAACAAACCTGCAAATATATCATCAACACAATCCCTTGTCTTCTTCTCTCTCTCTCTCTCTCTCTCTCTTGCTTTCTTCACGTCTATAATTTTACCAGATTATACAGAGCAGGCCTGAGGCCCGAGTTTCAATAACAGTCTCCTAACAAGCCCAAAAGACAAGCCATAACTGCTATTCAATTTTGATAAATTCTTCATTTATATAACCTTTTTTTAACACTGGATATATTACGTAACGATAAATAAAATTTTAATATTATAATTTAATTTCTTCTATTTTAAAAAAATAACAATTTAATTACATCATTGATAATATATTTTAATCTAAAACACAACAAATTTAATCGTTTATCAAAATAAAAAATTAAAAAATTTATCTAAAATCTTGGAAAATAATTATATTAATAAAAATAATATAAAAAATTAGAATTTAATATATCAATAAAAAAATTGAGCTCATAAGAGTGATTTGACTAATAAATCAAATAAAAAACATATCCAAATATTGCATTAAAAATAAACTCTTGTTTAAAAATTA
Source organism: Hevea brasiliensis (assembly GCF_030052815.1). Classification (NCBI taxonomy): domain Eukaryota; kingdom Viridiplantae; phylum Streptophyta; class Magnoliopsida; order Malpighiales; family Euphorbiaceae; genus Hevea; species Hevea brasiliensis. The sequence goes on along the minus strand of NC_079501.1, from coordinate 9,197,690 downwards.
AAATTTTAATAAGAATTTAATTTATTAATTTATATTTTTATTAAGTTTTAAATTTAAAAATTTAATATTTGTCAGAATTAATATTAAAAAATTATTTAAAAAATAAAAATTAAGTTAAAAATGATATAATTATGTGAGAATTGAATTATATATATATCTAAAAAAAAGGATGAAAGATGAAAATTTTATGAGAATAGAATAACAAATTAGAAATGTGAAAATGGTTGAAATTACTGAGAAGACAAAAGGACAGATAGGCAAAAAGAAAGGAAAGAATTTCGAAATCCAAATTCTGGAGCTTCCTTTCCCACCCAAACTAAACCGCTCCTTGTACTTTTCCCAGATTCAAAATCCCGCCTCCATAAATTTATCAATAAAACCCTAAATCCAAAAATTCATCTCTTATTTTCAATCTTCAGCATCCATATTCCCCTCGCCGGCGCCCCTCCCCTCCCTTCCGCTTCAAGGCTAAGGTCTCTCTTTTTCTCTCTCTCTCGTTTCGTTGAACTATGATTTTTTCTTTGCCAGTGAAATTTTCTTTTAATTTTCTATAATTCCAACCAGATCTAAGATTTTCTTGCGGCTGAACGTTCGTTTTTGTATGGGAAAAAGAAATGTTTCGTTTCTGGCTGTCCTCATTTTGTATATAATTTCCAACTACATTTTGTTCTTGGTTTTTTCAAGAAATTTAACTCTTGCTTTAACTTTTGAATTTTGCAAAAAATAACAGGTGAAAGATGGCTGGAAAAGGAGGCAAAGGGCTTTTGGCAGCTAAAACCACGGCAGCTAATAAGGACAAGGACAAGGATAAGAAGAGGCCTATTTCCCGTTCCTCTCGTGCCGGTATTCAGGTAAATTTCACCAACATATAATGTTGCTTGGAAAATTACGTTGTACCCTTTTGCATTTGAAGACTGTTATGTAATTGTAGAAAAAAAAAAACTCTCTATCTCATAGTTTCACATGATGGTGGCGTCTTCTGTTGATTGATCTTTGATGAATATATTGTTTTGGCATTTACTAAATATCTCTTTGTATTCACGTTTTAACAATTTTCTATTTATCACGGGGAAGAGCATGCTTTTCACTAACTGCAAAAGCGTTGGCCAGCTGGCCAATTTAAATCCAGATGTTTATGGGTTCAATTGATTATGACCTAAACAATGGCTCTGTTTTTGGCTGGTTATTTCTAGGGGTTTGTGGTTACATTCATACTATGAGATTAATTCTCTGTTAAGTACACCAACATGATGTGTCTTGCATAGGTAAGACGTCAGTAGCATGAAACTATTAGATAAGTCAATTTCTTTTCCAGTGTACCCAACTGAAAATTCATAAAATATTCTTGAGGTCTTTTTATGTCCTTTAAGAATGTCACCAGTAGGTCTATAAGGGAACATCCCAGCAGAAAATGTTGGGATTCCTATTAAGAGGGCACACTTTTGTTTTGCATTCCAGTGGATGGAGTGTGGAGTTTTAGGAGAAGTGAAGAGCTGTCACCCATTTGTTTGCTTATCCAATGAACCAAAAGAAAATGAAAAGTATATGAATAGTATTTTGGGTTTGAGTTTTCTGCCCTATTGACAGATTTTTAAGGAATGATATGAGAGTTTTGAAAGAATGGTCATCTCTTGACATTTATGATGTCTCCAAACCGACTCTAATTAAACCAACCCCAATTAGACAGAGCAGTGTTTTTATGTTTCTCTCAAGTTAGGTCCACTCTTTTCTTGGTTTGGGGTTATGCATTGTGATATTTAGATATTCCAAGTAGAAAATTATTACAGAACTGTTTATAGGCCTACCTATGGACCAGGCCATTGGGAGATTGCTACCTCAAAAGTGGTTGTTTTCAAATTTAGCATGTAAGATTTTTTTTTTCTCACTAGACATACTTTTTCTGTCATACTTTTAACTCTCCGTAAGATATAACATGATCCTGTTGTATACTTAATAAATTATCGAATTTCGTTTACTGATAATCAATTAAATACACTATAAGAGATTTTAAAGCAATTTTATTTTTTTTAAAGGTGGTGAGCACTTTTGATGGATATTAAAAATTTTTAGTTGAAGTTAAAACTATATCTCAATATTTAATTATTTTTAAGTTTTTGTAAATTTTATAAAAATTTTGACAGAGCGTCGTCTATAATTGAAAAAATCCAAAACTTCAAAACTTGTAAAAATACTTTTAATAATTTCTTTCTCAACTCCCAACCTCCAAATAAATCTCAAATCAACTCAATTCACCCAAATTTTAATTCAAAGTTCACAGCTCAAATATTTTCAAAAATAATTCAATAACTCATCAACATTGCATTGCATTTAATTTATATACACAAGTCTTAATTTACAGACATAAAATTCAAAAATAATATTATTACATTTTTTTTATTGTACAACTGCTTAAACTATATTAATACATACGATCAATATTATATTTATATCAAATTAAATTACATTGGGTATAAAATAATACTCATACAAAAATTCAGTAGAGTCCTCTATCCAAATAGTGGTGCACAATAAAAATTTAAAATGTTGACAATAAAACATTCACTGATAAATAGTAATTCAAGTATTTAACAATTTTCAAATCAACATTTATAATATAATTTTGATAAATAATTTAATAAACACAGTGTTGTCAATCCATACACAATTTAAGTCATGATATAAAATTTTCAATCAATGTCGTATTGTAAATCACGACAAAGCAATCTCGACTCCTCCAATCAAAATCAATGAGTGAGTTGGCTAGCTAGTTATATGAGTACTCATCCGATCTCGACCTCAATTGGTAAGCCAGAGAGGGAGGAAAATAATTGATTTCAACTCCATAAATGGAGTAGGAATATAATGGTATTGTCATGCTAAGTGTGAATTCAAAATTAATTTAAAACAAGTTATTCAAATATTTCATATAAAACACAATCAATTTCTAAAGTCAAATTTTCATTGACAAAGTGGCAACACAGTAGTTATTGAAACCCATAATTAACACGATACATACTAATCAAGCTTTCAATGGGAAAACGATAATTTAAAGTTATTGTGCACAAATCTGGATTGAGTTGCCTTTAGGTTTTGACTCACTTGTCCTTATCCTTCCCAATGTTTTTTTTAACTGAATACATAATTTCCTGTGTTTCAATATCAAGTCACATAATTAATCCAATAAACAATTTCATGCCTACTTAATCACAATCCAATAATTTCTCTTTGTCTCTTCGTGTAGACTCAGGTTGGAGCACTGGCTTGTTCTGGTTGATTCACGGTGCTCTGGCTTCTTGGGGTACTACCCTCACCTCTATCTTTGCCTCTGCTAACTGCTGATGAACCCCTCGGTGTAGAGGCTTGGGTTGATCCCTCTAAAGTAGCAGATGGTCCAAAGCGGTGTGCACTTGTATAATCTTTAACAAAGTGATCGATCCCTTCATAGTAAAGTATGCGCCTGTGGCTTTATAACATATCCCACCGTGTGTTCTGCCGTACGTCTCACATAGACGGATCAATAGTGTGCCTCAGGGTGTCTGTTGGGTCTGTTGACTAGATCGGGGTGGTCTCTAGCCAGAAAATCTACTCCTATTGGATTTACGGGAGCTGGATCCCCCAGAATTCTTCCTTTTCCCTTAACCACTTTCAAGTGCTTGTCCAGTAGCTTTTTCAGTCTTTTCTTTCTCTTGTGTACCCTTCTTAACGACCCCTTTTAATTTTATCCTTTCTAGTTTCAGAGCTTGTGAGATTAATTTAGAGAAATTCTGATGTCGGAAGCCTATAATTTGCATTCTCAGATTTGGCCTTAACCTGGCCTCAAACCGCTTACACTTATCTCTGGGGGTGGAAACTAGGCTTATAGCATAGTGGCTCAGTCGAGAAAAGTCTCTCATACTCTGCTATGGTTTTGTCCCTTTGTTTCAAACTTAGGAATTCTTATAACTTCATATTTACACAAGTATCAGGGACTCACTTTTGTCGAAACTCCCTCAAGAAGTTTGACCAGGTAAGGACTGGAGGTTCTATCAAACTGTGGGGGATGATTTTTCACCATTCATAAGCATTCCCTTACAATAGAGAAACAAAGTACTCAAACTTTAGCTCTTCTGCACTGTAGTTTCCTGAATACCCATTCCATCCTTTCTAACTATTGTTCTGCTTCTAGTGGATCCACGATTCCCTTGAATTCTATAGCTCCAACTTTCATTAGCTTTTCATATTACTGGGTTGGGGGCTATGATTGTGTTGTAAGTGTTGGAGTAGGTACATTGCTAGCCATTTGTTAGAATAATGCAACTATTTGTTGACTCACTCACATTCTGGAGAGTTGGGGCTTTTCTCGTTACCTCAACCTCAACAGATTGTTCAACGGAATGATCTCTTTCTTTCATTCCGATTTCAATTGACTTATCCACTCCTTGATAACAAACACAAGGAGGGTTACCTCTGTTAGTTTACATTCATGATGTAAATATCTCATATGTATCAATTACGGACACTTGAGCAGTTGTACTTATCAAAAGAAATATTCACATTCATAGTCAAAATTCATTTCTAAACTATGCTTTGATATTATTAAAACTTGTTACACTTTACCTCTTCGTAAGGTATAACATGATTTCGTAGCATACTTAATGAATTACCGAACTTCGTCTACTGATAATCTATTAAATATACTATAAGGAATTTTAAAGCAATTCTATTTTCTTTTAAAGGTGGTAAGCACTTTTGATGACTATTAAAAACTTTTAATTGAAGTTAAAATCATATCTCAATATTTAATAATTTTTAGGTTTCCGTAAATTTTGTAAAAATTTTAGTAGAGTGCCATCTATAATTGGATAAGTCCAAAACTTTAAAACCTTTAAAAACACTTTCAATAATTTTTTTCTCAACTTCCAATCTCCAAATAAATCTCAAATAAACTTAATTCACCCAAATTTCAATTCAAAGCTCACAACTCAATTATTTTCAAAATAATTCAATAACTCATCAACATTGCATTGCATTTAATTTATATACACAAGTCTAAATTTACAGACATAAAATCTAAAAATAATATTATTATAATTTTTTTTTACTGTACAACTGCTCAAACTACATCAATACATATGATCAATATTATATTTATATCAAACTAAATTACATTGGTTATAAAATACTATCCGCACAAAAATTCAGTGGAGTCCTCTATCCAAATAGCAGCTCACTCTGCTGATAAATAAATATTCACTGATAAATAGTAATTTAAGCATTTCACAATTTTCAAATCAATATTTATAATATAATTTTGAGAAATAATTTAATAAACACAATGTTGTCAATCCATACACAACTTAAGTCATGATACAAAATTTTCGATCGATATTGTGTTGTGCACTATGATAAAGCAATCTTGACCTCACTAATCGAAATCAATGGGGGAAGTGGATAGCTAGCTATATGAGTACTCATTTGATCTGGATCTCAACTGATAAGCTAGAGAGGGAGGAAAATAATTGATCTCAACCCCATAAATAGAGGAATAATATAATGGTACTGTTATGCTAAGTGTGAATCCGAAATCAATGTAAAGCAAGTTATTCAAATATTTCATGTAAAACACAATCAATTTCCAAAGTCAATTTTTTATTCACAAAGTGGCAACACAGTAGTTATTGAAACCCATAATTAACACAATGCATACTAATCAAGTTTTCAATAGAAAAACGATAATTTAAAATTATTGTACATAAACCTGAACTGAGTCGTCTCTAGGCCTTGACTCACTTTTCCTTATCATTCTTAATATTTTTTTAACTGAAACACACAGTTTTCAGTGTTTCAGTATCAAGTCACATAATTAATTCAATAAATAATTTCATGTCTACTTAATCGCACCCCTAAAATTGTTAAAAATAGAATTCTTTAGACTTTTCATTTTAGGGTTACTATTTATAGTACTATTTAAGTTAAAATATTGATTTTTCTATGCTTAATAGGTACGTGAATTCTAATTACACTCACATATCACATTTTGAGTGTTTAATTTGTTAGCATTGGTTGCCATTTTAATTTCTAGTTTCTTAAGAGAAATTACAATTTTTCATTTTTAGTTCATTGTTTTTTACTGTTCCATTGGCATGGTTACTAAGGGAATTTGGCTAAGTGTTTTTCATTAAAGTTATTCTTTATTGCGTCTAGTTTATTTTCCTTTTTGAATCACTCCATTTGGAGTTTTGTAGTCTAAGTTATAGCCATTTTTCTAAAGCTAGCCGGATTGATTTTAACCTAGAATTTTGAGTATTAATTATATTTTAGCAGTTTTGGTGTGCTGATTGCAGCTTACTTTTCAGATGGGTTATAGTCAGAATTTGGGTTTGTGTTTTTCATAAAAGTTATAGTGCTATGTCTCAGCTTTCTCTCGGTATAAAATTTAGGTCATTTGGACCTTTTTACACTAAGTTATGGCTAAATGAACAAACACTGTTTATTTAATCATTTCTATATAGTGGCAGTGTGCTAATTTCGGGTTTGACCTAATTGTTTACTAACTTAAAGTCATTTTCTGGGCAGGGTTTCTACATGAAAATTATGATATTATGTGTCTATTTTCATCTTCAATTGGCCTCATATCAATTGGAGTGATAGAATTACAATTTTGGTCCCTGAAGTGGACCTAGGTCTGGCTGTCTAGAATTGACTCTCACCAATCCGAATTTGATTTTAATTCTCATCACTCCAACACACTCCATTTAGCCCCAATTGACTATTTCAAGTCTCAATTAGGTCCCATTGCATCAATTACCAATTTTTTCCAAATTTTTCCCTAATTTCAATGCTTCAAGAACCCTAATTTCACTACTTGATTTAATTGGTGCAATTAAAGTGTATATTCATCTTCTACACACTAAATCAAGCTTACTTTTCCCCATTTTAATTTCATCAAAATCGTGCAAGCCCTAACTCATGTCATGTTGGCCGAAAATTTCCCCAAGTCTCTTATGTATGATTTTGTTTAATTTTTTACACAATTTCTAGTTTAACTCATGCACATGAGCATAAATCTAAAGAGAGATTTAAGAGAATAATCACTAACCTCTTGGTAGCTTTTCCCTCCTCCAATTTCTACTTCTTTTTTGAATTTTTCTTCCTCTAGTCCTCTTGCCAAAGCTTGATCATAAGTTTTAATTAAGAAATTTAGGGGATTTATGGGTTAAATTTGGGGGTTACTCAAGTTCAAAATTGAACTTTAATGGAGGTTTAGTGAGAGAAGGGAGAATGGAGAGAGAGTGTTGGCTTGGTGAGGAAGAAGAAATGAAAAATTGCTTTTTAAATTTTTGTTTTGATTCCCATAATTGACTTAGTCAAAATTTTAATTAAATGAAATTTATTTATGACCTCATGCTGTAGGTGATGTCATAATTCTATTTTCATTTTTTTTCTTTGTTTTCTTAATATTTTTTTAATTTAAATATATATTTCAAAATTTTAATTTCTCACATTTTATTGGACAGTTAGATCATGAGTCACCTCTAGGGGTGAATTGACCAATTTAGCCCTCGTCGGTCTGATCTGGTTTGCCAATAATTCAATATTTTTTTCGAAATCTTGATTTAATTATTTGATTTACTTATTAACTCTTTTATGTGATTTTTTCTTTTTCACTAGTTTCGCAATTATTTTTAGGACTTCGTTGTCACAATGTCCCGTATAAAATTAGGATTGGAACTGACTTCACAGTCAGTAAGGTCACCCATCGCTGTGACCTCTGGCTTATTTAACCTTTTGTGCTTTATTTTTCTTATTTATACTTGACTTTTTGGTAATCACTTTTAATTTTCATTTAGTGTTTTTCTAGGTGTCTTAAACATGTTTTTAATCCTCTTAATTGTCCGGACCGACACCGGTCACCGGAGCAGTGAAATACGTAGAACTATACATGTAGGAGTGTTACATTTTCTATTGGGACGATGCATTATGATTTGTGAACGTGCAATAACTTCTTAAGAAATTTACTTTGAGAGGTAGGCGCGTGCAGAAATATCATAAATAGACTTTATGGAGCTCTAAAATTCATGTTGTCACACATCTTTAAGATTTTCATGTTGTGACATTTTTTTTTCTGATGAATATGCTTAGTTTCCTGTTGGTCGGATTCATCGGCATCTGAAGCAAAGGGCATCTGCCAATGGGCGAGTTGGTGCCACTGCTGCTGTCTATTTGGCTTCTATTCTCGAGTATCTGACAGCAGAGGTTCTTGAGTTGGCTGGAAATGCAAGCAAGGATCTGAAGGTCAAGAGGATCACACCAAGGCATCTGCAGTTGGCCATTAGAGGTGATGAAGAACTTGACACGCTCATCAAGGGAACTATTGCTGGTGGTGGAGTGATCCCTCACATCCACAAATCTCTGATCAACAAAACAACCAAAGATTGATCTCAAGTCGTTTGCCACTGAGCAATTATCTGCTTTATGTGACTTTGTTTAGGATAATGTAGGTTCTTTTAGTATTTGTTGGTGCTTGTCTAGGATATCTTGGTAAGTACATATAACATTCTGACATTTAGGGTTGTGTCCTCTAAAACTGGTATCTTTATTTAGAGTAGGGATGCTAATTTGTTGGATTGTTTAAGTTAAATTTGTTAGCTTCTCTTGATTAATACTCCAATATTACAAAATTTTGGCGGTTCTAACATCTGCTAGAAGATCAGGGACAAAAAATTAAAATAATTTCATAGAAAAGCAAAATTTGAAAATGATTTTGTATCGATGAGATGCTCAAATTTCAATAAAAGAAATTAAATAAAATTAGAGTTTATACTGAAATTAAAAAAAAAATGAAATCATTTTACTGTGTAAGGTATCGATTAGTGGTCAAATTGTCGTAACATTAAAAATGATAACTATTTGATTTTTTACTTGAGGTTTATCTTATTATCTCCTAAATCCAATTAGGTTTTATGTGAATTCCTTTTCAAAAGAATTACCAAGGTTTTTTTTTTTTCTTTCATAGGAGAATTACTCTTAGTTATAATTAATTAAAAAAGGGCATTCTCATCCAATGGATTTTAATTAATGTAAATAAAATTAAAATAAAAATGATTAATAGTCCTTTAATTTTAAAAATAATAATAATAAAAAAAGAGCGCATGTCTAAGTTCAAGGAGATTGGATAATGTCACAGGCATTCATAGACTGGGCTCCATCGTTTTTCTAGTTAGGCTTATGTGGCCAAAGCCCATTATTGATTTGAATTGCTCATCGGCTGAGGGCGAGTTACCAATCCAGCAATCCTAAAGGAGAAAAGCTCGTTTTAATGCTCCGAATATATTTCATAATTTTTTCATATTTATAATAAATTATGAATCAAATCAAGTTATATATATATATATATATATATAAACTAAAAAATTTTCTTTAATACTGTCGTATAATATTTATAATATTTTGAGAGGAAAACTTGTCATATGAATATATTTTCTCTTAATTTTGTTACGTGATATATAAAAAAATTATTATATTTTATAATTATAATAATTATTATTTTTATGATAAGAATTTAAACTTCGCCTAAGTAGTTTGCGCTTTAGCGTCCCCAGCAGTAAAGGGGGAGGAGGGTTGGTGAGGAACAGTAAAAAAAAAAAAAACACCACACCCTATGATGATATGATATGAATAATATAAGTTGGGCGTAACGCTACTCCACTACGCTACCGCAGTGTAGTGTAGTGATAAATAGGTGTGGGTGGGGGTAGGGAGCGCAGCCGCGGCCGCGCGCCCCGCCTGGTGTGTGTGTGTGTTGTTGAGTTCACATTTCATTCCGGTATGGGTGGTGAAGGTAAAGATAGTAGAGTAGAGTAGAACAAATAGTGGAGCAGACAAGAAGATAGATATAGAAAAGAATAAGAATAGAATAGAAGGAGAGAGGGAGGAAGGGGGGAGGAGGGAGAGGGAGGAGGGAGGACTTGGGGATGTGGATGGTTGGAAAAAAAAAATGGAGGAGAATGGAAGGACTGGAAGAGAGTGAAAAGGAAATGCTGCTGCATTTGGAGACTAAAAAGAGAGGGAGAGAAAAAAAGAGGAAATGGGTAAATTCAAAATTTAAGAAAGAGAAAGAGAAAGGAAGAGAGAAGAAAGAAGTGGGTATAATCATAGACGAACAAAAAAAAACGCAGTGATGGTAGTGGAAAGAGAGAAGAGTAGAGAAGTAGTAGTAGTAAGGAGAGAGTATAAGAATATAATAATAAATAATAAGAAAAGTAGGATGCCCTAAAAATAGGAAGTAAAAAAGAAGATTTGGGAGATTTGGATGATTTAATGCAATGCAATATGAAAGAAAGAAAATGATTGAATGTGGTGGAATGTTGAGATTTGATTGAACATGTGGAAATGAGGGAAAAAGGAATGAGGTTGTTTTTTTTTTTTTTTTTTTTTTGGTGGAAAAAGGAAAGGGAAAAAAAAAATTTTTTTTTTTTTTAATGGCATACTATAAATAAAGATAATAAAAAGACTAGCTTTTATAAAAGTATAAAAATTTAGTGCAAAAGAAAAGAACAAAACAAGACAGAAGAATGAAAACAAAAAGAAAGAAGAAATGAGAAAGTCAAAAGGAGAGAGAGGCTTCAACACAAAATGGGGGTCTGTGAGGTTTGGGGGTTGGTGGTCTTGGAGAGTTTAAGAAAAGAGTAAGAAAAGAAAGAAGTAAGAAGTGTGAAAGAAAAAAAAGTTCAAGGTGTAAAGAAAGTGAAGTTCAAAATGAGAAGAAAAAAAAAGCTGATGGATGAGATGATATGGAAGATATATGTGAAGGCCAGATGATATAGGGATGGATGGAGTGAAGTGAGAGAGATAAAAAGAAAAGAGACGGTGGAGAAAAGGACAAGGATGTGGAGAGAGAAAGGAATGGTAAATGAAAGAAGAAAAGAAAAGAAAAAGAGAAAAAAGAAAAAAATATATAAATATATAAAAAAGAAAATAATGAAAAATAAAGAAGAGAAGAAAAGAGAAAAAAAAAAAAAAAAAAGTAGAAAAAAAAAAAAAAAAAGCAAAAGAGAAAAAATAAAAAATAAGAAAAAAAGAAGGAGAAGAAAATAGATAGAAGATTAAAAAGAAAAAAAAAAAATTGAAAAAAATGAGAATTTGAAATTAGAGTTTTTTTAAAACTATAGGAAAAAAATTGAGAGAAATAAGGGAGTCAAACTATAGAACAGCCAAGCTATGATGAAGTTGAAGGAGAGAGTCTCTCAGCATCTCTCACGTCATGCTCTTTCATCTCTCTCATCAATCTCATTCTCATTTCATCTTTCATCTATCTCATGAATCTTCTTCTATTAGAAGCTTTCAAAGAAAATATAGAGATGAGAAAGAGAAGGACACAGATTTTTTGATATTGTGGAAAAGATGAGAAGATTAGAGAGATCTTATGAGATGAAGATGAATGAAGAGATTATATATATTATATATATGGTATATATAAGTATTGAATGAAGAAAGTATGGGAGCAAAGCGGAATTATTTAGGATGAGGGGACACATTATTTTCATTTTGGATTAATTATTATACCATTTTAAGGATATTTTATTTACATTTTTATTATTTTTTTTAGTTGGATATGACATATATAATGAGAGTATGATTATATGATGATGTATTGATTGATATTGATTTATGATGAGAATAGAATAGAGGAAGATGAGAATAGAGAAGCAAGAAGTAGAGAAGTAGAGAGTTAGTGAAGAGTTTAGAGTTAAAAGGGAAAGAGTTAGTGAAGTGGTGAGAAGTGAAGGTGATAGGAAGAGTTTAGTGAAGGGAGTTTGAAAGGGGTTAAAGATATATCAGTAATCACTTCTAGTAGTAATGGAAAGTGGTGGATGGGGATGGGATGAGAGGATTAGTCATAAGATGTTATGATGATGAGATGAGTGGAGACGATTTTTGGTTTTATGTGATCGATTGATGGGGAATTAAAAAAAAAAAAAGAAGGAGAAGTATGTTTAAGTATAGAATTATTATATAAATAATGAGAAAGAGTTCAAGAGAAGAGTCTGAGAGTAAGATGAGAGATGAGAGTGAGAGAATGAAGATGTTAAAGAGAGGTGGTGGCGATAGAAGGATAAGATAAGAGAAAGAGAGAAGAGAAGAGGAAAAGGGTGGAGTGGTGAGGATGAAGAGAGAGAGAAGAGAAGAGATGAAGGTTGAAGGGAGGATGAGGAGAGGAGAGTAGAGGAGAGGGAGGAGAGAGAGGTAAGAGGAGAGAGGGAAAAAGAAAAAAAAAAAAAAAAGAGTAGGAAGAGAAAGAAGGAAAAAAAAAAGAACAGTAGTAGATAGAAGTATCCATTTAAAAACAAGGAAAAATTATGGAAAAAAAAAGGTTAAGTTATGAAAGTTAAAAATTTTTTAATTTTTAAATAAGTTGAGAGTTGAGTTTGAGTGTTGTTTGAGTTGTATGATAAGAATTTAATTTAATTTTTACTTAATTTTTTAAATATTATTATTATTATTATTATAATTTTTATAAATAAATAATTAAAAATATTAAATATATTTCAATAATTTTGTAAATTTTTTATTTATTTTATTTAATTATAAAAAATTAAAAATTATATATTTAAAATTAATAAAATAATTTATAACTATACTATAAAATAGTTACATAGAGTTAAATATTTTATCATTTTTTTATATATTTAATAAAATTTAATTTACATTAAAGCTGTTTTATTTTTATTTTATTTTTATTTTTCTTATTTTAATAGATTTAATAAAAATATATTTTCAATTTTATATATATGTATATATTAAATGTTATATATAATGAATTATGAGAAAAAGAAATAAAATTTTATTTTCATAGTTAAGGTAAATAAAAAATTTATATTAATATTTAATTTTTATTAATTTTTATTAATTTTTATATTTTTATAATATGATTAATAAATAATTAATATTATTACTTTGGTTGATATTAATAATGTTATATTATTTTATTATTATTTAAAAAAAATTGTTAAATTATATATATGTACCAAGTAATTTCATTAAATTCTTTTTATTTTTTATTAATTAATTATATTTTTTTTAAATTATGATTCAATTATTAATTTTCTAATTATATGTATGTAAGTTATAAATTATTTAATTATTACACTTTAATACTACAATAAGTAGCTATTATTATTATTATTATTATTATTATTATTATTATTATTACATGGAAAACTCAATGTTTTCTAATTTAATTAGAGATAAAGAAAATTAAGAATTAATTAGACTAATTTATTAATTATATTCAACAAACACATATTTATTGATGATTCAAGTTTTTGCAAATCAAATTTAAGAGAATATATGATTTTAAATCCTTTTATATCAAGTGACAATTTTTAATTGAATTTATTGATGATAATTTTTTTTTATATTTACTAAACAATTATAATATACAATTATTATATGATTTAATTTTTTAAATAAAATTTTTAATTAATTTGATCTTTCAAATTTAAATAATAGAAAAATATTAATTACTAAATATAGTTATTATTCATTATTAGGTTTACTAAATTTAATAGTTAATTGTTGATAATTTGTCAACTCAAGACGTTTAATTTTAAAATTGAATGAATATTATCATGACTCTCAAATTATTGTCACAACTAAAAATTTAATTTTATTTAAAATATCTGCTTTAAATTATAATAAATATCAAGAGATATTTAAATTTTTTATGAGAAATTAATAATTAAAATTTCTTTTAAACATGTCTAATTATTAAAAATAATACATATCCATTAATTTTAAATTTCTTAATAAAAGAGAAATGTCAACATAAAATTTTTTCCACATTTCTTAAACAATTATAATATATGATGTTCCCTAAGTTTAATTTGAAAACAGTAATGGTAGTGAAATAAATACTTAAAATTTTTTCCTTTTTTATATATTTAATAAATTTTAATTTATTTTAATATTATTTTAAAATTATTTAATAATAATTATTGTCATTATAAATAAAAAATAACTTATGACTATTAAAGTTACTGATTTAAGAGTAACTGTCAACTTGTATGACTAAAATTTACTGTTAACGTCTTAGAATTTTAATATTTTAAATAGTAATTTTAAAATTTTTTAATTAAATAATAACTTTTTTAATTAAAAATAATTTAATTACCTAATTAAATCTGATATATATATATATATATATATATACACACTTTTGTGCATAGCACGAGTATTCTACTAAATTCATGCAAAGAATGTTGGACAAATCTAATGATACAGACAAACAAAGCATCTTTAGAGGACTTCAATTTTTTTGAGAATTACAAGATTCCAAAATCCTTGACACCTTCATCACTCTACTTTCTGTTTCCTTTGTTGTGTATATATGTTCATACCAGCCGTCTCTCTACAAGAAGTAATATATTACTTTATCAATACAAACTTGGGGTCTTTTTCTTTTTCTCTCTCTCTCTCTAATATCAAAGATGGAAGCAAAATTTCTTTCAAGCAACAGAAGCAATATTTCATCAGTACCTCTGCCGAGGCATCTTCCCAAGCTTCATCACTTGCCCGTGCTTGCAGTGCTCACTAGGCGACCTGAGAATATTACAGGAGTAAGGGAGAAGTTAAGTTCAAAGCCGGTAGATAACATAGCGGAACTTACAAGAAAGACCGTCTATAATGATAACTGGTTCGATCAACTAGCCATAAACCATCTGTCACGGAGTGTTCAAGCTGCAACAGGTTATTAGTTTCTTTCATTTTTCCATTTGATAGTTTGTTTTCTTTCCTTTTAATGGAGGGAACAAATTAGATAGTGAAAGAATATGCAGGGTTCAGAAACAGCAAGACTGGTTATGAGAGCTTGGTGCAGGCAGCCATGGATGCTTCGCAAAAATTCAACTTGATTCAGCAACGTGAACTTGTGCTTCAAGCTCTTGATAGTGCCTTCCCCAGATCGATCCTCCACCTGGCAAGTTCATTTCATTCATTGTTCTTGTTTCTTCTCTTCTTCTTCTCGCATAAGAAGCAGAATCATGCATGAAATTGTCTTCATCTGTATTTGCCCTTTGGTCACTTATGCTAAGAGGGCATCATATCTTGAAATGATACTGAATATGGTAAATTAAGAGCATATCAGCTTCTTGAGGTTGTATGCAAGAAATTCTGCAAGTATTTTTTTTTCCTTTGAATTTATGTTTAACCAAACTGGCCTTATCATAATCCACATCCGCATATCATTCATCGTCCATTTTTGCTTAACCGTACAAATAACTATTACAATCTGAAGTAGCTGCACGACTCAATTGCTATTTAAGAATATATATATATTAAATTATCAAGGGCCATTCATGTCTTAGATATAATCGTTTCATTTAGACGCAGTGCTTCTGAAGTTCATTTCACAACCATATATGAAATTCCAGTATTTGAATTGGTAACATAGCAAACCAGTGTTGTTGATGGCAGATAAAGACAGTGCTGCCCCAATCTAAATTTGCAAGAGAATTTTTTGCAGCCTTCACCACCTTCTTTTTTATATGGCTAATCGGACCATGCGAGGTATGCACAACAGCGAAATCTGCAATTACATTATTTATGGAGCATTAGCATAGTCTTGGTAAAAATCAAAATAATTTCTTAGATCTCTAGTTAGAAGCGGACAGGCACACATAATCATTATCATCATCATCATCATCTATCAATTAAAATCTGTTTATAAATGGATATTAACAGGACTGACATCTCTTGATCACTTGACAAACAAGGTGCGGGAATCGGAGCTCAATGGGGGAAAAGAAAAGAATGTAGTCCATATAAAAAAGTGCAGGTAACTTTAACTTCTCCCATCAATGTTAACTTAGAACACAAATAACCTATATGAATGGGGTCTCATTTCACCAATCTAAGACACTTTTTATTCCTTAAACCAATCTGCTCTGATGGGTGTGTGTTGCTTAATTACACACTTTATTTTCACCATTAACATCATGGCCGTCATAATGGCAATAATCACCGTCATTATCAAATAATCACCAAATTTTTTAATACAGCTAGCAATAATCCATGAAGTTGACACCTTTCCCTTTTGTTATTTATTTTTTTGCAGGTTTTTAGAAGAGACTAATTGTGCTGGGATGTGTACTAATCTGTGTAAGGTTCCGAGTCAGACATTTATTAAGCACTCGCTGGGAATGCCTGTCAACATGGTTCCTAGTAAGTATACTCATTCAGCAAGCAAATATATGCTTATCAACATCAGAAGGTCAACCCTTGATTTTATGGCATTTATAATACTAAAACAGGTCACATTACCAACCACCTTGTTTGTTAGACAATCTCATGAAATTGCAAATTAACAGAAAACAAATACTGAATATTACCTCATCAAGAAATATCTAAATTTTGATTTCTTGCACACAGAAAAGTTCTACAATCTGCACTAATAATAAAACCAAAGAAATATTCTGAATTCCCTCTTATAGTTACAAAAAACAAAAGGAAAAGAAATCATACTTCAATGAGTAATAATACCTGCACTAGAGAATGTGGAGGCCATGCTTATCATGTAAATGGAGGGCCCCAAGCTTAGCCACTGAGGGCACAAAACCAAATGTAGATCCATCCAATCTCAGGTGAGAATTCCAGCCTAGAGATTGATACTACAAATATAAATCATATATGTGAACATAGATGGTAATAGCTGAATTCTTGAATGTGAATTAAGCATAAATGGTTCTATGGTTAGTGCCATCTAGTCCACCATGTCATATGCAAGACACTAGCATTCATCTGTTTCCCATTAAATCAATCATTAATGCGTAACCTACAGCACATGTGATATGACCACAAGCACCCAAGTTTGAATTGTGTCCATATTCTCAAGTGCCAATCAGAAGTTAAGCGCAGAAAAACAAGATGACCATTCTGCAATTAACAGAACCCATCCATCAATGCAGCTTCATGATAGTTCTGTGCCATTTGATTTTGCAGATTTTGATGATATGAGCTGTGAGATGATATTTGGTCAGGAACCTCCTATGTCAACTGAAGATCCAGCATTCAATCAACCATGCTACAAACTATGTAATACTTCAACTCATCCCTTTTTTCCTTGCATGCACACTGGCAGAGACTTGTAATCCTCATTTATCTCCTAAAAACAGCCTCATACTAGATCATCCCGTTTGGTAGTAGATATCTTAAAGTTAAAACGGAAAACTGTTTCTGGCTTTGCTTAATTTATAAGTGTGTAATTTCACAGGTAAAGCAAACCACAAGCATAGAGTGAAATGCTCCAGATAACATGAAGGGGTATAAAGAAGGGCAGTTCAGATGAGAATCTTCCATCATGACTGCCAATTGCCAGATATCATTTCTCCATGTTCCTAGAACAAACTTTTCATAAATATCTGCATTGGAAAATCAAAAGAAAAGCCACTCAATGCTTCTGCTATCTAAGGATTACTTCAACATACTCGGGAACAATCGAATTGAGGATTCAGAAATTTATGACAAGTAAGCATAACACACAACACGCAGGAATGTTATAATTCATTACAAAACTTAAGCAATATGCAAGAGCAATTGTTCATTACCAGTAACATAAATGGTGACAATGGCCTGTGTAGGTTGTGTCGCTTTCTTTTTTCTAGTGTGTTAATTTCCCTTTTTTCATTTCTTATCATCCACTATAGTTCTTTGGCTATGATTTCAATAAATTTTAATGCATTCTTCGAAGGTTTAAAGATGTTAACATTTGTGCGCAGCAAGCACTAGGTACAAAATATTGCAATTTTCATGCCGGCCTAATACCTATTATATGTAATATAACAACACATCCAAATGCTCATACAGATTTTAAGAAATGTTACACTTTGGGCAGTGTGAGAAATTATAGATTCCATGATAAAATTTTGTCTAAAATGTCAAAGAACTTAAAATGAGCTTGACATAATAGTGAAAAATATTACATTGGACATAATTTGGTAGTCAACAACAACAATAAAAGCATATTCCAGGATGGGGAAAAACCCAAAAAATAAAAAATAAAAAAAAAAGAGAGGAGAGGGTAAACGGAAGGAGATAATGTCTGGTTTAAACACGATAGCAATGTATGAAACAAACTTGCTGCTCAAACATGCAACAAAGAAGTTCTGAAAATGCAATAAATTTGGGGATTCTAGAAGAAGCAGTTAGTCTTAGCCGTTAGCCATATCTATAAAAAGAAAACTTCGGTATGCTTGAGAGCAGATATTTAAAAGAGTGCAGATTTAACTTATAGCTTTAATATAAAAGTGTTCCCACTTCCCATCATCCCTATTACTTCTAATATAGGCTTGAAACCTTAAACATACAGATTAATACAGATTACATGAAAACTGAGAGGTTAATAACGTCAAATATTTCTCTTTCTTCATTCAGATGAGATTGATCATCTTTGCCACCATGAAATAAAAAGTAAAAAAAAAATAAACTCATGGTTAAGATTAGACAAATCCTAAGAATGGCAAAATGTTCATTTAGCCCTTTTTTTGTCCAAATTAACTCAGAAATTTTTATTTAAGGTCAATTTAGTCCAAAAATTAAAATTTATGAGCTAAATTTCTTAATTTAAATCAAAAATCAAAAAGTTCAATTTTTAATTTTGGGACTAAATTTTTTTATTTATTGATTTAAACCTAAAAATCAAGAAACTCAATTTCTTGATTTTCTTTATTTGGGGATTAAATTGATCT
Source organism: Hevea brasiliensis (assembly GCF_030052815.1). Classification (NCBI taxonomy): domain Eukaryota; kingdom Viridiplantae; phylum Streptophyta; class Magnoliopsida; order Malpighiales; family Euphorbiaceae; genus Hevea; species Hevea brasiliensis. Next base: position 9,178,968 of record NC_079501.1, on the reverse strand, counting down.
AAAATTAAAAATTTTGAATTAAATTAGATAAAATATTGAAAAATGAGCTAAATTGAACTTCTTCTATAAATACAGGAATATAATTGAGCTTTACCCCTCTCAAAAATGATCAAAAGTTAAAAATGTTTGATTCCTATTTCAAAACAGAAACTGTTTGGCAATAAGCTCTAAATGTAGAGAATTGATGCTCCAGAGGATTCTTCTCAATTTTTGATAAGGCTTGGACTAGGATGATACATCTCTAATTCTTAATCATGCTGATTGCAAGGCCAATAACAATTTTCTTAATGAAAAGTGCTTTGACTGAAGCTCTAGGATTGTGTAGGGTTTAAAATCAGCATGGTGGACCAAGATTGTCTCCCACCTTTTCTGTGTGCTGTCAAGTGACCAAACTAGGACTCTTCTGCTGTCTTTTCTGACTTGTTGAGAGAGTGTGACTGAGTGTTCCAATCTACATCTACCCATTCCAAAAAAAAAAAAATTAAGCTGAAAGTGGATGCCCTTCCCAATAATCTCTTGAAGTATTGTGCGGTTTCAATGTGAAACTTAGTGGAGACACAAGGCACACCTGAGGCCTAGAAATGTGACCAAGCTAATTCCTAATATCATGTTTGGATCTCAACAAACATTGGACACACATAGGGAAGCATACCCCTAGAGTATGGACTTGGAAAGATGAAATCAGGCTGCTAAAATTTCATGGTCTTGTGCTCCCCCCAACATACCATCAAGCTAAATAATTCATGAACTAGTGGGTAAAAAAATCATTAGCTGCCCTTATTTACCTGATGCCAAGCAGATCACAAAATTATTGCTCTAAGAAAATGAAAAATCATAGGCTGCAAATAGTTTTAGCATGTCAGTCAACGTGGAACATCATCCATTCTTCAGTTAAAAAAGACACCACCATTTTCTCAGATTGTCAAACCCTCTTTAACACATTTAGAAAGAAAAAGAACTAAAATTGCAATTTCACCAAAAATATAAGAGCGCACAGGATGAGTAAAAATACAGAAGACACTGATCAATTATCAACCAAACAATTACAAATTTAGAATAACATAAAACACACGATTCAAAGAAGGAAAGGAGAAAGGAATCACCATTCACTGGCAGCTGGAGAGGAGCAGAAACAGTGACAAGTCTCAAAGAAGTACAACGAGTCTGGAAGAGAAACATTCCATTCCAAACATGGTGTTGGAGTCCAATGGATCAGAAATTCATCTGAATCAAAGTCGCTGGTAATTGGGTTGATGGAAATCAAAGCCCTTCTTATGGATCCGAAAATTGCATAAGCATGGGCTGTGATTTCCATGAGCTTAACAGGGCCTCACCTATGTTTCTGAACCCAAACTCAATCATCATTATTAATGAGTGCGCAATGGGTAGTCACTTGTCAAGTGGTCAGGTCCCAATACAGGAGACAACGATGATAAGGATTGGACACCAACACCATTCATATGAGAATTCAGAAGAGGGTTCTTTTGCCCCTTTTCTCCACTGCAAAGCAAATGCGATGACAAAATTTATCAATTCCTTGGGAAAAAAAATGTACTAACGAAACAGAAGTAAAAGTCCTTGACAGTGGCATGTGGCCATGCCAGTGCACCATCTACATCTCTTAACGAATACAAATAACAGAGACAAGCCTGTGTGCTTTTGGGGTGACAAGGAGCCCAACTTTTCCCCTGTTTGAGAAATTCCTTGTTTTTGCTTCTTAAATATTTCTGCATAGGAATGGGCAAAGTGAGTGATGGAATTAATGATAAACTATTGTAAGCAAAACTCAAGTTAGAAATTGACCTGGTCTTGTTGGCAAAGAGGGGCCCAAAAAAGTGGGGTATGGCCCACAAGCCTTATAATGGAAAAAGAGCGCTGAAAGATGTGACAAAGGCCCACAATTCTAAGGTCTCTGATCACTTTGAAACCCCGTCCCACCACATTTGATTCCTTCCTTTCATTGAATTTGTTATTTATGTAACTTAAAATTTAATGTAAAAATTACAATTTAATTTTTATATTTAATAAAATTAATTATTTAATTCTTATATTTTAAAAAATATATTAAAAAATATATGAGGGCCAAAAGGATTGCTAGAAAGTGGCAAGGGAAACAAATTTCACCGTTTCGGGAGCTGTTTTGGAACAATAAATAGGCACATGGCATGCTTGCCTCAATCGCCACATTATTATTATTAGTACTGTATTGTATGCCCCAACCTTGTTATTGACAAAATATTATTTTAAAAATATTTATTAATAAATATTAAATTTTAATACATTTTAATCATAAATTTTTTAGAACGGTAAAAAATTGTTTAATAGTATTTTAAAAATTATATTTTTTTTTACCTTCTTAAAAAAAAACACAAATTTAAAATAAGAGAAAAAATTATTTGCCATAACAGTGGTTCTATGGAAACAATCATATATAAATTAGTAAGGCAATTAAAATTAAATATACATATGATTATATATTTTATAAATATGAAAATGAGAATTAAAAAAAAATTAATCAATTTTATTTTTAATTAATTATTTTTATTTATGTATTAATTTTATAGCAACTTACCATTTCATATATCTTTCTTACATGAAATCGCGAGTCACTATAAAATTTCACGGCCAAAGGGCACCAAAGTCATTATATCTCCTACTTATTTACTACATGTTGCCAGTGGGACAAGGATGCACCTGGCACTGTTTAGGTGGCCCCTTAGAAAAGGTTATTTCATTAGTTTCCAGGGCAATGTTCTCCCAACTTTTTCCAGCAAAGTGAAGAGAAGCCGTCCTTGGCAAAAAAAAAAAAAAAAAAAAAAAAGCCGTCCTGCACTCCTGTTATAGTTAGTTTCTGCGGGGAAGAACAGTTCACTAAATGAAGAAAATATTAAATCATCTCCATTTGTTAGCCATGGTCTCTCTCTCTCAGTTGCCAAGACAGCAAAATGAAGGGCAAATCCTGGAAAAAAGATTTGCTGATTTTTCATATAACAAAAACAAATCCTCCCAATCGAAATTCAATCAATGGACACTGTACACTGCCACCTGCATGTGTTGATTTAACCTGGCAGTTCATCACACAACCTACCTTAGTTCCATTTTAAAATGGTTTGCGAAATGACAGTTTTATCCCGCTGTTAACTTCAGTTGGGACTTTTCATTTTCCATTTTATCAAGCATATAAAATTTATTGCATAATATTATGCCTTGTTTTCTCAAATTATAACAAGAAGATTTCATTTTCCTTTTCCATTTTGATTCTCTTTCCGGCTTCAAACGGTCGACTATCATGTGAACTTTTGAAAATTGGAGCTGACAGGAGGGGGCTCTGATATGATGACCTCCAATATCGTCCCTTCTCACTTAACTATGGAAAAACATTGTTGACCATAATTTTCAGAGCAAAACCAATGGAATGATTATTCATCAGTTGGAGACAATCCTTGTACCTATCTTTGATTTCAAGCAATCAAACACCTTTTTCATTTTTTTTAATCTTAAACTTTTCCCATTTTTAACACCAAAAGTGATAATATGCTTGAAATTGAAAACATTTATAATACTTCTTTACACATCGTGAAAACGAACGTTAGATTTGTCAGGTTTTCAGGTAAACTGAAACTAAATTAAACGTTACCCCCAAAAAATTAGAAATAAAAAAAGAAGAGCCGAAAGTAAGAGGAAAGAAAGCGCGCGAAAGAAATTTTTTCTTTAAATAATAAAAACAAAGACTTCTTCTCCCTCACTTTCAGAAAACCAACTTCCTTCGCGGCAACGGGGCCTGATTGCATTTCCCAGTAATGGCAGCTAGATCTCGGATGGTTTCACCGATCAAATCCTTAAAAATCTGCCTTTCAATATCTAAAATTGCTTCAGACATCTCAATTGGGCAGTCTCCCCATCCATTGACGGCGTCGCCTGCGAGATCCTTCTTTAGCAGACCACAAATCACCTCCAACAAATCATCAGATGCATCAAAGCTCTCGCGAATTCTTTGAAATTCTGACCAAATTTGTTGCAATGAAGCTTGTCCACCTGCAGAATTTGTCCAACTAATAGTCTTCCAGGGAGGCAATTGCCTCTTCCGCTTGAGAATTTCTGTAATCGTGTCGAAAATAAGCTTCCTTTGGAGTGTAGAGACTTTGGAAGTGTCGTTCCCCTTTAAATACTGTTGCTTTTCTAGTAAAAGGAAGACATCAGAATCATCAGGTAAATAATTGGAAGCCCTGAGGATATCAGAAATGTAGATGAAATCACGTTCGTTTGAATTTTCCTCTAATTTTAACTGCACTGCTGGGCCCCAAATATCGTCTTCCAGTTCAGCAAAAGGATCTGGTGTTGCAACAAGAAAAATATATGGTTAGATGATAAATTGACAAAAAGTATTTTCATACAGCAGCGCATTAATAAGAGTTCCCCCCAACTTTGTGATACATGTGAAACAGCGTCCATTAAGTACGGACCATGACAGTAACAAAAGCCTAATGCGCTGACAGGGAAAAAGAAAAAGAATAAAATTATATATATATAAAAAAAACACATCCAGCTTGAGCCAGCTCACTCACAAGCACCTTACTCAGATGGCCGCGGACCGCGGTAGGCCATTCTAAAACGCACCAAAGGCAGGTAAAAGCGTTCTAATCTGTAATGGCCTTAAACGGACATCGCTTGGTCAAGTTCAGCGAAGCATAATCCTTTCCAGGGAGAGAGAGAGAGAGAGAGAGAGAGAGAGAGTACGATTGGCGTTAGATTTTCTCGCATCAGGTTTATGTAGAAGAGAGTTTTTTATTTTTTCTTTTCCATTTAAAGTCCGTCATGGCATCATAGTTGTTACCCTTACACAGTTATTGCTGATAAATAAACATGACTGCACAAATAAGCAGTCGTTGTCACAAATCCGATGATCATCATTAGTGATCGCGATCTATCCCACGTGATTGTACCCCCAGCACGTACAATGGCCTCATCTCTTTTCTGGCACCCTACTTGCTAACTAAACTTCAATATATGGCTAACGAAAAGCTAAGGAAACGGGAAACCAAGCTACTTACGCCCCGTTTATCAAGAAGGAAATACTCCCGAACAGAGTTTTACCCTTTGTTTGCATTGCATCCTTAATTGTGCAATGGAATAGAAAAAATAAAAGTTCTTTATATTATTAGATTGATTATTAATAAAAAGAAAAAAAATCCATTATTCTCTACTTTTGTCTAAAAACAATTAAGAGAAATATTTTAAATTGATTAAAAAAATTTAAATATGAAATTTATTTTTTATTCTCCTATTTTTTATTTTCATTTTTCTTCTTTCTATTTCGTTCCATCCAAACAATAATTAATGGATTATTTAACCACTGTGCCAACAAGAAGTACGCCTAGATCTATTGCCCCTTAACAAAAAGGAAATAATCTCCAACAGAGTTTTAGATACTGACATGGCTAGTAATTAATGGATCATTTAACCACCACTGGAGAACCGCTGCGCAAACTACAAGAATGCTTATAGATCTACTGCCCTGGAAAGAGAACTAAAGACCACCGAAGTACAAATGCAAAATCTGGCGATTGAAGTGCGCATTGTATTTAGAAGTTTAAAATTATTTTTTTAAATAAAAATATTATTTTAAATATTATTAAAAATATAATTTAAAAAAAATATTTTATTATTTTAATATTTATATAATTAAATTTAATTTTAAATTATTTTTTAATATTTTTAATTAATATATTTTAAAAATAATTTTTATCAGTAATTTTAACCACAATATCAAACAAGCCCAAAGTCTTTCTGCCACTGGGATTATCGACTGAGCAACTGACCGAATTAAACAGAGCGGCAGGTTTTCATACCTTGGAAATCAACGCTCCGTTTCATAACAGGCGAAGGGGAAGATTCGTCCTTGTAGAACGACGAATCAAGAACCGATACTGGACTGGGTTGCAACTCGGTAGCTGTCATTTCAGCTATGCTATGAAGTAGCTTACCGCACCTCTCCAGCAGATTCCTACCTTCCTTGTTATCCTCCATCTTCGACCTCTGTAATAGTAATGCCAGCAAAATTTACATGAGAAGTTAATCATTAACGCATAAACAAACTAAAAGATAACTTAAATCGAGGTTGAGATGGAATGTCAAAATAAATTTAGCTCATTTACCTCCGTATCGATCTGAGAAGACGTGCTGATACTACTCTCAGAAATGGAGGATGATTCATCCTCTGCGGGAATAAACACCTTCTCCTCCTGGTAAATCTCAACTGTTGGTTTCCTGTTTCTGGGTGATCGGTTTGTGCTCGGATCTGGTACGGTTCTCCTCGTACTAACTTTAGGAGACTGAACCGGAGACACTCTTCTTCGCTCAGTTGAATTATCACTTACACTCCTCTGCGTTTCAACAGATAAAGGTCTCCTCCTGTTGGGACTCTTCACGCTGCTCTCACTTCGAGTAGGAGAAATCGAATTCCTACCTCTGTTTTGGCTACGTATATTACGTTCAATCTCCGGTCGCTCACGTCTGGGACTCGTTGCAGGCAATGTTTCGCCGGAAAGATTCGAGTCCCGGCGAATTAAGGGCCTGGTTCTAGAACTCGGAGATGAATCATTACCTATTCTAGCCGGCCGATTCATCGGAGGAGAAGGAAATGTTGATCTTACCGGCTTCATTACAACGATAGGAGATTCATCGTGTGAGAAACTCCTGTCGTATAGAATTCTTTGATTGTTTTGGTTTGATGGCTTTTTGGAATGTAGAAGGCCTTTGAGTTGCAGAGCCTCGAGGATTTGCTTGAGAGTCTCGTGATCCATCGATGGCTCATCGATTCCTCTCATTTTTAGCCTCTTCTCAATCTCACCATAGATAGACACAGTATGTTTAGGATCAGGGAAGAAATCAGCTGAATCATAGAAGCTCTTTCTTTGTCCTATGCCTCTGTGAGGTGCCCTAACACCAGCAGGCTCAACTCTAGCGTTTCTCACAGCATTATACTCCTTTGGATTCACTGTTCTGCCATTCGCCATTTGATTTTTAATCGCACCGTCTCTAATCACATTACTTGGAACATTGCTCTGTGTACTCTGCTGCGGTGACTGCTTTAACTGGAAATTGATGCCGTCGATGAATCGGTACTGCAGAAGATCTCTGGAGGCTCTGGACTCTGAAGCAGATCTTCGTAGTTCAGGTTTCTTCGCCTGCTCATTTTCCCATTCCGGTAATTGCTCCAGTCCCATCAGCCTTGCTATTACGCTAGGCGATCGGCGTTGCTTCTCGCTATCATCTGTTTCGTCTCCATTCTTCTCGCAAGGGCTGACGGACAAAATTGCAGCATTTGCACGGATCTCTTTCGGTTTAAGGCTTCCTTTGGCGTCGAACGTTGCTCTGCTATCAAGAGAAAGTCTAGGAGCTTCTTTGCAAAATTTCCACGAAGACTTAGTCCCTTCTTTCAGCTCAAAAACCGGAAGAGGAAGAGGCAATTTGGCCTGGGACGACGTCGCCGGAGATCGGAGCTCCGTCAACGGAGAGTGTTGCTGGTTCAAATGTCCAGGAGAAGGCATTGATATTGTTTGCTGCTCCTCCGATACTCTCGATATTGCAGGAGACCCCATAGTCTTCTCCGACTCCGGACTAGAATCAACTACCTGAAAGTTTGATCAAAGCAAATAAAGCAGATTAATATAAGCACGATTAGCAGTTCGTGCATTTTTCAGAACAATATAAAAGAGAAATAGAAAATAAACGAACCGTAGAGGGAGGGAGGCGCTTAGGGGCGTAAAGGCGTTTTCCGGTGAGAATCTGGTTGCGATCAAAGATCTGAAGGAAGCCTGCCATGCACCCCATTTGCTTCTCTATTTGCTCCTCCAGATTCTGTTCTTTCACCATCCCCGTCATTTTTTTTCTCTTATCTATCCTTCACACTTTAGCATCAACGCACTATCAATCCACCAAAAAGGAAAAGCCCTCTCTGGCAAACTATCGCTCTCCAATCTCCATATCCCTCTGACTGAGCCTACATCAACGTCTCCCGCTTGCTGGTCTTTTGAAGGGTGGGCGAAGTTAAAGGGAAGGCATGGGGTAGACAAAATGACGAGGCTTGCCCTTTCGCTTTTCACAAGTGCCAAACAAGTCTTGGCAGTTTTGGGCCGTTTAGGTAAATGACGAAACAGAGCGGGCTTGAAATGGGGATTATGAATTTTTGGTTTTGAGGACTTTGTGGTGCACAGACCTGCACCTGCATGAGAGCGTCCGTGGGCAATGCTACATACGTGTCAGATGCCCATTATCTTAAGCTTCGCAAGTTTGAACAATGAGTCGATGACCAAGACTTCTTAATTCCCCAAACCACCCCTGTGGTCAGTATACGCTGTTGCGCTTCCCACTACGCTACACGCACGAAGACAAGCTTTATAATATAACCTGCATAAATCTTCGACCGATCTCATTACTTTGAAATCATTTGGACCATAATTCCGATTTATATACTTAATTTGGGAAATCTTTGTTTCTATTGAATGAATTCAGCTTGCACAAATGTAACTGGTTTTCTTATTTTCTTTTAATTTAGGAATTTCTGCTTATTGGAATAATGTTAAAAGTATTGGTATATTGCGCAAGGACCCAAAGTCGGATAATTGGTACCCATACATACGTCCAACAGCAATGATCCTTTATCTTAAAAAAGGCAAAGAAGGAGCATTGGTTGAAGCTTGAAAGTGGACACTGATTGACTGTCAAATGCCTGGGACACTGATTAACGTCAATGAATGAGCAACCCTATTGGTTAATTAAAGTTGAATCCATCTCAGCGGTCCGTTTGGCAAAACCTCACTGATGGGTTGATAAATGATCATCAGGTGGGGTGCACGTGCACAATGAACCATTGTTTTTTTTTCCTTCAACTGACGCATAGAGCCGTTTAAAGCCCCCCAAGCCCCAAAGTGAGAGAAAAGAGTTTTTATTCAGTTAAATTTAGAAAGAGTATTTATTTTATTACATTTAAAAAGCGTATTAGATAACTTATATTATAATTTATTCAGTCAATTTAATATTATAATTATTTTTGACATTTCATTTATATATGTTTTCAACGTGCAATATGGATTATCATATCTACGAACGTGATACCGAAGAGAGTGTGAGACGCTGACAGCAGCTCGTTAGCTCCCAATCCATATAATTACTCAATTACCGTTTAGAAAATATTTACATCTATCATTATGGAAACATGGATTGGATTGCTCATAATGTATCAATCCAAATCCATATAATAATAATAATAAAAAAAAAAAAGATAAGGAAGCATGTAACTGCCCTTGCAGTTACATGGCCCATGCACAAGTCAATAAGGCCAACGTCTCTAATAAAAGAAAAGAGAGATTTTATTCTTCCTTCCCCGTGAAAAAAGAGAGCATTAAACAAGAAAAAAAAATTAGTAAGCAATTGAGTGTGAATTTTTTTTTTCTAGGCACTTTTTTTAGGAGATTCTCAATTCAAAAATTTGTGGAGCATTATTTCTGTAATATAAAGTATATTCAGACTGTGATCTATTAAATTAATTTATGTTAAACAAATATGATAGATATATTAAGGCAATGGCTTGAAGATGATATTTGAATTCATGTGTTCGTGTTTTATTTTCCTTCACTCGTCCATTAACTCACATGTAAATTAATTATTTTTTTTAACAGAAAATGAACCGTTAATTAGAATAATTCTTACAAAGGAGGTAGATGAACTAGCTATAAATATTCAATTAATTAGTTAGTTAATAATTAATTATGTTATCGCATGCAACTTCTCCATCAATATATTCATCTGCTGCTTTAACAAACCATGTCTGCTACCTTATACTCAACTCTACAAATGGCTTACAATTTTAGAGATATTAAATTTTTATTATGTTTGCCAATCCTGTCCCACTTTTTTTTTTAATGGTTATTAAAAAATGTTGGTGTTGCCAATGGCAAATCTAGAAAAAAAAAATTGAATCACTATATTTAAAGAAATATACATATTCAATAAGTCATATAATTATAAGTCATTTATTTTAATATTTATTAAAAAAAGCAATTAATAATTCAATTTATAAGGGATTAATTTGAAAACACACAAATATTTTTGTAAAATATTATAATAAAAAGAGAAGCCAATTGGTCCCTCATTTATCAAAGTGAATCCGTCACTAGATGTTGCAGCCACATATATTAATGATAAAAATTAATCATGTTTTGGCAACATTGATCCTATTTTAATTAATGACTTTGAAAATATATATATATATATATATATGCATTCTTCCATTAAAAGACCCAAAAAGGTAAAGAATATAAATTAGGTCTAGATTCAAACAAGGAGACAAGGAGGCTTACACTTAAGTCATGAAACAAGTCCACCCAACAACTAAATTTGGACCAACCCAAACAAATAAACCAAACTGACTCAAATCAACTAAAACAATCAAACCATCCCAAATCGACTCATCCCCTACCTATGACCTTAGGTCTTGTCATACCTTACCTCTCCGTAAAGTGTAACATGATCCTGTAATATATATAATGAATTACCAAACTTCTCCTACCGATAACCCATTAAATATACTACAAGAGATTTTAACCCAATTTTCATTCCTTTTTAAAGTTGTGGGAAATGTTGAATAGGTATTAAAAATCTTTAATTGAAATTAAGTCATAATTAAAATTTTAATTAATTTAAAATCTTCGTAATTTTTACCGAAAATTCGGTAAAGTGTCGTCTATAATTTGAGAAAATAGTTCTTAAAAAACCTGTGAAAACACTCCCAATATACAATTTAAATCCCAACTCCAATATTCTCTTCTCAATTCATTCTCAATTCAATATCATTTCATGCAGTGCATAAAAAAAAATTTCGAAATAAACTGAGCATTTAATTAAATGAAACAAGAGGTTTATATTACAACATTTACATGGATCAAAAATAATTTACAAAATTTATTATATAACTGCTCAAATCTAATGCACACACATACAGTTGCATATACATTAAAATAAAATTTACAAGGGTATAATCTATATGCCCAGCAAAAATCCAAATTACTAATCACTTCACGTTGCAAGCAGCACACTCTGCTGCTTTATCTACCTCTCTACCTGTGATAGCAATAAAAAGCTATCGTTGAGCTAAAAACTCAATGGTGCACAATTTAAAGAAAATAATCAATTAAACAGTAAATAAATCACAATTGTCTAAATCAAATCAATTGAAATGTTAATACATATAAGATCATGCTTTATTTTTAAAATCAGAAAATTTCTTAAAATAAATCAAATCACAGAACTATTTCTTTTGAAATGTCACACAGCTTAATCATGACCCAAATATCCAATTCATCCCAATAGTCAAAGGCTAACAAGGAATACCAAGGCTAGCTAGCACAATATATGAATACTCATTCAATTCGTCCTCAACTGGCATACACCTCAACACTTCAGCAAGAGAGGTAATTCAAAACCAATTCATCCCACTAAGTGAGTTAGTGAGGAATTCAAACAAATAATCACGATTGTTGTGGTTTCAAATCATTTTAACAAATTTTCAAACATCAAAATAGCCATCAATTCACATTCAAACTACTTTCCCAACATTTGGGCCAACAACACATAAATTGTATTATTTCAAATATTCGATATAAATGAAGTCATAAATTAAATAATGTAATTTCACAATTCATTCAAATCAAAATCCAAATTGAAATTGGAAAATAAACTAGTTGTTGTGCACAAACCTCAAATGAGTCGTCTCTTGGTCTTGACTCACTTTTTTTTTATCATTTCTAGTATCTCTTTCTTTTGAAACACAAAATTTTAAAATGTTTCAGTACTCATTCAAATCACTTCTAATAAGTAATCCAATAATTAAATTTTTATAGACTTAATTTACTCAATACGATTTATAAAATTTAGGTCATTTACATTTTTAGTTATGGTGGTACTATTCATTTCACTATTCAAGTCAAAATGTTGACGTTTTTCATCTTTAATAGGTATGTTAATTCTAAATTCACCCACATACCACATTTTAAGTTACAATTATATTGGCATTGATTTCCAATTAAAATTCCAAACTCCCTAAGTGAAATTTCAAAATTTCAGTTTTTGTCTCTTGGGTTTACTGTTCTATTAGCCTATGCTACAGTAGAAATTTGGCCAACTTTCCTTCATCAAAGTTGTTCCTTAGTGTGTCTAGTTTATTTTCCCTTTTGAATCACTCCATTTGGAGTTTTGTAGCTCAAGTTATGTCAATTTAACCATAACTGGCCCGATTGACTAAAATCCAGATTTTTGGGTAAGTTTAGGGTTCTGGCAGTTTTAGTGAACCAATTTTGGTTGGCAATTTGATTTGTTCTGATCATAATTTGGGTTTAGTTTCTTCATGAAAGTTGTTCTACTATGTCATAGATTTCTAATGGTATAAAAATAAGGTCATTTGGACCTTTCTACACAAAGTTATGATCATTTCAATAAGTACTGTTCATATGGTCAATTATGTACAGTGGCAGTGTGTGAAATCCGAATTCAACCTAATTTTACACCTACTTATGGACAGTTTTAGGGTTGAGTTTCTACATGAAAATTATTGCTTTGGGTCTTAATTTTCATCTTCAATTAGCCTTATACCAATTGGAGTAACAGAATTTCAATTATGGCCATTTAAGTTGACTATGGTCAGGCTGTCTAGATTAGCCCATTACCATTCACCATTCCATTCCAATTTTACTCATTCACTCACACTCCAAATCACCCCAATTGACCAATTTAAGCCTCAATTAGGTCAATTGGCATAAATTCCTCAAATTCCTAATTTTTCCTCAAAACCCTAATGGCCATAACCCTAGTTTCCTAATTGTCTTAATTCATACAAGTTCAATACATTAAACATGCATTTCACTTCACCCACACTAGATTTTACATTTCAATTAGGCCAAAACACACCAACCCTAACGCTAGCAATGCTGGCCAAATTTTTATCCCTCACCCACATGCATAATTTTTCAATTCCTCATCTTAACCCATCACAATTATACTCAATTTCAAGAAGGAAGAAGAGAGAAGTCTTGAAATTTCACCTACCTCTTTGAAGCTTTTACAATCTTTCTAAGCTTTGCAAATTTTTCCTTTCTTCCACTTCCAATCTTTCTGTCAAGACCCAAAGACAAGTTTTTAATTAAGGGGCTATGAAATTTATGGTTAAATTTAGGATTTATAAAAGCTTGAGGGAAGCTTTCATGGTGGAATTTGAGAGAAAATGAGAGAGATGAGGGAGAGAAGAGTGACGGCAAGAAGATGAAGAGGAAAATAAAATTTTTTCTTTTTAAATTTTTATTTGTCTCCTTATATACTTATCACATAATAAATAATTAGAATTTAAATTTGTTAATGGTGTCATGCTTGCATAAGCTTGATGATGTCATAATGTTTTTATTTTCATTTTCTTTTTTTTTTTCTTTCTATTACCTCTTCACTTCTAATATATTTTTCATAAATTTAATTTCCTACTTTTTAATGGACATTTAGGCTAGTAGTCACCTCTAAGGGTAAATTGACCGAATTGCCCCTTACCAGTCTGATTCGTTTTTCCAGTAATATTTAATCGCTTCCGGAACTATGGTTCAATTTTTCAAACTAGTTTTCTATTCTTTTCTGTGATTTTCACATTCTCACTATCTTCACAATAATTCTTAGACCGGGGGTGCCATAGGGTCCCACTCGAAAATAGGACAGTGACTGACATCGTAGTCACTTCCAGGTACGGTCACCCATCGTTGTGGCCTTGGCTCATTTAACCTTTTATGCTTTGTTTTTCTTCTTTCCACTTTTCCTTCATATAATTTCTATCAATTTTTGTTTATAGCTTTTGTAAGTGACTTAAATATGATTCTAAACCTCTTGACTGTCCAAATCGGCACTGGTCACCGGAACAGTAAAATATATAGAACTAATGAACATAGGAGTGTTACAGGTCTACAAAGAAAGAGCCCAAGCTAAACTCCACACTGCTAGCCACCTCCATGCCTCCACCAGAGAAGCTAAAGTAAAGATTAAACCCAGCTAAATATTACCAGCATCCTAAGGAGCACCCCAAGATGCCCATCAAAGCTTAGCACCTCCCAAGCACATACCACCCATGTTTCTCCACAAAGCATGCAAACACAACTCTAGCATCGGAAGGAGGATGCTGCCATAGAGCTCACCGTTCTACAATGGCCAACAAGACGATCTATCCATCCATAGTGTAGAAGTAAATCCTGGAGTTGTAGTACAGCCAAAGAAAGAGAAACTATTCTTCCCACACAGAGCATCCAACTAGACCCAAGACCAAAGCACCAATCAGCTAAATAATCACCACAACACAAACACAAGATTCTAAATACAAACACATCCAAGAAGCAAATGCACCAAACAAATGATTTCACCATAACTCCACTTAGCAGATCATCTCCAAAGCACCATTGCAAACCCATCTTACAAAAATCTAAACTATATATCCACATTGGGGTGGGGAGGCAACTCAAACCTAGCTGGAGGGAAAACATGCCTTCCCTTGCCATTCGAGACAAGGAAGAGATACTAAAATAGAGAGACTTGGCTAAATATGAGAGATTTTTAAAAGATAATTCGAGAGAAAATGGAGAAAATTTTTGAACAATCTCCCTAAATAACTATTGTAATTAATGACTTAGTAAGTTTAATAGTGAAATTTTAATGTTTTACATTGAACTAACATATAATAACAATTCAAACAGTTGTCCAACTATATAAGTATCACAAATAATTAAATTTCTATTACAAAATTTGTTGGCTGTATTAGATTTGATTTTGTTAATTTCATAAAATTACAGTCTAAAAATTTTTAATAAAATTTAAAATACACATGACATAAAATTTTAAAATTAAGTAGGCAGGTAGCTAGAGTTTACTAAAATTATAAAAAGAAAAAGAGAGAATTTAGTTCTTTATAAAAATGTTCTAAAGAAATCAAATATAAATACATAAAGAAAAACAAAGAAATGAGATGGGGTTGTAAACTTGTAGATGTTGAAACTTGAACGCCACCCGATGCGGTGGAGTATCTAGAAGAGAAACAAGCAATTGTAGCTTTCTGGGGTTCCATCTCCATGTGAGGCTATTTCTCTTTAAACATGCTAGTCTATGTCTAAATTTCACACACACACACAGACACACACTATTTGATAGGCTTAACATCTCTTTCATATGTCTTGTCCATAGTCCAATGATTAAAATGTACCATACAAAAAAAGCATGCTGCATTAATTGATCTCTCTCTATCCATTATTATTTAACCCACATGCATTTCAGATCTCCATACCCTCTGTATTCTTTACCTTTTCATCATCTTAATATAAAAAATATATATTTTATTTTTTCATATGTAATTATTATATAGTTATATACACATTTTTTCAAATGAAGAGAATAAAATATTCAATTCTTTTTAATAAAATAAATCTATTTAAAAAAAAATTTACGATATCACTCTGGAATTGAAAAAATAAAAATTAATCAAATAAAAATTTTTCATTAATTTCTTTTAGATATAAAAATTATTTTTATTTTAGTTTGCTTTATTTTTATTTTATATAATTTTAATAATTTAATTTTTATAATATAAAATTAAACCAATTGATTGCACAGGGAGCACAGTTTCCAAGCTGCACTCCCATGTTCCCTCGCCTCTCCCCTTCTGCACACATTCCCTCATATTACTGGGTTAATTTGGCATCACATTCGCTTTCCTCCATCTTCTCCAAAATGTCTTTTAAATACTACACAAACCACCTTTGTGGTCCGTACGTCGCAGCCAGATATTATATATGGTATTGGGCACAGGGGAAGGTCCAACCAAATAGATGAATATTCAATGTGTGCTAAGGGAAATGTGTCCTTTATGTATATATATACATTGCAATGCCTAGGTTAGGGTGTGGCCTTTTCCTATAATTTATGATGCAAATTATTTGATTGGGGCTTCGATGGAATTGGGAATTGCTTAATTAATCAATCAAATGATTGATTAACGTCCAATGGGATTCTGATTCTTCTCTGCGGTTTAGTAGCTGGGATACTTTGCTTGAGGACTGCTGACTTATCCTCATCTCACATGCCCTTTGGCGGGAAGGACGGAATTCCCTCAATATTTTCATAATTCCATTTCAATTCCTCTATTATTTCTCTCCTACCCACAGATTTAAGGATGGAGTACTCTTCCCTCCGTTCCACAATCAATACTTTCGTTTTCATTTGCAACCCAAAAACAAATGAAAAAAAAAGAAATAATGATAATATTGAAAGTTGGTGCATGGAATGGAATAAAAAAGGAATTGAAAAGGCAGGGGAAGCACGTGAGAAGAGCTGGCATACACTGTCAGGTAGCAGAGGTGGAAGCTAGGCCAATCCAAATGCTTTTTGGTTTCAGAATCTAATCTCATGTCAGCTTTGATTAGACGGAATATGTGTCAATCACAAAACAATAGTCAAATTTTCTCTATTCTCTATAACCACATTTCTCCTCCCCATCTCTCTTCCACATGCTTTCGCCAATCTATACAATATGTATGCATCATTTCTTTTCTCTTCTTTACAAAGAAAAAGAAAAATCAGGGCATCCACATGGCTTTTCATCTTTAATACCTTAGGATGTTTTCTTTCTAGATCTTGCCCTTTATTTCACCCAATCCTTTCGCTTCACCCCAAAAAAGATAATCCTATTGATATTTTTATTTTTTATTGGATTATTATATATTCCAATTAGATATGATAATTTAATTCTAAATTATTAAGATTATGTCTGGTGAAAGAGCAAAAAAATAGCAATAGCACATGTAAAGAAATATCAGCTCCGTAGTGTAACTAAAGACACGTGCAGTTATTTTCCTTTTCTGGACAAGTTTCTTGTAACAATGGCAGAATTTCTGCATTGCATTTTGATTGGGTTTCCCCAAAAAATTCCTCCACCTTCGATAAGATAGTTTTTGATTCATACATTCTTCTTAGACCTTCGATTAGGGTTTTTTTTTTTTTTTTTTTTTAAATTAAGGTATTTTATTTGGGTTTGTATTCTTCTAATCTTCTTAGACCTTAGATTAGGGCATATTTTTGGGCATGCCCGTTATTATCAATTATGATTATGTGTTCATTCCCCTTAGGGTTATACATTCGAGATTATATGTATATATATATATATATGAACACTTTTTGTTCAAATGTTATTGTTTAGACTTTAGACTAAGCTTAGATTAGGGCTTAGGATTTTATTTTATTTTTTAATTGATAGTGAAATAAGATAGACTAGTAAAAGAGATGCTCGTGAGGACTCTTTCTAGGTTTTGCAGAATTAATGAAAAGTGAGAAGTGGGTTTAGCTTGGGAAGCGCAGAGAACGTACAAAATGCAGTGGGCTTTATCATGATCAATGCACGCTCGGAGTCACCGACTTCTCTTGGCTTTCACACAATGCTTAGTAAAAACGGGGTTTATTGGATGAAGCAATAAGCAACCTCAACTTGCTAAGATAATACCTAAATTAATCATGTAATTAACAATGGTTTAAGTCTTTCAATGAGATTAATACTATTTTTTAACTCTCCTTAATCATAGAGGAGCATGGCTGACGCCATCCATATATACCTTATTAGTAATATATATGAATTAAAATAGTAAGAAATTAAGCATCAATATCCACAATCAGACTTTTATTTTTATCTGCCTAAGTTGGAATAATGAAACTATCAGTGAGGCTTGGAATAAGCGAAAAAGACTTAATGATTTGTCTGAGCTGGTGGGTGTGATCTTCTGGCCTAATGACCCAAATCTTAATGGGATCCATTGCACACCCAAATGGGTTGGGTTGAGTGCAAATGGAGCCCAACCCAATTGTTGCACATGTGTATCACAGTGGTAGAGTAGCTTATCCTTGATGGTTCCTGGTTGATTGATATTAATGTGGACTTTTGGAGATAACATTAATTGATAAAAATGCCACGATAGATTGTGCCTAAAATGACAAATTGACATAATGTGAATGTGATGCTGACTTTTCTTCTTCCACTGTTTAGCTAACGAAGCCAAACACTCCATTCGGTTCAGCTGATATCACTTGTAATTCACTAATATTAGATCAATCAAATAAACATCCAATCTCATACATAAAAGATGTTTTGTATTTATTTTTTATTTATGTAATTTTAAGATGTGATTACTTAAGTATAGTAATTTATTTTCTAGCTATACCTTATTATATTTTTAATATTCTTTAAAAGAAGTGGTTAGTTAATCAGTGTGCTAGACCTAGCTAGTTATCGATTTCTTTTATTCTTTGTAGATCTCCCCCTTACCTATAAGTGATTATGTGAAAATTATTTATCTTATTATATTGATTATGCTATATAAATAAAAAAAAAAGCCAATTAATGTTCTTGGCCATTATTTGATGTGGTTATTTTATTTGTGATATTTTTTTATATGAGATGTTTTCTCATTGCTTTTCAAAATTCATACTAATATAATATTCACTTTGGCCTACAGATTATTATGAGATTTTCATGGTTGATTATATATATATTATTGCTTTTATTATTATTATTATTATTATTATTATTATTATTATTATTAAATAAGAGGGGGAAAATCTTGTTAAAAGAAAAAGGAAAGAGAGGAGGAAGATCTAAATTTCTTGATTTGGGAGATCCTTGTTTCTATCATAAGAACTAGATTTGAATGAAATATCAGTGTGTATATTATGAACCTGTAAATGCCTAATTTAATTAGGAGAATGCCATAAAGAATGAATGGTCCCAAGAAATTGCTAACGGGTGACGATTACGTGATTGAAGCAAACGGGGAAAAAGTGAAAACGGGTTTAAAGTTTACATCAAATTTAGCTAATCAATAGAAAAATAAGTTACCATCCATGGAATAATTTTTCTAACACACAGAGAAGAGATCATATACAGCCAATATGCGTAAAGATGTGGTCATGAACACAACAAAGCTGTCCTGTTCCTTTACAATTGTCACTCCCAGGTTCGCCTCCATTGTTTCTTTCTTAATTATTATCCTTTTCTTCAATATTATCTTTAAATATTCAATTCTATGTTCAGTCACTTTTGTTATTATTGTTTTTGTTTCATATCCTTATCGCCAATTCTCTGTTTTTAGATTTTTTTAATTCTGGGTTGGTGTCATTTTTGTTCTTTCTTTTCAATAATTTCTTCAATCACTGTATCTTCTGTGAGGGCAGCTAAAATCTGGGTGTTATCTCTCTAGCTGTGAGGTATTTCTGATTTTGATTCTGTCCTCTTATGTGATTGGCAACCTTAATGGAAGAGGACTGGGCTGGTGTATAATGACTGAATCCAACTTGTAAAATGATAGGTTAATTTCTTGGAGATTAAAATATTTAGAAGATCTAAAAATTTTTTTTTATTACTTGAGTGAGTGAATTGAGCTTAAGGGTTTCCACCGTACCATATTAGCACTTTATGGATGTGATCCTAGGTTTCTTCGATCTGCTACAGCAAAGTAAAATTTTGACTACTATTTTGTTGCTCCATTCTCGTGCAAGTTAAAGATGGTTTAATACTTCCTATCTAATTGTTCTCCTTTCTATTTCAGTGTTTGCTGTTCAGGTTTAAGCTTAGGAGAGTCTTGAATCATGAAGTTTGAAGAAGGGAATTCAGTGGAAGTCTTAAAAAGGGAACATAAGCCTTGTGGCTCCTGGTTTCCTGGTAGTATAATTTCTGTGTTTGGGGATTATTATATTGTTAGGTATGACTCACCTACGGACAGTGAGGGAGAGCCTGTGATGGAGAAGGTGCATAAAGAGGATGTTAGGCCTCAGCCTCCTCTTAAAAGGGGAAAAAGATGGATGGTTGGTGATGTGGCTGATGTGTTTGATACTCAATGTTGGAGGGTTGGGAAAGTTGCAAAGTCTTTGAAGAACAACCTTTTTGTAATTAAATTGTTTGGATCCATCAAACTCAAAGAATTTCATGAATCCAATCTAAGGATTCGGCAGGTCTGGCATAACAATAATTGGTCAGTGATAGGGAAGGTAATATATATTTTTTCTCATGCTTTATTTTACTCTTAATTTGCTCTTGTTTAGCTAAATTAAGCCGATGATCTTAATATTTTCTTTCAATTGTTAAGTGCTATTTTATAGACTGCTGTATGTATATTCAATTTTGATATGAGCAATTAAATTTTTAGCTCCTAGGGGGAACTTTGTTTATAATGTTTACATCGTGTGAAAAATTTCTGGAGAAATCCTCGTAACAGTTGTTTTTCTTTGCCTATTTTGATGAGTTCCTGTGCATATATTCTCCATGTGCGTTCTGCAGCACTACATATGCATGTTCTAAATTTATGAACTTAAAAGATTTTTGGTATTGCAATATCTCATGTCATTTGCATATGTTGGTTTTACGTCTTTCGGTCACCATCACGCCATTGTAAGTTTTCTTTTGCGACTCTAGTCATATTTTTCATGATTTATCATTTTCATGATTCAGTACTCTGTATATAAAAACTGTGCTGATTGGGTTGGGTGAGTCAGTGTCTCTGATATCTTTGCAGCTTTCACTGCAGGTTGCTCAAAATAAAGAATCTACTAAAAATTTTATGCAAAATAAGTCGAAACTTTCTGGTAGCTTGGTTTGCAGTTCTCCATTAGATGAATTAATAGTAAAAGATTCGTCCTTAGGAAAGAGAAATGAGCAGAGAGGCCTTAAGGATGGGCACAATAATGCAAAAAAGTGTCATCCTGCAAGAATGGTAAATAGAAGCAACATGTATCGTCTCGACAGATCTTCTAAGGACCTATTTTCTAAAGTGGGAGGATGCCGCAGGCCTCTCACAAGAAATCTTCATTTGTTTAGGAGGGTAGTTGATGTTTCTTCTCCCGAAGTGAAAGAAGATGAGAAATTCAATGGAGAATCTTGGGAGATGGATGCTGATATAGCAAGCGCAACAAGTAACAGGATATATAGTTCTTCTAGGCCTCTTTCAACTGAAGATAGCGACCAATGCTCTGTTGCTAGTTGTAGTTCAAATGATTTTGCACTCACCCCTAGTCATTATTGCAATAAAGCATTTGAAAACACATCCTATAACTCAGATGCCGAATCATCGTATCCTTCCTCTTCTGTCAACATTTTAACTCCATATTTTGAACAAAAGTTAGAGGCTGACATCCATGAACTAGAGTTTCATGCTTACAAATCAACAGTGCAAGCATTGTATGCTTCAGGTCCTTTAAGTTGGGAGCAAGAGTCACTTTTAACAAATCTTCGCCTATCCCTTCACATATCAGACGAGGAATATCTACTCCAGCTGAGGCACCTGCTATCCACTCAAGTTCTGTAATAATCTATACCCTTCAGTTTTTTTCTTCTGTTGCACCCAATGGCCACTCGGGAACAGGTTCCAGCTAATCCTCAAACAATTTAATAGTTCTTTTCGCAGCCTTTTTAAGAGTACATGTGTGTAAATTGTGTGAAGAGGATTTGAGTTAATTTTCTCAACGCTCAGTACCTAAGATAAATATCCTTGTCCCATACATGTTCCTGAATTTCAATCTTTTTGGCTATGAGTTTGTATGCATAAATAAATTTTTGGAATTTTGATGCACAGAAACTTGTTTTATTGTATTATCAATATCTCATCTCCACCACTCTTGCTCATTTACATCAATAGACTGTTTGTCACTAGGTTTTCTGTCCTGAACAATCTTCTCCAAATTTTGCTCAGTCAATCTTCGTTGTTTCATGTATGTACTGATCCTAAACTCTTGCACTTGTGCACGCACACACATATATGAAACAAGGAAGATTCAGTGTGTGTATTTTTGATCAAGGTATATTTCATGATTTCAACATTATACAGATGGGAGGGATTTGGCAACATTTTCCCACCACTTATGATAGTTTTGGGGTGCTTTTGGTACCTCTCACTTCTCAGTAATAAAGGTTGAGCATCAAATGAAATTATGAGTAGAAATGAGGTGATTTTTATACGGACCTGATCAGCTTACGTTGGAGAAAATTCCGTGGAAGAATCTTGCATTATTGGTTAATTTAGTTTCAAGGATTAATCGAGTCTCCTTCGCCATTGAAAGAAGTACCTCATATTTATGCAGGCCAATGGCGGCTGAAGCAAACACGCTAAGCGGATATTCCCTTGTAGTCCTGAAAAGCTGAGAATCTGCTTTTCCTAGAAAAATTCTGTCAAATATACTCCCAAGTGGAAAGCATCACTATAAAAATACACTGCTAACTGCTTTTAAATCTAGCTTGTTTCCGTGGTGGGTTCATTTCTGTTGGTTTAATTGTTTGTTATTATAGTTCTCTAATCAAAAGTATGTCTTCGTAAAATCTGTTTTATTGTTATTTATTTATTGATTCTATTGAATACTGGGAACTGGGTGTCTGAAACCTGTTAACAATATCGCTATGCTATTTTCCTCTCATATTACTGTTGGACTTGTTTATTTGCTTGTTTCCTCAAGTCCTTCACTTTCATAAAACTCTGCTATGAGAGGACAATGCAATTTTGGTAAGGTCGTTCTACTAAAATCCTAATTGGTAAAGGATACGCCCAATAACCTCTCTCTCTCTCTAAATTAGCCATGAGAGTGTTAAAGTGAGATAAAGTAATTAATATTTATTGTTTTTTTATGTTAAGTATTTAATTTTATTTTTTTATTTATTTATTTTTAAGTATTTTTATTATTGTTATTGTTATTTTAATTTTTATTACTAAATGATTTAAAATATAATATATTAATTAATATTTATTTAATTATTAATTTTTTATAAATTTTTTATTTAATGTTCTAAATTTTTTAATATTTTATTTTATTATAAAAATTTAAGAATAATATATTTTAAAATTAATAAAATAATTTAAAATTATATCATAAAATATAGTCACATGAAGTAGGCAAAAGTTTTATTCGTCTTCCTTTAATCATATATATATATATATATATATATATATATAGATATATATATATATAGACACACACACGTGTGTCCTGCAGTAATTTATTTATAAATTATGATTTATTTAATTTCATTAAATTTTTTATTTGTTAATTAATTGTTTTATTTTATTATTAAGTTATTAATTTATTAGTTATGTATATATAAATTACAAATTATTTAATGATAACCTTTTTAATACTATAATAAATAGTTATTATTATTGGATAAGATATAATACATTACATACATTTATTTCATACACTTATAATTTTATATAGTATATATAAATTTATTTTTTCTTTTGCATTACCTTTATGCTTTTTAAATTATTAATATTATTTTTTATAATAATATTAATATTATTTAATAAAGATAATATTTTAATATGCTATATGCCTTTAATATATTAAAAGGATATAAAAAAAATTTAATATTTAAAAGTGATGAAAATGATTATACAATTTAACTAATTTCAAATTATTTTATATTTTTAATTAATATTTCTAATATATTGTTATAATTTTTAAGAGTTTAAGTGATAAAAATTTAATATATTAAAATTTAAAAAATATATAAATTAATATATATTAACATTATTATTAGCTAAGCAGGGATAATTTCTTCATTGTTATGCTGTTAAGTGATTATTTATTTTCATTGCCAGTCGATATTATAATGTGAGAGCCACACCACATTCTTTCCGTGCCATGTTGATGTTTTCAGCACACAACTTGGTGCGTTCTGGGTAAATACAAAGATGAATTTGACAAATAAAATAAAGCTAATTAATGAACGTAATAATAGTGACATAAAATCACAAATATATAACCATAATGACCTAATAAAATTATTATTGCAAAAAAAAAATTAATTCTATTTTCCGGGATAAAGTAAATATATGAACCTTAACTTATTACAAATCTGTCTTACCACATTTTGAAAGTCACAGTTGAAAAGCTATTAAAAAGAATAAATAAAATTTCCCACATATATTTTTTAAATTAACACTTGTTTTAAACAAATTTTTTTTTTTTTATATTTTTCCAACTTTTTATACATGTTATCCTGATTATTTATTCTATTAATAATGAATATTATATAATTTTAAATCATATAGTTGCAAGAATCTTTATGAAGTTGCTCCATCATCACCAAAGATTTTGACTTCATTGCGTTATATTTATACACATACATTTTTATATATATAAATTACATTTCTAAACAAAATTTTTAAATTCAAAACTAATAGAAATAAAAAATTGAAATGCAATTAATAATGAAATGACAACTGAATTTAATACAATCATATTCTAAAGAATTTAAAAAAAATTCATTGACTGTGTTCAACGATAAAACCAGCATCTTCAGATACGTCACCACATGGCAAAATCGGGAGAGAGAGAGAGAGAGAGAGAGAGAGAGAGACTGTGTTCATTGACAGACAGAGACCAGTTATTGAATAAGATTGTTTTAACCTACGTGAGATTCATATACAGACTCTGATGAAATGCAAATTTTAACATGTTATTGCATAAGTCGGCATTAATAATTGCCATTTAACTAGGCACGCTAATGATCTATTGACAAAAAGGAACTGCAAAACCCACAAACAGTAACATATGTTGAAGCCTCCAGTTGAAAAATCACAACAAATGTTAGATTTTACTTCAGATCAGAGTAGCCAGCATCGGCAACCTTGAGATTCCTGGGGCCCTTCAAACCATCGATCCCATAATGGGTTTACAGGGCCATTTGTTCTGTCATTGGGGGGAAAAAGATGACTCAGCATTGTAGATAAAGAGATTTCATATTAAAACAGCAAGAGTACAAAGGTGTTACAGAAGTTACTCTGAGAGTAACGGATCGGGTATGGCATGGACATTCCGCATTAATCTGAGGAGCACCAACAAAACTGATTTTAATCCTAATCAAATTCTTACTCAGATAACAGATTTAAGTGACAGCATAGCTGTTCTAATTTTTGGAAAGAATATCACTTATTGCACTTACTCTTCACACGCTGTTGATACATTATCTGTTTTCTCAAGCTCCCCCAGCTCTCCCTGTATGAGTTTATGAAACATACTTGATAAGAATTAAATCCAGGATACTCTTTAATTCCACTTGTGGAAATGCAAAAACCCAAATTACTCTGTTGCAATTAAATGAACAACGAGAAAGACATGACAGTTCTGATATGCAGTTATGCACCAAGTGCCTTCAAAACAAGAAGATTGCTTTCATACCATGTCCATGTGAGGAAAATTTGGCAAGGGTACAGCCCCTAACTGTAACCCATAATCTCCACATTAACAGGGTAGTCAGATTTCATAAACCCAAAGGATTTAAAAACCTGTTGACTCTAAAACAAGGCAACTTCAAGAAAAATGTTCAGAGAAAATGCATGAACTATGATGGCAATTGTCCTATTAAAATCTCTACAAAAAATCAGGGTCATAGGCCCCTTGATCATAAACAACAATTATAACAAGAAGACAGAGCATAGCCATCCCAGACCATATTGGTGCAGTGCAACTAGTAATAACAGAAACCTGCGAGAGAATTATTTGGAGGAGCTATCTATGTGTGAATTACAGAAGCCCGAAGGCTTCTCTAAAATAATCCTACTAAGATAAAAGTAGAAATATTCAAGAAATGCAATTCACGAGATTTGTATTAACGAGTTTTGACTGGGAGTTTAACTGCTAAGAATTCAAGAAAATCCTTGTGGCATTACTAATTTTGCAAGTGTAGACAACATGCACAATGTATGACAAATTTTACATCTATGAGAGGGAAGTACAAAGATAGACTCTACTCAGAAAGCAGCCACTAGGTCCCAACCTCTCAATTGGTCCTTTCCTATTTCATAACTGCAATAAGTACGACTTTATGGGCTATACATATTAGTAACATTTGTGCACTCCTACCATCACCCCCTCACCAGAACTTAAACCAAAGTTTGAAATGGAAACAGGTTAAATATAACTCAGTGCTTCATCCCCACGCTATATGATTTAGGCAAACAAATCAGGTATAACTCAGGCTTCTAGTAGTTAGGCATCCACCCTGCAGATAGGCCCAAGACAACATTTTGCATCCCAACGGCCCAGTATCAGTAGACTGTAATGCCATTCGGACTAAAGACAGCCCCCCCTCACTATTTCAAAAGGCCATGACCAGAATCTTTGAGCCCATCTTACACAGCACCCTGATTTACATAGATGATATCCTACTATTCTCCAATCGATAGTCCAGGCTCACGGACTCATGCTGTCAGAAAGAAAAGTTATTTGACCCGTACCGATATAGACTTCCTTGGCATGTAATTCCAACAAGTAAGATATCAACCAAGCCCTCATATCGCAGCAAAATTACTAAAGTTCCCGGATAAGAACCTGAACAGTAAGCAACTCCAACAGTTCTTTGAAATGATCAACTACATCAGCAAATTTATTCCACATATTGCTATTCACATTAGCCAGTTGTAAAAAATGCTGAAAAAGACAACTCCACCTTGGGGACCAGCTCAAACCGCTGTAGTTCAAGTTTTAAAGAAAGAAGCTTAACATTCACCACCACTAAAGATTTCCAATATAGGGAATAGAATGCAAATGACACACACTGGAGTGCTATTCTCATTGAAGAAACCAATGGAGAAAAGAACATATGTGGTCACGCTAGTGGAGAATTTAAAGCTGCTGAAAAATATTATCATTCGGTCTATAAAGAGATTCTAGCTGTCAAAAATGGCATAAAGAAGTTTGAACTTCATCTGATTGGCCATCACTTCACAGTTCTAATGGACAGCTCATCTTTCCCTCGCATAATGGAATTTAAAAACAAGACCTTATCAGAACCACAGCTTTTGCGCTCAAAAGACTAGTTCTCTAAATATAAATTTAAGGTCCAACATATTAAGAGAAAGCACAATCTCATTCCAGATCTCTAATCAAGACCAACTCCAGTCTGCCTCATCGGCTCCACATTTTCTCTCCCACTGATCTGCATGGCAAGTTCCTCAAACACTCCCAGTTTCTTAATTCCTTCACCAGACAGTTTTCCTCCAGGATGCTCACCAGCTATGTCCCTCTCACAAATCCAAAGCTATGCAAGAAACCATCTATTTCACTTCTAGAGTGCCATGAATACTCTTAGACAGATTCTCCCACCTGTCTCACGGTTTTTCCCTAACTGTCAATTCCTTAGCTGTTTCATTCTACACCTGAAACAGATCTCCTCTTAGAAGAGTTATGATTCTTATGGTGCATGACTGTACTGTATTCAACAGCCATTGAGTTCCTATTAATGCCTCTTTACCAGTTTGTCCAAAATATTGGCACTAGATCACTACTCTGGAGGTTCCTGGAATGGTTCAAACCCATCCCGGTATGAAGTTATGACCTAAAAAGATTAATGGAATAGAAAACAGGCTCATAACCCAATAACACAATGTTAGGTCTATTTTCATTCTACATAGGCTCTTTTTCAGAAGGCTCGATGGACTCCTTTGATCACAAAATTCTCATTATGAATGAAGAACCTACAATGGGACTATCATAGATAAAAATCACATGGGACCACTCAGAAGACAACTCGACAGACACTTGTGTGAAATCAACAATTATCAACCCTTCTTGGATTTACATGTCACATGCACTACTTTAGGACCAGTTCATTCCACTCCAGATAGCCCTATTGATTGGAATAATCCAGCCTGACAAGACTCTTAGGACCCCATAGATCTAGAAGCACGTGAAGCGCTTGATAGTGCAGCTCCATCATCACCTGAAGAACGTGGCCCATGGTTCCAACATTTTTATGGAGAGATTGACTTTGATGATGCTAACTATAGGAACTTCAATTTGTCCACATCTCCATAAAAAGATGCCTTTGAACCCACTATCACATGTGGTCTCTTACTTTGTCTATCACTTAGTAACTTTAAGAGTGTCTGTGTGCTTTACTTGAAGTTTGTACTGGATTCTGTTTACTTTAGCTTTTAAAATTATGATATTTGTCGTTATGTATCTGCTTCTTTTCTATATAAGAGAGGCTCTCTCAGTTTGAAAAAACAACCTTACGAAAAATAAAATCTGTCTCTCACTATGGCTTTCTAAACTCTTCTGAAAATCTAAGAAGGTATACTATTTCTCTATAATCAGTTGCACGTATGCTTTACACTTGACTCACATGAGAATCCTGTGTATCAGGAATGCATCTATTTTGATATTGTAAGTGACGGTCCTCTTGCTATATGTAGTATGTAAGTACAAAAGGGCTCCCAGCCTGAGAGTACTTATGGAGAGGAAAGCGGCATTGAGCATGAGTATGAACATACTATGTATAACAAGAGGCTCCCGGCCACCTATGGCATCAAAGCCTGAATTAGAAAGAAATAATATACACTTCAAGAATGAGTAAGAAGAGAATACTACATACAATGAGTTATCATACACCTACGCCCTCTGTAAATACAGTAGTAGAACAACCATCTCCCTCAGACATCATAAACCTTACCTCTTCTCTCTCTTTCTCTTTTTCCCTCAGAAGAACCTTGTCTTCCAGAATAGATAATCTGGTCGAGATATCTACTTTCCCAGAGGAAGCTCAGATTGGTGAATCCCTACTTCCACTTCTTAGCCCTTATAACATATATAGGAGATCAGGATTCCTCACTAGAGGAATTAGATCACTTATTTCTTCTAGAAGACCATTGCCAAAAGAATATGTACAGGCTTCCCGCATGGATCAGTGCAGTCTCCAAGCCACTGCTTCAAAACAATATGTAACTTTGGAAATACTACCTTCTCTTGTCCCTAAATGGAGGAATGAAGGCTACCCCCATCTCCACTTTGGTGCGGTACGCTTGATTCTCACACTACATGGTAGAAGGGGATTACCAGTAACTGCAAGGGTATCTCTCCTAGATACATGATTCCCACAATATGAACATGCAGTAATTGGTACATGTCTCACTACTCTACCAACAAGGGTATCTCTCTTCTTACTCATTCTTGAAGTGTCTACTATTTCCTTCTAATTCAGACTCTGGTGCCATAGGTGGCCGGGAGCCCCTTGTTATACATAGTATGTTCATACTCATGCTCAATGCCGCTTCCCTCTCCATAGGTACTCTCAGGCTGAGAGCCCTTTTGTATTTACATACCACGTATAGCAAGAGAACCGTCGCTTACAATATCAAAACAAATGCATTTCTGATACACAAAATCCTCATGAGAGGCAAGTGTAGAGCATACGTGCAACTGATTATAGAGAAATAGTATACCTTCTTAGATTTTCAGAAGAGAGAGAGGAGTTTAGAAAGCCATAGTGAGAGAAATTCAAAGATTTTATTTCTCGTAAGGTTATTTTTTCAAACTGAGAGAGCCTCTCTTATATAGAAAAGAGGCAGATGCATAACGACAAGCATCATAATTTTAAAAGCTAAAGTAAATAGAACCCAGTACAAATTTTAAGTAAAGCACACCGACACTCTTAAAGTTACTAAGTGATAGACAAAGCAACAGACCACATATGATAACATATGATAGTGGGTCCAAAGGCATCTTATGTGGACAAATTGAAGTTCCTGTAGTCTTAGTCATCAGAGTCAATCTCTTCATGAAAATGTTGGAACCATGGGCCATATTTTTCAGGTAATGATGGAGTTGCACTATCAAGTGCTTTTAGGTCCATGGGGTCCTAAGCATCTTACCAGACTGGATTATTCCAATCAATAGGGTCATCTGGAGTGGAATCAACTGGTCCTAAAGTAGTGCATGTGAATCCAAGGAGGGTTGATAATTGTTGATTTCACATAAGTGCCTGCCGAGCTGTCTTCTGAGTGGTCCCATGTGATTTTTATCTGTGATAGTCCCATTGTAGGTTCTCCATTCATAATGAGAATTTTGTAACCAAATGAGTCCATCGGACCTTCTGAAAAAGGGCCTATTGTAGAATAATGATAGACCTAACATTGTGTTGTTGGGTTATGGGCATGTCTTCTATTCCATGGACATCCATTAATCTTCTTAGGTCACTTGCATCTGTCTACAGGATTCTATTCCCTATACTGGAAATCTTTAGTGGTGGTGGATGTTGAACTTCTTTCTTTAAAGCTTGAACTGCAACGGTTTGAGCTGGTCTTCAAGGTTGAGCCGTCTTTTTCAACAGTTTTAACAACTGGCTAATATGCACAGCTACATGTGGAATAAATTTCCTGATGTAGTTGATTATTCTAAGGAACTGTTGGAGTTGCTTACTGTTCAAGTTCTTATCCGGAAACTTTAATAATTCTGTTACGATATGAGGGCCTGGTTGATATCTTCCTTGTCGGAATTGCATGCCAAGGAAGTCTATATCAGTACGGGCCAAATAACTTTTTCTTTCTGACAGCATGATTCCGTGAGCCTGGACTATCGATTGGAATTGGATCAATAGGTGCTTATGAGTCTGGACATCCTTGGAGAATAGTAGGATATTATCTATGTAAATCAGGGTGCTGTGTAAGATGGGCTCAAAGATTCTGGTCATAGCTTTTTGAAATAGTGAGGAGGCTGTCTTTAGTCCGAATGGCATTACAGTCCATTGATACTGGGCTGTTGGGATGCAAAATGCTGTTTTGAGCCTATCTGCAGGGTGGATGCCTAACTGCCAGAAGCTTGCTTTGAGATCAAACTTAGAGAAGATGTGAGCTTCATGTAACTGAGTGAATAGTGCATCTGTTTTAGGCAGAGGAAACTTGTCGTCTTGGAGAAAGTGGTTGAGAGGCTTATAGTCTATGACTAATCTCTTTTTGCCTCTAAGCTTTTCATATCTTTTTTCCAGATAAAAGGCTTGGCAAGCCCATGGAGAACTTGTGGGCTCAATGAGACCCTGCTGGAGAAGTTATCTACATTCTTCTTGAGCAAGAACCAGGTCTGGTGGAGTCATTCCAGGATATGAGGCCTTTCTAGGGTTTACGTCTTCATTCAATTTGAAGGGAAAGTGAATGAAGAACTCAGTATTTTTCCACAATGGGTGAGGATGAAAGAAATTAGCATGCGAATCATCACAAGATTTTAGGAGTAGATCCTTTTGATCTTGAAATGCAAGTGGAGCTTCTGCTAATGAAAAGAGTTTTGGAATTGTGGTAAAAGGCTGAAAATGTATTTTAAATTTTAAGCCAGTGGGCAGAATCTTTAGTTGCTTCGCTTGTTGGTAAATATCAAACTCAATGAGGATATCTTTGTCTGGAAGGTCTGACCCAATGACCTTAATCCATATTATGAAATTAGGGAAGAACTGAACACCAATGAGCTTCTTAGTAATGAGACTGATCTTGAAAACTTTTCCATCAGCTGCCTTAAAATATTCTGTATGTTGGACCCAATCTTTTGGAGGTAAAATGACTGAATTCATCATACTTTTATGGACTCCTGTATCAAGAAATCCAATAGTTGAAATGGGCCTTGAAAATTTACTGGGCAGTACATGTAGGGAGACCAGTGGAACAGGAATGGTTTGTTGGGTCGGACTTTGTTGAGAGTGGGTTAACTGTTGGGTCAGATGCAGTAATGGATAAGGGTTCTCAGGTTCTGAATCTGAATCATCCGAAGTGGTGCTCGATTCTTGATCATCTTCTACTAGGGCAAAAACTGTGTTTCCATCAGGTTCATCTTGTTCAGAGAAAAGAGATTCAATGTCATCATCAGCTAGAGACATTTGGGTACCCTGTTGGATGTGTTGTATCAGCTTAACTGCTTTATTAGGGTTCTTTGGACAATTCTTTGCGTAATATCCCTTGTTACAACA
Organism: Hevea brasiliensis; assembly: GCF_030052815.1. Classification (NCBI taxonomy): domain Eukaryota; kingdom Viridiplantae; phylum Streptophyta; class Magnoliopsida; order Malpighiales; family Euphorbiaceae; genus Hevea; species Hevea brasiliensis. The sequence continues at coordinate 9,147,140 of NC_079501.1, read as the reverse complement.
GGTGTAGCACCTATAATATTTTTTTAATCGCATGCCCCGTTTTCTTCTTCTAAAGTATCTGACAGATCTTTTTCCCTTTTTCTTGGAAGGGAACTTAGAAGAGAAAAACTTTTGTTGGTAGTTCTTCTTCTTAGGTTTACAGACACAATGCTTCTCTTTGCATTTGATGGAAAGGCGGAACTTTTGACAAACATTCTTTAGCGTCTTACTGTTGTCAATGATATCTCTAAATAGTTTATGTTAGTCACACATCTTTTCTAAACATGCCAGAGTAAGTTGATGGATTTCTCCAATAGAGATAGTATTCATATCTCTACGGGAAGCTGTAAGAGAGCGATGTAGTTCTGGCTGAAGTTGTTTTGGGAGAGAAGATATATACGTGTGTCTAAGATTAATATCATTGAAGCCATTGAGAAGGTCGTAACGCTGAGTCATTCGTTGATAATGCTTTTCAATGTTTGATCTCTTGAGAGAGCAACATTTCATATCAAAGAATTCTTGACGAAGCTGTTTGTTGTAGATAGTTGCATCTCCTAAGAATTATGTAAATATGGCATTGATGGCAGCTAGGACACTGAAACGGTAAAATTGAGCAAGATGGTATTCTCCTAAAGAAGAGAACCATTCTTGCAATGAGCCAATTGTTTTGGAGACAAATTCTCTAAGGACCACATGAGAATCTACATCAGCTTTAAGCATTTGAACTTCCATCCATGCTTTGAATTCTGCAATTCTTGCTCTCCATTTTGATGGTGGAATGTCATCAAGAGTAAACCAAGGACCTACACCTAGTTTTGTGGACTGTTGAGTATTTGGAGGAGCAAAGGAAAGTTCTTCAACATCTTCATCAATGGGATGTTCAACATGGGGGTCATTAACAGGTTCCGTAGTGGTTCCTGTATTAGAGCCTGTGGAAGCAGATGGTCCAATGGGATCTGCCATGAGCAGAGTAGTAATATCTGCCATTTGGTCTTCGTTGTCTGAATCAGAGGTTAAAAATCATCATCTGATTTATCAAATCCTTCATTAAGAACTGGATCAGAGACATGAGCCATGTGCTGTGAGGGGGCTCAGGATGCATAGGAGCTTTTCCTGCTCAGGATGCATATGAGCTTTTCCTTTATCAGTTTTTTGATGCAAGGATTCATCAGAAGAGGAGAGAGGCTAGGTTCTGGTTTAAAAGGTTGAGAAGGTGATTTTGAGAGGAAAGGTGAAGGATAATAAGATGGGGATGATTCAGAGAAAAACATTCCAAATGGTGACAAGGTTGGTGCCGGTGTGACCATGAATGGATTTTGATTTCTGGAAAAAGCAAAAGTATGAGGGTGTGCCCATGGATCAGGAGTTTTATGCATATCTGCTTCAATCTGAGCTATCTGCTTTTTTAAGCGTCTGATCTCTGCTTCTTTTTTATTAAACTTAACTCCAAATCAATGATCCATTGTTGCATATGATATTTCAAAATTGGTGGTTGAACATACAAAAGCAGCTCTGGTAAGAAAATGCCGTTCATTAAAAAGTATTCACACTGTTGGTTCACAACATCTAGGTGGTTATAACAATCTCAAATGAATATCCCTATTTGATCAGCAGTTTCAAACAAAAAAATCCAACTTCATGTGACCATTTCAACACAAAAAGATTCAAGTCAAAGAGTAGGTATGGTGTACGAGGATTAAGAAGTGATAAACACGATACTAAAATTAGCTTTCTAGTATATTTTACATTCTTCAGTTTTACGGTGAAACAATTTTCAACTCCTAAATTCTGCACCAGTGCCGACACTTCTAGCAAGTGTCAGTTAGAGCTCATTTAGCATTAAAATAAAAAATAATTAAAAAACCAAAATTTCCAAATTCTTGAATCAACCAGAATTTTCTCCTCCTACACGATCATCTAGATATGTCAATGTCAATTACTCAAAGATGTCTCATTTCTGTCTTTCAAAATGAACGAGTCATGTGCAAACCTACTTGAAGGCATAGGTGTCAGTGACGCCCAAAATAACCCTAAATAAACCTGAAATAGGCAGCACTAAATCCACAATGTCCTAAACAAAATCTCAAATATTCAGTTGAATCCGGTGATCAATATTGGGGTAAAATAAAAATAGAGTATTTCCAAGAACAGAAAAGAAAGCAGTAAAGAAAAAGAAGAATAAGAAGAAGAAAACGACCTCCAAGAACTTGATTTCTTGCTCGACGCGCTTAAGCTCTGCAAGAATCCGATGCTTACCTCTGGTATCAGCTCCCAGTGGAGGAGCAGCACCAACGACCTGTTCATCGGCAGACGATGCCGTTTCAGACTCCATTTGCGAGAATTTAGAAGTAGAGCTCTATCATAATTATCATTTGAATGATATTGAAAAGGAAATGTAAGTATAAGTCACCCGCATTGAAAGAGGAGAAAGAGAAGGAATCAAAGTAAGCCCACAGATCTATTATAAAAGAGCTAATGAGAGAAGAAGATGAAAATGTTGTTTATTTTTAATTCTCTTCAATGCAGAAAACACACAAGACTTTTCCTCCCTCCTCTTTGAAAGCTGTTTTTCTTTCTCTTTTCTTTTCTCTGTCTTTTCCATATATATATTTAATAAAACTAATTTTTTTTTATTTTAAAAAATATATTATTCAGGCTTCACAAAAAATAATTTTTATATAAAAAAATATTTTTTATAAAATTTTCTTTCAATAAAAAAACATTTTTTTATTAATTTATTGTTTTGAGCGTTTTAAGCTTTATAAAATATAAAAAATATTATTTAAGAAAATATTTACATTAAAACAAACAAAATCTTAATTTTTTTTTTAATTTTTCAGTCTGAAAATTATTTAGCCATTCTATTATTTTCCTGTAATCTTAAATTAATCAATTTATTCAATTTTTGTTTAGTATTTATAAATTACAACCATTGTCTTATTTTTTACTAACAGAAAAGTTAAAAATATATAAATTAATTATTTAATTTTATTAAAATATAAAAATTAAATAATAATTATATTTTAATATAATTGATTATTATGAAAATAAGCACTGTACTCCATAGGATTTTTAAAAAAAAAAATAATAATTAAGAGGTCCACTTGGTGTTAAATTAAGCATGAAATGATTTTTCTTCATCTCGTTAATTATTATAATAATAAAAAAAACATGTTAGACATTTTAGGCCATATGAAAGTTATTTTTAATAAAAAAAATTAAGTAAAATTATTTTTTAAAAAAAGAAAGAAAATTAAGAAAAATAAAATTTTTAATACTTGCATGTAAAAAATTTATATGCAGCCATTGACTATTATTTACCTTTAAAAAAAGACTGCTGAGCTATTTTGTTGACTAATTGATGAAAGATTTCAACCAAATTAGATACAATTTTTAAAGAAATACTATACAACATAACTAATTTAAATGAATTTTTCAAAAATAAATTAAATAAAAAAATTTAGAGTTTTCACATAATATTTGAAAAAGATAATAATTGTAATTAGATACAATATTTTAAAAATAGTATTATCAAATAAGAACTATTGTTATTGTTTTACCATGTAACCCTTTGATCAAAATAGAGTCTTTATTAATTTTTAGAAAAAAAAATACTATTTAATTTCATTTAACTGTTTAATGTTATATATAAAGGAACCTTTCCATCTCAACATTAAAAAGAAAAAAAAAAGAAAAAATCCAAGTGAAGCTTAGGATATCTCCAATACATCTACAATAAATGATGCAGATGGAAATTGTAGAGGCGGTGGCGGCCACCACAAAGATAAGGAATTGATGAAGAGCAAGCAAAAGCCAAATGGGTATGCGGTTGATGGGTCCTCTCTCCCACTTAGCAAAGTGCCTTTCAATGCTGTCTTTTTCTGCTTTATTTGGACTTCTTCAAATATATGTTATATATATATATTTCTTTAGTCAAGCTGGTACAGAAGGCCTCAAATCATATATCAGATCAACTTCATTTCATAGTTCAATCATACCCATACCATATGGGCTGGTCCCAGACTGTCCAAACCCAATGGGATCAATTTCAACCGTTTCCTTTACAGACTTCCAATGTCAAATGCGATGGCTTATTTCTGTCGCATCGCTCAATACATTTAAGCATTCCACCGTGAAATCATAATAATTATTATTTTTTTATTTGGTTTAAGCTAAAGATTTTTATTGTTTAATCTTGTTTATTATGAATTTAATATATAAAATAAAAAATAAAATTTATTTATTAAATATATAATTATATATTATATATATTTATATTTTAAATTTATAATAAATTAAATTTAAATAAAAATTTATGATCAAATCTAAATAAAAAATTATCGGTAAAGTAAACTTATATAGCGGAGAGAATCTTAATCTTTATATATATATATATAAAATAATAAATTTTCCAAAATTGAAGAGACATATAACTGGTGAAATTAGCCCCAAAAATAGATATATAACAGTGACCAATCACAACCTTGTATGTGGAGCTGCTACTCTACAGGCTCGCGAAGCCACATCATACTCGCTCAATAATAACAAGCCACAACTACCACCAATAACCAGTGGAGTCTGCAACTGGGTTTTCTTTACAACCTCCAGATTGACTTGTTTTCCTTGGTGGGTAATCTTTGATTCATCTAGTCATGGCCTCCTTAATGCTCAATGGAGCTGAGAACTTCACTCTCATGAGCGGCATAACCCCAAAAGGGTTAGGTTTTTTGGGTTCGGATTTTCATGGGAACCACTTTCCTAGAGTGAATTTAATCAGTAGCTCTAGAATCTCCAGGACAAGAACAGTGATGCCCAAGTGCAATTTATCAGCCTCTAGGCCAGCTTCTCAGCCCAGGTTCATCCAACACAAGAAAGAGGCTTTTTGGTTCTACCGGTTCCTGTCAATTGTATATGATCATGTGATAAATCCTGGGCACTGGACTGAGGACATGAGAGACGATGCGCTAGAGCCTGCGGATCTCAATAACAGGAATTTGCTAGTTGTAGATGTTGGCGGTGGCACCGGTTTCACTACTTTGGGTATTGTAAAGCATGTGGATGCCCAAAATGTTACCATTCTTGATCAGTCCCCGCATCAGCTTGCAAAGGCCAAGCAGAAGGAGCCCTTAAAGGATTGTAAGATAATTGAGGGCGACGCAGAGGATCTGCCATTTCCTACTGATTATGCGGACAGATATGTGTCCGCTGGGAGGTATGTCTCTTATTTGAATTGAATTTCAAAGTTTGGTTATTTGATGCTCTATTCAATTGGTGTGATGATTTTCTTTGGCTTGTGACTTGATGGCTGGACTGTACCGCTGTAGTCATGGTTCCATTTCTGCAAATTGTATGATCAGATTGAGCTGTTATTAACTAATTATTATTTTTTAGCACTGCTTATGCCGTAGAGCAATTCTTTCTGTCAAGTTTCCATTCATCAATGATGCTTTTCTGTAACTTTTGCAAGAGGTGAGGTCAAATTGGTACATGCACCTATGTATTTTACCATGTATCTGAGTGTGTGTGAATTACTTATGTGCCATGGATGTGATAAAAGTTTGAAATGAGAATTGCTAAGGAGTGCATAGAGGCAATTTGGTAACTACATATTTTGTCTGTTTGAACCGGATAATGGTAGATTCACAAGAGAAAAGTAAACTTCATATTTATATTGAACTTTGAGTCAACTTCCCTAGTAATGGAACTTACACAATTGCATCTTTTCAGTATTGAGTACTGGCCAGACCCACAACGTGGCATCAAGGAAGCATACAGGGTCCTGAAACTAGGAGGAAAAGCCTGCTTAATTGGTCCAGTATATCCAACATTTTGGTTGTCTCGCTTCTTTGCAGATGTATGGATGCTCTTCCCAAAGGAAGAAGAGTACATTGAATGGTTTGAAAAGGCTGGGTTTAAGGATGTTCAACTGAAGCGTATTGGCCCAAAATGGTATCGTGGTGTTCGCCGGCATGGGCTGATCATGGGATGTTCTGTGACAGGGGTTAAACCTGCATCTGGAGATTCTCCTTTAAAGGTAATTATTCTTGTCTCGTTATGGATATCTGGCTATAGATAGCACATATCAGTTGCTCTCTTGGTGCTTTTGGTTGTGTTTTGTAATGTATGGGAGATATGAGTTCAAAAACCTGTTGTGTAGCATTCTTTTATTTAGCTTTCTACTTTTCTGTTTTATGGGTATTGTTGTTAAAATTTCAAATGCTGTAGCAGACTAGGAATTAGAAGGGGAGTGAAAAACTTAGGGAGTGAGAACTCCTAATCATAGTGCTAAACTGAAAATCTACTTCTATGATAAAAGACTATATTGATCACTAACAATAGAAATCAAAGAGTGGTACCCAAAGATGGAAATGGATCCTTGTAACTTGTTGTTAGGATTAAAACTACTTGGAATGGTGGTAATGCGCAAGTGATGCTCCTGTTTCTAATGTTGATTAATATAATTAGTGATTGGCGGAGATAATCTCTCTATCAATTCAAGTGTCTGTCTTATTATTTATTTATTTCTTACTTTTATTACAGCTTGGTCCAAAGGAAGAGGACATAGCAAAGCCAGTGAACCCATTTGTGTTCCTTCTGCGTTTTATTTTGGGTGGCTTGGCGGCAACGTACTATGTGCTGGTGCCTATCTACATGTGGCTTAAAGATCAAATTGTACCCAAGGGTAGACCAATCTGAGACTAAAAGGGATTTTTAGAGTTCCTTAAGTGGGCCATTTTATTTTTAATTTATAGACAATTTCCTCCTGTGTGGGCACACAAGTAAATTAGACATATGCTTTTAATTAGATGCCTCTCCTTTGATTTTTCTAATTCTAGTTGTGAAATTCATTTTTCATACAGCCGGCCGCTAGTATTAGTATTGAATATTGATGTTGATGGTGATTTGCAATCCAAATTCTCTAACCGCGCGCTGTTGGTCTTTGCATTTCTTGGGAATTTATTAAAATCTAATTTTTCTTAAAAATTATAACAATTTGCATGTCGACCCACAGTCATACGGAGAGGTCCAAAATTACCCAATGCTGTGACCCAGTAAACTTAATGCACTCTCATAACATAAATTTCATCCCTGATATAAAAATCCATATCAACATATTTTACAATAATTTGACATTTTTAATTTTATATTTTTTTTTTCTATTTTCCCATATGTCAGTCTCCTTTGCTAATTGCCATCTCCATATCCTCTCTCTTCTCTTCCTATCTTCATCTTCTTTCTCAACTTTGTTTTTTCAAAAAGCGGCAAAATGAACAATTCTTTTAGCGACCTATGTAGACCCTCTGGTAACAGTCAGCCATTGAAGAGATCGGTACGTTGCTGGTCGTATATGCCAACGTCCACGGGGCTTTCTATGAATCCAGGGAGCTTCTTCGCTTGCTTACAGAATTGTGCCCAAAACAAGAACTGTTTTTCCTCTGGTAGGGAGTAGTAGGCGTGCAGCAGGAAATGGTGAATGGTATAACAGGGGAGGATTAGTGGGGCTCGCTGCAGAGTTTATGGTTTTTTTTTTCTTTTTTAAGGGAATAATTGGTATTGTAGTGAGAGAGAGATGGATAAAAGTGAAAAGAAAATAATAAAAATAATAATAATAATAATTTACAATTTAATCCATAAATTTTAAACTGATATTATCAGCTATTGAACTACTTAATTCCTGTTAAAATTAGAGGCCCCTCTATCCACAATAAAATTTGCTTTTTCTGGTTTGACACTATTCGGGCAAAAATGGGAGATGGAAATACAAGAGAGGATTGGGATGGCAAAGCCAATACCGTTAGGAATAATGAGAGAAACATGTCGAGAGAGAGAATAATGAGAGAGGGAGAGAGCGAGATAATAGGGAGAGAGCGAGATAATAGGGAGAGGAAAGCAAGGGGGAGAGAATCGAGAAAGGGTAATTTAAGAGATATTAATAATCATAAAATATCTCTTTAAAGACCATAAGAAAATGGTTTGACTACCGATTTCTGTGAACGTTGGGTCAAATAATAAATTTTTCTAATAATAATAATAATAATAATAATAATAAAACAAAGAAGAATGTTTTGACAGAAGGAAGAAAAGGAAAATGGGAGTTCGATGTGGGGGAGTAAAACTATGGGCACTAGAATTTGCAACTACCCAAAAGAAAATTCTTGAAATGATGAGATATGAAATTGGGTTCCTTTTGCTGTGAAATTATTGGAACCGCCGAAGTGCAAATAGGTACAAAATGTTCATATATTTTTCCTAACGGTAAGGGGTAGAAGAGGATGGAGAGGAAAAAAGGTAATGACGAGAGAGATGGAAAAGAGAAAAAATGGAAAAAAAAATAATGAAAATTAAAAATATTAAATAACTATAAAATATGTTGATTTGGATTTCCCATCTTAAAGGAAAAATAATAAAGATTTTAGTGATAGTCAAATCGAAATTCAAGGAGTTTTTGCGATAAAATCGATATTTAATGACGGTACTGCCACACCAGTCTCAGTTCACGCGACCCCAGCCACCTGCACATCGGCCCTGGAACATTTAAGAGGCCACGAAATAGGGAAATTACCTTCTGATGCCGCACACACGATGGTGGGTCAGCAGATATGTGAAACTATGAAGAAACATACCACCACTTCACTCTCATTTATCAGCCTTGTTCTCCAGTCATACACTAGAATTGGTAAATGCATAATGAAAATTGATACACAAGTCCACGCTGTTCAATTCACACTGCAATGTAATTCAGATGGATAAGCTCACTCAAAATACTGGCCAATTTCATTTGAGTATTGAGGAGAATTGTGTACTTTCCACAAGCAAAATTACTCTCCAAGCTACTTTGTTCCTGAATCAGGACTGAGGTCCCCATATGAAACCAAACCCCTCTGTCCAGAGGGCGAGCTCGATCTAGACCTGCTGGCAGGCTTGCTGCGATGCTTTGGTGGTACAGCATTAGGAGATCTGGAAGGAGAGAATCCACGGCTCCTAGACCTAGAACTGGACCTTGACCTCAATATCCCTTTGTCCAAAGAGTGCTGATCATCAATTCTGGCACCCAGACGAGACTTCAGACCCATGCTTATGGCAGGTCGCTTGTCTCTGGGACTAGGACTGCGAATTGGACTCTGGCTCCGGCTTTGATCCTTGTAATGGCCACGATAACTGCCAGGACTACGAGAAATGCTCCTGCTTCGGCTTCTACGATTCCTGTATCTACAAAGAATCAAAATCAGATGCATAAGTCATTAACTTGTAAAGAACACTTCTGTTACATAATTTGAACCTCTAAAACTGAAAAAAACAAAAAAACAAAAATGAGTTTAGGACACCAAGGATGCTCAAAATATCTGTAGGGGTCTGACAAAAAAAGAAATACTTTTTGGGGTTGAGGGGCACAGGAGGACTCGTACAAGATCAATTTTACTGCAATCTTGTTAAACCCAGGAGCTAATTTTATCAAATCTCTGAAACAAACCTCTTGGACAGTAACAAGAAAAAGGAAGAGAGGGAAGGGAAGGAGAACCTCGAGGGGCTTCTGCCTCTTGGTGGGCTTCTGTAGCGCCTGTGTGATAACCGCTCAGAGAAACTTCTAAAGCTTGATAGAAAATTTAAAAAAAAAAAAAAAAATTAGATATCAGGTATGGAGCCTTTCTCTAAATATATGGCACTGAGATTACCTATCACGGTTTCTTTCATTAAAATTTCTTCCACCATATCGGTAAGACCTCCGAGGTGATTTCTCCGGAGAAGGAGTACGGTATCGACGTGCAAAGGAATAACGTTCAGTGAAGCCACGCCCTTTTCTAATGCGCTTGGGAGTGCCATTTGGAGACGGGCTTCTCAATAAACCCTTTCTGTGGTCAGAGTTAGAAGGTTCAGGGGCTTTAAGGGCAAGGTTGCCCAATGGACTCCTTGAAGACCTTTCCTGGCTTGGCTCACCAGACTTCCTAGCAGGGCTTCTACTGTTGGTCCTGAATCTTGTACTTTGGGGAACTTTTTTGGGACTCATACTTCGACTACTCCTATGGCTGTTGTTTGGCCTTCTTTTGGGGCTTCGAATGGGACTGCTGTTAGAACATGCAATTACAAAAGTCTTAGAATATCATTATTGAATGTGTAAGCCATAAAAAACGAAAGCAAAAACAGAAAAATAAATGCATAAACCTTGATTTATTTGAGTCATCAGAATAAGTATGGCGATTAGTAGCCCTCTCAAATTTAGAATCTATGCCATTCCGATTGTTTACATGCTCGTCATCCTTTGACGACAATTCACCTTCTTCATTCGACATGTTTGCCTCAGTTGTTTTTGGCTTATGATCCTTTCCAGTGTCAGCTTCTTTTCCTAAGTGATCAGTTGGAGATTTTTTCCTCACATCTGTAACATTGCAAGTAAAAGGGGATGATATTATTCATTTCAAGCTGCCGTTCCATCAAACATCAAGGTAATGATTATAAACAGAAACGGGAGCAGTATACCAAGATTCTCCAATTTCTTTTCAGCAAGAGTTGAGTTATTGGTTTTTCGTGCAGAAAAACAATGATCAGCTTCTTTATCATCAGAACTGCTACTGGTACTACTAATCTCTGTATCACTAGAACTTCCAGAAGTCCTGAAAACAAAAGGGTAAATAAATAGGGCTACAATGGCCATGCCACTTTGCAAACCATTGAGGGAAGTTCATAAGCAAAAAGGTTGCACTAAATATAAATTAGACCATTTAGACTTGCGCTTTGATCGCTTATCACGCCGGACTCTCTTCCTCTCCCTCCGACCATCCCTTCGTTTCCTCCCACGTAGGCGTCTATCTCTTTTTACTGACCTCCTCTTCCTAACTCGCCTTCCATCACTAGATGAACCAGAATCAGATAGTGAGGAATCTGAAACTGATTCTGAATCTGAATCAGTACCAGAATCTGAATCGTAGTCAGAACTGTATGAATCAGATGATGAGTATCTCTTTTTTCTTTTCTTTCTTTTATCCTTCAGGGATTTTTTTTGCTTTCCTCTAGTTTGTCCATCAGAACTATCACCAGAAGGAGCCTTCCCTGATTTCTTCTTCTTTCCTGGAAGGAAGCCATATTATATTGCACATGCATTGTGAATATTGCAATATGCTCCACAAGAATTACAGCAATAAGATAACAGAAATACTTGCATCACCAAAAAGTAATGCCTCACAATACCTGCATTTCCAACAGCATCCTGAATTTTATTTTCAGAGGTTTCACCACAATCTACAATTTTTACAGGGTGGATGGGTTTTCCATCACCTGTTCCCACCTGTTCAATTTTTTTCACAACATCCATTCCTTTTATGACCTTTCCAAAGACAACATGTTTCCTGCCGCATAATAAAAAATTAGAATCCATCATACTGATAATATCTTAGGCCTTCTTATTAATTAAAATTAATTTGGCAAGATGAATCATGGCAACAATCAGGAGCATTATGGGGCTATGAGAAAGTAAATAATGTGAGCCAAATATATGAGCACAGCAGACAAAAACCACATACCCATCCAGGTGGGGCTGACGTTTAAAAGTTATGAAGAATTGGGAACCATTTGTGTTTGGACCACTATTTGCCATAGAAAGAAGACCTGGTCCATCATGCTTCAGTATAAAATTCTCATCTGCAAAAAGGAACACAAAACTTTTATGAACAATAAAGAGACTAGTCCAGCAAGCAAGCACATAAATGACTATACATATTAGATTTACCTGCAAACTTCCCTCCAAATATACTTTCTCCACCAGTGCCTGCAAACCAATTAAAGGTTGATCCTTACAAATCTGGGAATGAGTATTGAAGTCACATAGAGAAATTGCATTCATTAGTAGACTAGAAAATTTATCAAATCATAGTGTGTACCATTTCCCTTTGAAAAGTCACCACCCTGTCAGGACAAGGAAAAGAAAAATGAACAATTTGATAGCAATGAGATACAAATGTTACAGAAACATAAACAAAACTTGCTCCTTGATCATAGATACCACAAAAAAAAAAGTAAAAAAATTCACATCAAGGAAGAGTTTGTTTGGGATTGTTGTTGCAACTGCTCTTGTAAAAGCACCCCTTTCTATATACCTTGTTCAGGAACTTCTAGAACACTCATGGCCAAAGCATCCCAAAAAGTTTTGATGCTTTGGGCAAAGCACCCAAGAGGATGCTTTTGAAGAAAGCAGTTTTAAATTCAATGCAAAATGGGCACCTAGTTTGTTGTCAAGGATACCAACAAGATACACTATAGCTCAGTGACACCCGGTTCCCCACATAATCAACTACAGCTCTGTGACACCGGGTTCTCCACATAATAAAAGAATAATGAGATAGCCATATATTGAAGCCATATATTGACATGGAAATGGCATATTCATTTAACGTATTTATAACTATTTGTATAATTGCTCCAGGAAACCATACAGTTGAGGAAAAGTCAGTTCAACAAGAAGCATTTTATCATTGAGATTGACAACTGTTGAAAAGAAAAGAAACAACATACTTGGGCCATGAATCCTCTAATAATTCGATGGAAAAAGGATCCTTTATAGTGGAGAGGTTTGCCAGTTGTTTTGCCATTGCCCTTTTCACCTACAATGGATCATGGCACAATAGTATCAAAATCCAAATTAACTTGTGCAGACAACAGGCAATTGATTTCTCAAGACAAGAAAAATAAAGGATACCAAATCAACATTACAGATCCGCCTCTAGTTGGCTCACAACATCTAGATGTGCCAGTGCCAGCACTAAAAATAAAGATGAGTGTCCAGTGTCTACCACAATTCAAAAGCTAACAAGTCATTGGCAGAAATAAAAGCATATGCTAACTGTATCTTCTTACCTGGAGAAACACATGCATCCTACCATCCTCGGGTACTTTGCCCAAATTGTCTATGTGTACTTGTTAAAATAAGAACCACTATAGCTCCCACATTCATGGCAACAACAACAAAATTATGATTGCTTTCCATACTTTTCAATTTTCTAGTCCCATTAACCATTAATCTTTTTAATCATATTGGCCATATAAAAAAATTCCATATGTGTCAAAAGTCCAAATGACTAGGTTCGAACTCTTTAACCAAATGACTAGGTTTGAACTCTTTAACACTTACACAGCTAATAACTTGATATTCAAATATAGGCCATATATAACATTACTAATCCTTTTTAAGTGCAAACTACTCTCTAGTTTAATCTTCTAATCCTTAAATGGTGGTCAATGAATACCTTTGACACGGTGCACAAATTAGATTAGATTTCAAGACCTGTGTTTTCCATATTTCACAAGGACTTCTATTTTTAATTGAATTTTTTATTTTCCTAGATATATTTTATTTATATGTACCAGTTTATTTAGGACTCTAAACTATTATTCCTATTTAGTTTAGATCTTTTAAATTATTTCCTACTTAGGTCAGGATTGACAACTCTAAAATCACCCCTTCTATTCTCATCGTGTACAAGTGTTTTAGAATTATTCAATGAAGTTTTTTTCTCACAAAGCTGTCTTTGCTTTATTTATCCTTAGATTTTGAATTAAGTCTTGTGTTTCTTAATGTCTTGTATTAGATCTTATTTATTTTTCAAGTGTTTGATCGTGTATTAACTTTTTCTTGCGCTACATGCTGCGTCAGATGGCATCAAAGCAGGGATTTCACCTTAATTAAGATGCCCAATACTGGTAGTAGTAGTGGCAACCAACCTCGTAACGGTGATCGAGGGTTACAAGTTGTTTAGAGAATCATTGACGAACAACGAACATCTACTCGCAATATTGAGAAGTAACCGCTAAATATTCGAAAACTAATGCGAACTTTATTAGGAGTTGGTGACCAGAGACTGGGAACAATGTATTGGATTAGGCCAGAAGAAATAGCCACAGTAGATTCAACAATAAACTTGCTTTTTTAAATCTAGAGAGAGCAAAAGTTGAACAAAGAGATCAACTTGAAACAGAAAAACAACCTGAAGTTGAAAATCATAAGCTTGAAGGATTTGAGCTTAAAGAATCTGAAGCTTTGGTTGTATTGCCTTTTGCTGTGGCGGATGATGATAAGCTTAAATTGGATTTTCTTAAACAATCTACTCTAGAGGGAGAAGTTTATATTAATGAGATGGAGTAAGAGTAGATGGAGGAAAATGTCCAAGGGATTGAAGAACAACAAACCATGGAGATTTCAATGGAAATTGAAGAGGGGCAATCCATGAAGACAATAGTGAAAATTGAAGAAACTCACATCATGGAATTTGTGGAGATTGAAGATTTTTATAACCCTTTAATTCATATTGTCTTGGTTGTTTATTTATCCACATATTTCCATGGATACAAAGGACAATATGAAATTGCTCAATTCAATTTTGTTCAAGTCAATCTTCTTCATACCATTCAAGGAGCCATGGTTTAATTTTCCAAAGGTGTTTTTGATTCTTTAACACTTTAAAATTCAAGATTGAATTTTCTCAAAAGTGTGAGTGAGTGACGCATTAGGCAAATCAAAACTAGACTTGAATACGTGTAGAATGGAGAAAGAAAATCCATATAGCCGACATCAAATTCTTGGGATAAAGGTTGAGTTGAGTTGAGTTGTATATTTTATTTATACTTACTAGTTTATATAGGACTCTAAAATATTATTCCTGTTTATTTTAGGTCGTTTAGATTATTCCTACTTAAGTTATGATTTATAGCTCTATAAATATCCTTTCTATTCTCACTATGTATAGGTCTTTTAGAATTATTCAATGAAATTTTCTTTTTCATAAAATTGTCTTTACTTATTTATCCTTACACTTTGGATTAAGCCTTGTGTTTCTTAAGGTTTTGAATTAAATCTTATTTATTTTTCAAGTTGATTGTATATTGATTCTTTTCCGCGCTACACATTACGTCAACCTTCACCGTACTCTTAGAATACCATAGGAGCACATCATAGAAAGTGTGTGATGAGGTTCCATTGATTATAATGCATAACCATCATTTGATACATGATAAAGCAGATAAATTGTAAAAACAAGTAAGGAAAACAGTAAAAACACCAAAATGTCCATCCAGGAATCTAATCCTAAGTGCTCAAAGCAAAACAATCTTCTTCATTTTCATGTGTACTAAATAATTGGATGAGCCATTGGACACCAAGTAGAGAACCAATGTGACATTTCAAAAAGATGTCAAAAAACACCAGATATTGGAAGTAAAAACTTATTGGACAAAGAAATTGCCTTAGAGCCCGGGATAAATTGAACAAAGAATACTTAATATGTAATTATAATTTGAACAGATAAGTTTTGCATGCCTGTACAAAGTGCCCGGAAATTATCTGCAGTCTTGGGAACAACATCGGCAAAAAGCTGTCCATTAAAAGAAACAAGTTTAACTGTATCGCAATGATGATACACAAATTTAGCTTATTTAAAATAGTAAGAATAACAAAAACAGAAGCAATCATTTGAGAGGTTGTGGGAGAAACAACAAACAAGTTGGATTAAATATTTTTGCATTACCTCAATAGCAATTCTTTCAACAGGATCTCCATCAATTGACACATCAAAAAATACAAGAGGGTTCTTTTTCTTGTTCATCTCTCCTATCTCTTGAACACTGAAATCGACATCAAAGTTAGCATATGCATTCTCCAGCTATTAAAACAAAACTTGTGAATATTACTGCATTAGGGTTTGCAACACATCAGACAGACATGTAGAACCCGTTGTGCAGAAATTTCCATCCAGAATTTCCATTTATGCAGAAACTTCAAGCACATAGAATACAATCATTCAAATGGAACTACATATAAAAAAGGGAAATTGGTTTCTCCAACTGGCCAATGTACAATCTCTTTGTACAATAATGTTGAGACATGCACGTATCAAACACAACTTCTATTGTGGAACGTTATCCCAAAAGTGTTGAGAAATCAACCTTAACTTAAGGCGGTGATAAAATAATCGATCACAAAGAACTTTTTCCTAACATACATTTCTCAATGAAACCCAAAAAAAAACAAAAACTTTAACATTGGGTCCAATCTTGAGTTTCGTATGCCCAAGAGCCCATCCTTAATTTTCCACCTACGTTTGGTCCAAAATAACCCCCTCTCAGAAATCTAATAACGGACTCCAATTTATAGTCGGAGTAGAAAAAAGGTTTAACATGTAACTAAAGATTGGTTGTATAACACTTTGGGTAGCGTATTTTAACAGAACTCGCAAACACCTTAAACCCTAATTCTTGATTTTAATACAAAGGCACTACATACACAGCTTCATTTACTCCAATTTAGGCTGTATTTTCAGCATTGGTACACTAAACATATCACAGATTTGAAAATAACAAAACAATGGATTCAGATATTGAAATCCTACGAATTTCCATAAAAAAAAAAAAAAAAAAATTCCCGCAGATGAATAAGATTAATGAGAGAAACTAGGTTGAGATGAGTTTCGCGGCAACCTTGCAGGAGGCTAATTGAACTAGGGATTGCGACTCCAGGACTCAAGCAGCGGCGATAATCGCACCAGAGTGAAGTGAGAGAGTAGCTATGCTTGCGTTGCGACTTGCGACTTTGCGAGGGATTTTACCTGCTAAAATTAATTTTTTCCACGTCAGTGTGCTGGGCTAGAATCTCCTACAGATGAAGTACAAAATGATCAATTCTGTGCGAGCCACGTTTCCACTTGGAAATGATTCTTGGGGTTTCAGGTCGATCTGTTGGTATCATATCATGGGCTCCATCTCGCCTTACTGTTTTTATTGTAAAAAAATATAGGACTATTTAAAAAAAATAAGTAAAAAAATTATTTTCCATTTTTACATTTATTTTCAACATAAATTTTAATTTCTCTTTGCAAATGAATTATATAAATTGTTAACATTTAAATGATTTGTATATATAACTCTAAATATCGTTCATCCCATAGCGTGGGAAGTCAAGTTTTTATATTATTAAACTCCATTCAAGAACATCTAAAATATATAAAAAAAAAATACTTATTTTCACTAATTTATTTATTTTGATAAATTATCTTCGTATTATGAATTATAAAAGTATTAATAATTAATATTAATAAAATTTTTTTATTTAATGATTAAAAATAAATTAGTCACTGGAGATTAATTCCCTAAAATAAAAGCCAAGTTCAGATGCAAAATTGTCATGGTGCAGTTGACTTTGCTCAAGACTGAAAGCCAACGCCAGACAAAAAGGAGCCTTTGAAATTTCGTTCATCCATTCAACGGTTGATTTTATCAAGGAATTCAGGACCCACTTCTAGAAATTTTCCAGCTTTGAATGGAATTTTTAGCTCAACCGCGTAGGACTATTTCAATTTCATCCCAATAAATTAATTATAATGTCTTCCTATCTTAGTTTTTATATCAGACGCCTTCATACCTGAAGCCCAACTCAATTAACCCACAAAAAACAGTTTTCCTCTGCTTCTTCTCTCCTCCTTTCAGCGATCAGCAAATCTTGAAAATTTGAAGACATAATGGCAGACGCGCTTACTGAAGATCAGATTGCAGAGTTCCGCGAGGCCTTTTGCTTGATTGACAAGGACTCAGATGGTGTGTGTTCGTTGTTCTTCTTCTAGTTCATCATATAACTCTTGTTCCATAAGTATTAGTATATATTCTAACAATATCTATGCAGGCTTCATTACGATGGAAGAACTTGCTACCATTATACAATCGCTGGATGGACATCCTACCAAAGAAGAAGTTGGAGACATGATAAGTGAAGTCGATATTGATGGAAATGGAACAATAGATTTTCAGGAGTTCTTGAACATTATGGGACGGAAAATGAAGGTATTTTTTTTTACTAATTACTTTCTTTCATTCATTCTTTCTTTTCATATCATTTCATTCTTGCAGGAAAATGTTGCTGAGGAGCTAAAAGAAGCTTTCAAAGTATTTGACAGAAACCAGGATGGATATATATCAGCCAATGAGGTCAATATATTTGCATTTCATCCTTTCCAAATTACCCTTTTCTTTAATCTGATTTCTATGTTCACATTTGCATGCTTGTCTGATTTGACGCAATGTTTGACTATGCAGCTAAGGCAAGTGATGATAAATTTGGGAGAGAGATTGACTGAGGAGGAGGCTGAACAGATGATTAGAGAGGCTGATTTGGATGGTGATGGTTTAGTTAGTTATGAGGAGTTTGCCAGGATGATGATGGCCTTCTAATCCGTAGTAAAATTATATTTAAACAAGCAAATTCATGATTCATGTATGTTCTGTTCATTTATTTTTGCAACTTGCTTGTCTTGTAGAATTAGAAAGCAATGCGCTTTCCTGTTATAATGGCAGTGATGCACAGTAGAATTCCTGGGAATGTATTTTCTGTTATGTTGATAATTGATAATAATAACAATAATCAAATAACACAGTACAGAAAGCTACATCATAATAAAAATACATGAGAAGAAAAAAACATGAGGATTGATGCCCATTTCCATGGTCCATCTATGTTAATGGCAGACATAATTTCTCCATTCTCCCTTTGGCAATCACATCATTCTAATTTCTGATTGGTCAAAATTCTGTGGTCGCTACTTTTATTTTGAACATTACTCGCTTCGTCTGAACACAATTGAGTTCATCTCTAACTGGAGCTAAAAAAAAAATAACTTGAAAGTGTGAGAAAAGAAAAGTTGAGCCTGTGTATTTATTGGCTAAAACAGTGTTAGAGAGTAATGTTATGGTTCGTCTTGCTCTAATTTTGTCCAAAGAACACAGGAAACCAATTGTACCAAATTAGCCATTGATTAGTAAGTAGCTTAATCAATGTTAAATAATTATGGAGACTATATTATTATTATTATTATTATTTAAAATAATAAAAAAGGGTTGTTAGTAATTAGAATGTATTAAAATTTTATTTATTTTTATGTTAAAAATATTAAATTAAACTAATTATGAGTAATTTGATCTTCTTCTTTTTTATCTCTAAAGTGTAAAGAAAAGAAAGGTCTTTGATTTAAATTTTTTCATTTAATTTATTTTAAGATTATTGATAACAGAGGTGGAGCGTTAGGTGGCCTAAAAATATTTTAATAATATAAATTTAATATTTTTAATTATTTTTTAAAAAAATTTCAAATAGTTTTTTATATTTTTTTAATTTTATTAATTTTTAAAAATTTATAATTTATATATTATGATTTAAATTTAAATATTAAAATTATTTAATTATCACTGAATAAATATAAAATTTTAATTAATATTCTATTTTTATTTTGCTCTCCCTCTTCTTATATATATTGATATTAACTGAATTTTATTTTCTAAAATAATATTATTTTAATTATAAAATTGTATAATAATTAAAATTAAAATTTTTTAATTTTTATGTCCATTTTGTTATAATTTTTTAAGTGATAGATAATTTTATAATTTGATACTTTGTGTTTTTATTTATTATATATTTATATATTATACATATATAAATAATTTTATTAATATATTAGGTGCTCCCTCAATAAAAACTTCCTGATTTTGCTTTTGATGATATAAAAAAAAAATTGTGCAATTTATTAATTATTTTTTATGTATTATATCTCCTATTAAATAAAAAATATTAAATCATTAATCTCCAGTGAATAAAACAAGCCACTGTGAGCTTCCTAAAATTAAAAAAAAAAAAAAAAAAAAAAGAGCCCACTGTGCGCTAATCTGCTCACCCCTTCTTTCTCCTGCAGTCTCCACGCACTTCCGGAGAAAGAAAGTGAGAAGAAGAGGCAGCTGCAGCAGCTTCACCTCCTGCCGCCCGCTTCAACTACAAGTAATTCCATCTGATTTTGCGTCTTCTTTAGCTCATTGGTAGGCTACATACCCAAAATCCCAAAACATGGACTCTTCCATACCTCAAAAACTCGATGAGTGCTCACCATCCTCAACCACCATAAAATTCGACCACCCAATCCCTCTACTCCGGGGTCCTGTACCCGCCAGCTCATCCGACGATCCGTCATCCCGCCCTTATGTTCTCGCTGCTGCCTCCAAGATATTTGAGTTTAAAATTATCGAGCAGTGCGATGGTGGGGCCAGGATTGGGTGCGCCATAGCAGCGTCCAACAAGTGTAATCCCCCGTGGTGGCACAATTTCATAGGAGGGAAATATCCTGATTTGAAGGAGAGAGAGATGTGCGAGGAACGCGAAATGGAGGGCTGTTTGGGTGCAGCGAAGGAGAAGTTCATTGGGTTTGCCAAGTGCAACTGTTGGAGGTCGTTTAGCGAGGCGAGAATTGCAGCTGGGGAGGGAATGTTGAGTGAGAAAGTGGTTAGGAAGTTTGTATGTTTGGTATCAATGCTAGAGAGGAGCAAGTGGGGTTGGTTTGATGGAATTTGATAGATGTGAGTTTGGCATCACGAATTATAGAGCTACCGAGTTGCTGGGCGCTGATCCAAAGTACGAATAGTTTTTCAATCAACGTTGAAAGAGAGCAAGAATGTGGGGTTATTGGGTTGTGCCATTGAGGTGGTGGGAGGTTTGGCCATTTTTAACTGGTTGAGGATGAGGATCGACGCTGGAGAGGGATGCTTGGTTAAACTTCTGTGGCCAATTGTTTTTTCAAGTGAATAAAATAGATGCTAATCCCGTTGAGACTTTAGATGAAGAGTGTTCCCTTACTTAAATTGCTAACTTTAGCCAACAAATTCAGGGAAGAAACGAAGTGGGGTTTCAATAATTGGCTGACAACACTGTTCATGTACATTGGAAAGGAGCTGCAGAGATGATAGGGATGTGTTCAGATTATTATGAGAGCAATGGGGTTATAGAGCAGTGGGGTTATAAAGCCATGGATAAAGATGGAAAAAGTAAAATTGAGAGAATAATCCAATGTGTGGGAACTAGTAGCCTCAGATGCATTGCTTTTGCTTACGAGAAAATTACAGAGGAAGAAATGATAAAGAACGGAAACGGTTATAAATACGCGCCCAAGACTACCAGAAATGGTTGATCTTGCTAGGGATAGTGGGTCCCAAGGATCCATGTCGGCCAGGAGCCAGGAAAGCTGTGGAAATTTGCAAGTCCTCGGATGTAAGCATCAAAAAGATAACCAAGGACATTTTTTTCACAGCAAAAGCCATATCCATAGAATGTGGAATTCTATAGAGAGGTCACCGAGTAGACAATGGAGTATTGGTAGAAGGTGTTGAATTTCAGAACTCCACACATGATGGAAAGGGTTGATAAGATTGTGTGATGGCAAGGTTATCGCCCTTTGACAAACTTCTAATGGTACAATGCTTGAGGCAGAAAGATCATGTTGTTGCAGTAACAGTAGATGGCATAAATGATGTACCTGCATTAGAATAAGCTGATATAGGACTGTCTATGGGCATTCAAGGCACAGAGTGGTTGCTAAGTAAAGGTCAGATATTGTCATTTTGGATGATAATTTTACTTCTGTGGCCACAGTTTTAAGGTGGGGAAGATGTATCTATAACCTCCAGAAATTTATCAAGATTCAACTAACTGTAAGTGTTGCTGCTTTTGTGATCAACTTCATAGCAGCAGGTTCTGCTGGTGAGCTTCCTCTAACAGCACATCAATTGCTCTGGGTAGACCTCATTGTGGACCCGCTCGTAGCTCTGGCACTGGCTGCAGAACGACCCACTGCTGAGCCAATGCAGAGGCTGCCTGTAAGTCAGACATAGCCCCTTATAACAAATATTATGTGGAGAAACCTGCTAGCTCAAGCTCTTTACCAGGTAGCAATCCAGCTTCAAAAGGGCTATGTGTTCAATGTACCATAGAAAGTCTCTTCCTCTAGGCTTGGAACTGAGCGTGTGGAGAAGCTAAAAGATTTATGTTTTGCAAATTGACCCCTCAAAATGTGACAGTAGGGCTTCAATTGTTTCCTATTCCCAAATTTTAACAAGAGCAATGATTTAATCTGCCAAATATGTTGGCGTGACTAAAATTTAAAATTTTTTTTTTATTTACGAGTATTTTAAATCATTTATTTAAAATTAAATAAAATATTTCATTATACTCATTAAAATTTTTTTATCATTAATGTTATATTATTTTTATTTTATAAATTTAAATTTTAACATAATAATTAGGTAATAAAATTTTACTTTAAATTTTATAAGGTAATATTTATTATATATATATATATAGTAATTATTAAATGAATAATATTGAAAATCATTTACAAAATTAATATAACATTTTTTTAATTATATATACATATATAGAGGCTTCAAAATTTATCGTCTAGCTGTGCCACAGCATTTGAGTAAATTGGATTTGGCTATATATGAGTGATTGGAGCTATTGGCGACCGACATCATTATATTAGAGTAATGCATTAAAGGTGAAGAAGAGAGAAAATAATAGAGCTACGACCAATCAAAGGAAGGTGGAAAAGAAAGGAACTCATTTCTTTCTCCTCACAAATTATTATGCGGAAATACAATCCTTAATTAGTAATAAGACAAAGTGTTATATATAATCGCATCTCAGATTCAACCTGCTCATAACACCTCATCTTCTGCACCTGATGCGCCCATAAGCACTTTCAGGATTCCTATTAATAAACAAAATTATCTTCTTCAATTACCAATATTCTCAAACAATAGTGTAGTTCACAAAGATTTTTCCCCCAACTTACCCCACCAAAAAGCTTCAAACGCTCAAACTCTACACAAAATCAATTTTTTACCCAGCCTATAATAGTAAGATGATGAGAGAAATAAACACTACCAAAACGACTGCAGTTACATTCATTCAAATCTTCATGTGTCTCATAACAACTTTTACCCCTCTCATCTTTAAACACACCCACCAACAGATTTTGTTCCTCTTTATTATTTTGATATCTTTTACGATTGTCCTCTTTTCACACTTGCAATTCATGTTCAGCTATATATATCTATATTTGCAATAAATCAGGATGCACATAACCTTTGGTTTTAAGGAAAACCCTAAAGCCTTATAAGATCAATTGAGGTTAGAGAAAGAAGATTAACCTTACAATTTACCTTTTCTAAAGTGGCCAAATTCAATCTCAAAATCAAACTTTCATCTCACGTAATTGGAGGAAAATTGTTACCTTACGTTTCCTCACCTTCCTTATCAGCATTTCTAGTATGAAAATTTAGTACTAAAAAATATTTCTCCCTTATATTTTTCGCTTATTTTTAAGGAAGTGACATCCATATGATGCATGTACTTTGAAAAATTCCTCATAATTTTAAGAGAAACAATTGTTTTGACAAAGTGATATCTTCTTATTTCAAATTGAAAATACTGAGCTATAATTTTTTGACAAACCTAAGAAACCAACTTATATATGATTTACCTTCTATCAAATATGGTTAAAACTAATAAAAATTGCTATAGCTAAACAAAAGGGAATTGAAAAATTATATAAAAAATTGAATTGGAAAGGCTCTATGAATGAAGGATAAGATGCGATCATCTAAAAAGCAACAACCGGACTGTGGCATGACAAATTTCTGCCTCTAAAAAACCCTGGAAATGAAATCTCTCCCACCATATTCTTGTATATAATAATTTATAATTTACAAAATAGTTTTGGTTTATTCATTTACTTCCTGAACTGAGAGCGTTCAATTAACAGTTTTTAGCCTTTACATCAAGAGAAATGCTGTCTACCAATTGGTAATGGCTGAAATGGCACAAATGGGTAGAGATATAATAACAAGGCAGACCCAAAATAACCCAGAAATTGGTGTGCAAATGAACTCAACAAACCTTGTAAGTTGGAGTTGCTAACTGCAGGGCAAGAAGCCTAGTTGAATATATATACATATATATTTAATATATTTGATATTATACTGCAAAATGAGGGAGAACTAAAAAGCTTGAAGAGTAAAGTAACTCACACTTACATTGAGATTATATATACATGGGGCTTTGTTGTGATTCCATCAACAGGTGAGGCTACCACATGATCTGATCTTCCTTTGGCAGAGAAAAGGAAAAGGAAGTTTAGATCATGCTGGCAGCTTCAACTGCTAGTGGCGCACGATGAGGGATATCAGACCACAGTTAATCCAGTTTCTTGGAAGGAGGACAAGGAGGGAGAACTGGGTTCCTACTTTTTCTCGAGGTAGGTTGGGAAATGATGAAGAAGAGAGAAGGATGGTATGAATTTGGTGCTTAAAATAAGATTCTGAAAAGGGTTTTTCTTTTTTTAAAAAAGAGAGAACTAGAAAATAAAAATTAGGAAAGAAGCATATGGCAGTGGTCCAAAGCAAGACAAAATGAATATTATCATGCCCACGCCACCACCATGCAGACAAGGTAGCGAGCTCTTTTAAATCTCAACCCTTTATCCACTTTTCCTCTGTCTGTGGGTAAATATCCTCAACGAACCTAAAAAAGAGTGCCAACTACAATGGGCCCAACATTCATTAAATAATAAATTTCAATACAAGACCTAAGGTCTGAATATGAAGGTTAGGTTCAAACTAACAACGCAACTCTCTATACTTCAAAAATGAAACAAAGCCCAGACCCCATACAATAACAAAATTCTAGAGCTAAGCACCTGATATGCAAAGTACTCTACGCAGCACAATGCCGCCTACACTATCGAGCTAAACCAACGCCCAACGAGTTGACAACGAAAATCAAAAGATCAAAGATCAAGTATAAGGGAGGTCCCTTCCTACTGGTAGCCATTCATGGCCAAGTGAGTCTATCCAAAGCCATGAGGAAACCCCTACTATCAGGTTATCTTCCCAAAAGCCTTTATATGATCGAAATAAGGATCTATCTTCTATGACTATAGGGGAGAAGCAAGGTAGAGCTCACAATGTCTTAATCTCTTGTACCGTAAAGACACTAACAATCATCATCTAATGCCAGCACCAAGACCTTAGATTTACCACCCTCCAACTATTTACCCACAAAGCTGAACCTGCACATACACACAAAACTACATTGAATGCAGATTCACAATAAGAACCTCTCACCATTGCTTCTAAGGATTTGTGAAAAATAAAAAAGAATGTATTTATACCCTTAAACTAGAGGCAGGGAGAAAGAAACCCAGTCTCCAAACTAAGGAAGGATTTTCCCCTGCATAAAAAGAGTAGAGGAAGGCCTACGACAGACAAAACTTTGGCAATCTAAAAGAAGCAAAATTGAGAGAAATGAGAGGAAAAACCTCATTTAAAAAACCAGAGAGGCGAATCTGGGCCCCTCATATGCAAGATCATCAACATCAACATAAACCTCATCATGGTACTAAAAAATATCATGTGACATCCATGCATTATAGCGTCTTATAATTGGTTTGATGTTATTGTATTTATAAATTTAATTTGATGTTAATGGGATTGCAACTTTCAAAATACCTGTATAGCATTTATTTTTTATTCCATCTGTAATTAATCTCCCTGATTCAATAAGAATCTGAATTCGATTGTGACATGTTTACCTCTCAATTTAAACAAAATCTTGAAAGTACGAAGTTTGCACGCTCCTCACTCGTTGGTAATGGCACATCTTTTCCCGGTTTCTTTGTCCGCAATTAAGAATAACATCCTCGGAAGAAATAAATTAAGAATAATATGAAACTAGGAATAGCCAAATCAGGAAATGAGTGTAATCTTTGTTTTAAGCAACGCTTAGTCGTCACAATCAGTAGAGTGCAAGTACCGGACAAAGCAGGATTAGAAAGTGATACAAAATCTAATAAAGTTAATTGGTGATTTTAACATCTGTTCTTTCAACTTGTTTTGATCCCCTTGGCAGGCTCGTGCAGATGGAACCAATGGATGCACGCAAAGTCATCATAATATGATCTTGTTATTCAAAGTTCCAATCCAAAAAAGTCATGTATTCAAATTAAACATAATAGTTCCCAACTATTCCGCTTCAATGATTATCGTCTTTTTTTTTTCCCATTAATCATGATTAACTTCCTACCATTCCACTGCAAAGTATTCTTCAATTCGAACTCATCACTTTCTCTGTACCTACAGACTATAAACAGTTGCGCTCATATGTTATTTAATTGGGTCGTGACCCAAAAAGCAAATGGAATGTGATGCGATTCACTTGTTAACCTATACTTACTGTGCCGTGGAATAAGTAATTAATTGCACATTCAATCGAACAACAGTATCATTCGTATTCATGGGCTCCACTTTATTCAATGTTTTTTTATTTTAAATAATATAAGAGGGATCACATTCCTAAAATTCCATTTTTGGGCATATGATCACCAAAGTGCGCTCCCCACCAATTTGGAACCGTTTATAAATCACCATCTACTTATGGAAAAAGAAAAGTATGTTGCAATTTTAAATATTTGCTTTTACTGTATGAAAAAAAAAAAGCAGAGTAAATAAAAGTTCAAATGTTTTCAAGTTGAGGGAAAAAATGTAGAGAACAAATGAAAAACACAAATCACTTGCTATATCACTCAAAACTGTGGAGCTTTCAAAAAAGAACCAATAAAGGCAAATAAAATTTTCTTGACGCTCAGACCAGTCTTCGAATTGGATCCAATCATAAAAAGAATGTTTATTTGGCTGATAAATTATCCATTTGCCTTCATCTTTGACCAAAGTCCTTACTTGATTATCTGGGTAATTATTATTTTTAATGATCCATGATTATCTACCGAATCATCCTCAAAAACTTCATTTTGTGCTGACCAAGAACCCTAAAAAGAGGTAGTGCTGTGAAAGAAAAGATCTCTTACATCTTCCCTATTAATTTATAAATAGATAATAAGCTTGAGGAGATTATTACTTTTATCCTCATCACTTCTCAATAAGCAAAATCAAGGACTAGTATAATTAGCCCTTACAGCGACTGCTTAGATCACAAGCTCAGCTTTCACGTTCAGCTAGGAAAGTGTTTTTCATTTACTCAAATTTATCAATATCATATGTATAGTATATTAATAAAATACAGTTCTCAAGCAGATCTGCAAAAATAGAAAGGTGACATGCAAAGCAGGAATTAATGCTAAGAAAACTGGACCTCCTCAAAGCAATTTCATTTTTTTCTTCACATAAACTTTTCAAAATGACAAAGACTGACGACAACTTGCAGGAGGAAAATACAATTCACCATTACATGAACATCTAGCAGTACATGTAAACTTGCAGATGAGAAAATCTCATTGGATCATATACCTAAAATACTAACAGTGACAAAGAAAATCAGTGAATAGACAATCTGTAATAAATAATCAATGGCCCAAAACCTGTAAAACTAACATTAATTCTATAAACATCGCATTAGATATCCAGTAAAACAAGTATCATTGGATAAAAAGGAAAGGAACAAAAGAGACCTCAACCATCCAAATTTGTCCCCGGGTGTCATAAAAGCCATGGGCATGGCTTTAACTCCTCTTGCCTAAAGAATAAAACGACAATCACAGAAAAATAACAGGTCCATCCATCCCAAGTGGGATTTTCAGAGCAGTGTACTGAAAGAGTCTTGGCAAAGAATGGTATAAATATAATAAAAATAAAAACATGGATTCACTTCGCGAACCCTTTCATCAAGAAAGTGGAAGAAACGCCAAAAAAAACAAAAAAAAAAAAAACAAAAAACACACTCAATGTTAAAAAAGAAAAAGGTTGGTAAACGCATGCCAGACAATCCATGTACTAAGAGAGGAAAAAAAGGAATATACTTACAGAGAATTGTTATTACCTTCATATCAGATTTGAAGTATGTCTGGAATCTATTGGGTCCCCAAATAGGAAGGAGTGAGGCTGTCAGAGCATGACCTAGCTAGGGTTAGCAACTCAACTCATCCTTTTCTGTCCAACCAAAGCTAGATCATGCTGGCAGCTTCACCTCTTCCCTTGTGAACTCTTCTCTAATATTGTCGCTAATAAAGGACCAGAGGGTGAACCTAACTAGCCAGATGCTTCTTCTCTCTTTTCACTAAAAAGAGAGCATAGTTAAGGAGGACTTGAGAAGAACAATACATTATATCCTACAACAGAGAACTTTGATGATTATCTAGGACTCGGATGAAGGAAGAAAGAGAAGTCCCAAAACAAGAAGAAGAAAAAACAGTAGAAAATAGAAAGAGGAAGCTACAGAAGAAATAAAACAAAACTTGTCGAAAGAAATGGAGAATTTTTTCATGAGATGATGAAGGCTCGAAAGAAAAAGATGCATTTGCATAGATGAATAACAAGAACATGTAACAAGAAACGAGCAGGAAATGAAATAAAAGAAACCCTAGAGCTCCGCGACTACGGGATCGCGTAAACGAATAAATATACGGAGAGGGATTCGTAAATGAGATAGGGACAGATGTTAACAAGTTAAAAGAAGGGGAATCATAAAGACAAAACACACCTCGCGAAACGGTGAATTATTAAAAGAAGCATCTTCGGAGACACGACAGCTAAGAGAGACTAATAGGTTGCAGATTGCTAATAAGCTAGAGAAATCGACGTATCAGAATAGGGAAGGGTTTTAGGGTCACAGGTGGTAGAAGTATAGGGCGGCACGGCAGGGCCGGGTACTCCGAGGCTGAGCTCTCCGCTGATGCCCACCCCACTGTAGTAAGTGTATGGACAATACAGAAAAGCATCCATAGGAGTGGTACCGC
This sequence comes from Hevea brasiliensis, assembly GCF_030052815.1. NCBI lineage: Eukaryota > Viridiplantae > Streptophyta > Magnoliopsida > Malpighiales > Euphorbiaceae > Hevea > Hevea brasiliensis. Next base: position 9,118,566 of record NC_079501.1, on the reverse strand, counting down.
TACTTGCTAATATCTCTGTTCCTCCTCTCTCAGAGGCAGAAAGTCGCTGCCCCCATCCACCCCCTCCACCCTGCAATTATTGGCTTCAAATTTATAAGGGTTTAGTATTTCAATGCATTTTTCTTGTTTGTATTTAGTTTAAATATTAATGTTGTATTTAAATTGAAAGAAAATAAAAAAAAAATTTGAAAAAAAAAATTTTATTTTTTCATTTATTTATGTTTAGTTAAAAAAAAAATAAGAAAGAAAGAAAAATAATAATTAGATTTTATTTTAATTTTTTTTTAAATTGAAGAAAAAGTGAGAGAAAAGTATTTAAAATTATAAAAATATTTTTATATTTTTTAAATTTTTTTAATGTCTAAGGATAATATTATAATTTTATTTTTTTTAAAAATAAATTTTTAATATATTTTTTTAATTTAAATATAAAATCAAAAAATTAATTTTCTCTCTAATTAATATATTTTTTTATTTTTATTTTTTTTCCATCCAAACATAGTGTAGGCCTAACTGATTTGGTTTTGTCAAGTTTCAGTTGTCAATTCAAGTTGGAGGTGATTTTAATGCCATCGAGAAGGCATTTGTTGGTTTATCCTTTATATAAAATTGTGGTCACACTCACATTCTCACAGGCTCAGGCTCTGCAATGCATTGATATTGAAAAAGAAGTGGAGGTGTGAGAAATGAGAAGATTTATGTTCTTGCACAGAGAAAACGAAAGCCACACACCTTCTGTTCGAGGAAGTCAAAATTTATGAGAAGCAGAGATTTATGTGAGTACCGAAGATGTTATAGCTGCAACAACAGGATCCTTCTCGTGACCAGATAGAATCAAAACAAAAATTATTAATTTGATGATCAGAAGATCTCTTTGATAAATGCTATCGCTTGACCCTAGCTAGTGAGTACTATTTAACATAGTCTGCGGCTCCTTCATCTGTTAGATCGCTGGGTCTGTAGCCTGTATAATATGGACGGCCTCTTTACGTCTTCTCGGTTTGTTTTTGGTAAATTCTTTTAGTTCAAATTCTCAATATATTAGAAATTTTTGCATTTATTTTATGTTCAATATATAAATATATAAAATTTATTTATTTAATAAATTAATTTGTGTTTTTAAATTCTAATGAATTGAATTTAAAAATAAAAATCCTTGAGTAAAAAAATAATAATAATAAAGAAATGATTTTAACAGGATGATGCTGAGTGGAAAAAGTTGAAGCTACGCCAGATAACGGGGATGAATTTGCATTCCCTGGACCAAGCCCAACTGGACACTACTTATTTAAAAAAGAGAAAAAAATAAAAAATAAATATTATTTTTTAAATTATTTTTTTTTCAATTTAAAAAAATTATAAAAAAATTACTTTTCATAAGAAATTATAAAATTACTCTTTTTATTTTAAAATAATAAAAAAATTATAAATTTATCATAACTTTCTTTAATCACTTCTTTCATTTTTAAATAAGAAAAAGGAAAACTTTATTTTCATTCATTTTTAATTTTTCTTTCACCCAAACAAAAATTAAGAAAAAAAAACTCTTTAGTTTCTTTCCCATCTACAAAGTTTTCCAAACACAGTGATGGGTGATCCTCCTCCTTTCAAACTTTATACGACTTGTTAAGAAGACAGACAAACCCCTTCATTACTCTTGGCATGCTAACAATAACAACTATTACACTGCAAGCACCCAGATGCGTAAAACAAAGTTATGTTTTCTTTCTCCAAGATAGAATTATATTGATGAACCTTAAGATGGCATAGCAGATGTTACATAGTCCCCACGGATTACATAGAAAGGAAGGGTTTCTCAGGGCTTTGGACGCCACTATGAGAACCTCTTCTAACAAACGAAAAACATTCTCAATGCTGCAGAAAAAAACTAAAATATCATTTATGATGCCCTGAATATCTAGAGGTGCTGGTGCTCCTTGGAGGGCGTTGGTTATAGTTTGAGAGTCTCCCTCAATGATGATTTTGCTACAGCTTTTTGATTTGGCAATGAGTGTCGCTTCCCGACGAGCAAGTGCTTCCATACGAGAGGATCAGATATGAACTGGCTTGTTTTGCAACCCCAGCCCCAAGGGTGTCCTAAGTGATCACGAGCTATAGCTGCGACAGCCTCTGGTCCGTCCTGAGCAGTGACAGCTGCATCAAAGTTGCAGAGACAGCACATAGCCTTAAAATTTTTGCTTAGCAGGCTATAAGGCTATTATCTCAGATTTTGGCCCAAAAAAAAAAAATCTTTGACAGCTCTTGTATCCATCATCTGTCTTTGGAGACTTGGGGTGCTTGTCTTGAACCAGAGCCTAAAATAGGATTTAAATAAAAAGTGCAGGATAGAGACAGTTGAATTAATTTATTTTTACTATAATTTCATAATTTAAATTCATTTATCCTTCCTAAACTAACTTTCACAATAAAATAAAAAAATATTATAATTTCTTTCTCTATAAAAAAAAAATTTATATCTAATAAATTTATAACAATTAATGGAGGGGAAGCGGGAGAAAAGTGAGGGAGAGAAGGGTAAGTATTCACGAGAACACATGGGCATTTTAATCCAAAAAATTTTATTGTTTAAGTTTATAGAATTCATTTCAAATTCTATCAAATTCTATAATTCAATAGAATTTGATAGAAATTGACATGGAATTCAATTTTAAAATTTTTATAACCTAACATATGATATATGAAATTCAATTGAATCCCCCAAAATTTTATGAATTCATTTGATCCAAACAACCAACCATCTACAAAACCGCAAGCACTGATAATCTGAACCAAAGAGATAATCTTTATGCATTCACAATCTTCAAATGATAACTAGGATATCTAATCTTACAATGATCAGAATTTCCGTCTTCTATGACCAAGGTAATCACAAAATTGACACGAGCAGGAGAATTATACTTACCTATTTGAATCTACTCATCCCTTCAATAGTTAAAACATATTATTTTTTATTCTTATTGAAAATAATAGGATTTTCAGCTCTGCTTCCCTTAACTGTTCTCTGCTTATTGCTGGATGCAACCATCTTCTGCAACTCTCCTCAGCATCTTTTAGCAACACTACATCAATTGAAGTCCTATATACGACCGCATAAAAAGTGCAAATTGCACTACGGAGTTACTTCAAGACTAAAGCCGAAAACTTGCTGAATGATGCTAGGCCCCAAAGTCCAACCCGCTGCTGCTAGGAGCTAAACAAATATCTGTCTCTGTTTGTAATGGACCAAAGTAGAGGACTCGAACATCATACCTCTGCACCCCTTCCCAGTAAAAAGAGTGATTCTCCTCACCTTAAGCAGCAATAATGAACCAAAAGAGATCTTCCAAGCCAAATTCTCGGACACAAATTCTTATTAGTCACCAAAAATCTCCACAAGAGCAGGCGCCATCTTCAAAATGATGAAATCTGCTGGCATCCCTAACAATCAGCTTTCTTTCAAATAATTTTGAAACTAGCCTACAGAAAGTATGACAATCACCACGAACTCGAAGATTGTTTGTAATTCTCATCGGAGTTCCTTTGGCAGTGCCCAATAGGCCATATGCAATGGCCAGCCTTTGACTATGCTCATAAAGCATCTGAACTTTCTCTTCTTCCCCTACATTATGCAATACGTTTGGTTTGAGCAACATAGCCTCCTTCCCTCACCAACTTTTCAGTAATTTGAGCCAACTTGCCGAATGATGCTAGGCCCCAAAGTCCAACCCGCTGCTGCTAGGAGCTAAACAAATATCTGTCTCTGTTTATAACGGACCAAAGTAGAGGACTCGAAAATCATACCTCTGCACCCCTTCCCAGTAAAGAGTGATTCTCCTCACCGTAAGCAGCAATAATGAACCAAAAGAGATCTTCCAAGCCAAATTCTCGGATACAAATTCTTATTAGTCACCAAAAATCTCCACAAGAGCAGGCGCCATCTTCAAAATGATGAAATCTGCTGGCATCCCTCACAATCAGCTTTCTTTCAAATAATTTTGAAACTAGCCTACAGAAAGTATGACAATCACCACAAACTCGAAGATTCTTTGTAATTCTTATCGGAGTTCCTTTGGCAGTGCCCAATAGGCCATATGCAATGGCCAGCCTTTCACTATGCTCATAAAGCATCTGAACTTTCTCTTCTTCCCCTACATTATGCAATACAAACTTGGTTTGAGCTACATAGCCTCCTTCCCTCACCAACTTTTCAGTAATTTGAGCTAACTTTTGGTAAATTTTATCACACTCAGGGTGCGATTTGTCTCTTGCAAGGAATGTGTGAACTTTGTTCCCAACCTCAATCCAACTGCATCCAGGGTTTTTCTTCAGTCCACTTTCCTTCATTTTCATTCTCACTCCTTCAACATCTTCCCATCTACCGCTGGCAGCAAAGAGATTAGACACAAGTGCATAATTTCCAGGATTATCGATGTCCAAATCTAAGAGCTTCTGTGCTGCAATTTCTCCTATTTCCTTATTTGAGTGAACCCGGCAAGCCCCAAGAAGTGCACACCAAACTTCAGGAGTAGGTTCAATCTGCATGCTTTTCACAAATTGGTATGCCTCTTTTAAGTGATTTGCACGGCCAAGAAGATCAACCAAACAGGCATAATGTTCTGGCCATGGCTCCAACTGATAATCATTCTTCATAATTTCAATAAATCTTTTTCCTTCATCAATCAATCCCGAATGACTGCACGCATAAAGAAGTGCCAGAAAGGTAATATGATCAGGAATTAGTTTTTCATCCTTCATTCTCAAGAATAATTCAACAGCTGCTTCCCCACGGCCATGCATTCCATATGCGTTGATCATAGCTGTCCACAGAACTAAACCTTTATTTCTAGTACAAATAAATATCTTACATGCACTATCTAGACTTCCACAGCGAGCATACATATCCATAAGAGCATTCGATATAGATTTTTCTGACATGAAACCCTTCCGGATTATGAAACCATGAATCTCTTTTCCTTTCTTCAAGGTTGATAAACTGGCAACAGCAGAGAGTATGCTTACTAGAGTTATAGAATCTGGTTCAAGAGTAGTTTCTTTGAATGAGTAAAAGACCTCAAGAGCTTCATTTGCAAGCCCATTATGGACATAAGATGATATCATGCTTGTCCATGACACAATATCTTTACATTCAATTGACTCGAACATTCGAGACATGTAGTCAATGGTACCACACTCTCCATACGCACCAACAATTGTGTTCTGCAGCACTGGATCAGATAGACCTCGCCTTATAGTGTAACCATGGATTTCTTTTACCAGTATCAAGCATTTCAGTCTGGTGCATGCCAGCAATATGCTTCCTATCATCATTGCATCCACGTCCATCCCTTCCATCTGCACTTCTCTGAACAATTCTAAAGCCTCTATGTGACAATTGTTTTGAGCATAGCCAGCTACAATAGTAGTCGAAGAAATGAAATCTTTATTGGGCATCTTATCAAAAGCACGGCCAGCATAAATCATGCAACAACACTTCGCATACATATCTACAAGTGTATTCCCAACCAGTACATTATAATCAAACCCATTCTTAATTGCATAAGCATGAATTTCCCTTCCATTCAACAGATAACCCAACCTGCCAGACGCCACAACAATGCTTATTACAGAAACCTGGTCAGGTTTCAAACCAGTATCCTGCAAATCATAGAAGAATTGCAAAGCTTTACTGTAGAGACCATTTTGGATGAAGCCCGTGAGCATGGAATTCCATGTGACAATGTCCTTTTCATCCATCTTATTAAAAATTACTGCAGCCTCGGTCATTTTGCCAAATCTAACGTACATAGCTACCAAGGCATTGGCCACATAAACATCAAGCAATTCGCCTGATTTCAGGATAGCAGCATGTATTTCCATACCCAGTTTCATAAAAGAGTAATCCTTACATGCTTGAAGAACAGCAACAATAGTATAAGAGTTAGCAGCAACACCAGCTTTTTGAATTTCTCTAAAGAGTCCCAGTGCGTCTATGCACCGCCCAATCCCAGAATAGGCAGAGATCATTGAATTCCATGACACAACATCACTTCTATCGTTCATTCTGTCAAACAATTTCCTTGCCCCGCTTAGATCATTGCATTTTGCGTACATGGCAACAAGAGAATTAGCCACGTGAACAATAGAATCATTCCCGCCTTTAATAGCTAGACCATGGATTTCAGCCCCACAACGAAGATCTTCAACTGTGCCACACGCTTTAAGCAAATAAGGAAAAGTGTACGAATCAAAAGGAACACCCAAACAACGCATTTCCCTATACATTTCAAGAGCTTGCAAAGGTTCCCCATTTGAAACGTAAGAACCCATCATAACGTTCCACGTAAAAATAGTTCTTTCACACATTTTATCGAACACCCTTTTTGCATTCAAAATAGAACCGCACTTGCCATACATGAACACAAGCTTCGTGTTCAAGAACATAGAATTCCACGCTAGATTAGACTTAATGATATGGGCATGAATTTGTTGGCCTTGTAACAGAGCCTTCTCGGTTGCACATAGCTCTAGAAGTGGGGCATAAACATGATCAAGATTACCCAGAAGCAAGTTAACATGTTCAGTTAACAAATCAGTAAATGAGCAAAAAGCATATTTTAGAGTTGATTGCCTGCATGTCTCTTTGAAAAAAGGGATCTTAGTACGACATGGAGAGAATTTGGGAATGTTGAGAGGTTTTGTGTCAGGGCTGAGTAGGGGGCAGCAAAATTGTGAAATTGAAGTAGCCATTGCAGAGAATTGGCATGAGAATCGAAGGTGGCTCGCAGTATAAGAGTATAAACGCATAAGCAAGTCCCTAAATGCTATGCTTTAATTTGATTTTGGGCGCCTTTTCATAACTAGCGCCTGCTAATTCCGACTGAAGAGCGCGCTTCAGGACCGTTTATTCGTGGAATACAGTATTATTTTTTATTTTTATTTTTCATTAAAAATAAAAATATATATATAAAAAATCCACTTATCGATAATTAAAAATATATTGAAAAATATAACTTTGTCATGAAATAAAATAGTAGAACAAACTTTAAGCTGTTTTTTAAATCGTAGAAAATTAAAAAAACTACTTTTTTTATTTTTTTATTTTTCATTTAAAAAATCAACATATGTGAACAATAAATTTTGTTTTTCTATTTTTTTTTAAAAAATTTCAAGAAACTGCTACAATTCTTCACAAGCAGTTTCTAAAATATGTTGATTAACTTTGTATAATAATATTTTCTTTTATACATTGTGTAATAATATTTTTTAACAATTCAGTCACTATGCTATAGAAGTAAATTTTATTTTGTTGATAACTATTATTTGATAATTTAACAAGATATAATTTAATTATGAAAAATAAAAAGAAAAATTAAATTAAAAAGTAATTATAAAAAATATCTTATTTTTAATAGTATCATTTAAAAAAAAATATGTAATAAATTATCTGTGAGATTAAAAAACCTGAAAAAGATTAATATCCTATAGTTGATTTTAAATTGCCAACTTCTAGTATATTTTTCTTTTACAAAATTATTCATATTAATATATTTAATTTTCATCTTGTAGCAGTAAATGTAAGATTTATTATAAATAAACGTAACATAATTTCACTTTTCAATATCAAATACCAAAAAGATTAAATAATTATTATATATGTATTTAATATTTGAAAATTAAAAAATTAATCATTAAAAAATACTTTTGGTGCATCTTCACTTTCTATTATTCTTTTTCTCTTTTAAATATTCTCTTGTTAAATTTTTATAAATAAAACATATACCTTATGTCACGACCCAAAATTCTGAACCGTGACCAGCGCATAATTTAAGTATTCTTAAATCATGCAAGCCTTATCAGAGTATCTTGAATAAATATATTGTCACTTACTAATCTCAAAAATAGACAAAATCTAAATAAACAAAAGGTCAGATGGTAAGCGCGCTACCAGATATCAGATACCTTCCTCCTCCTTCACAGATATCAATGCATATGATACTAATGCAAATCATAAACTGCAATGATGCATGATTCGACAATGCAACCTAATACCGTGATAGTCCACACGGCGGGGCCAGATAACAGAAACAGATACTGGGCACAGGTACCAATTCAAAATAGAAAATCAATTTGTACGAATCAATCAAAATCAATAAAAAATTTCAAATAGCAAATAATAACTGATAGTGCAATTCCAATAGTGTATTTCAATAGTTTCAGAGAGTCAATAAAATCAAATCAATCTCAAATCAATTCAATAAAATCAAATCAATCTCAAATCAATTCAGTAATACATCAGTAAATTTTATAGTCAAATATCAATCAATATAAATACATTAAAGGCCTGTTCCCGGAATCCTAATGGGTCTAATGCAGAGATAGTTGACAAAATCAATTATTTAATCAAAATCGAAATAAAATTCAATAATAAAATAAAACTCTAGAAAATTACATATAAAATAATTGTTAAAATATTAATTTAAAATTTCATTTAATAACAAATTTAATGCTAAGAAATTTTAAAATGGACTAAAACGGTGCCATGTACTATAATTACCACTCACGTGAAACCTCCAAAATAATAGCTAGATTCAATAAAAGAGAGACAATTTCAGCTGACAGAATGAATATTTGAATCTCCTACATACTTAAAATATAAAGAAAATATCAAATAATAATAAAATATAATAACTTTTATATATATATATATATATATATATATATATATATATATATATATATATATATATATATATATATATATATATTTGCGGCGGATTGGATTTGTGGTGGAGGACAGGACGCGGTGCATGTGGATGAACAGTTATATATATATATATATATCAATTGTTATGTGAACAGGGACGCTTCCAAAAACAAATATATATATATATATATAATAATTAATTATTATCTAATAATAATTATGATCAATCCAATTTAATACCAATGATCAAAAATAAATTGTTTTAGAGTAGTTGTAACAGATTAAAAAAATAAAATAAAATTAGATTCACCCATTATTGAATAAGGAATGAGAATTCTTACCTTGAAAACAAAATCGAATGTAATGAATAAGAAGTAAAAATTTAGGGATTCTCTGTTGAGAGTATTTGATAGAAAAAGGAGATGACAAACAGGTTTTGAGAGCAAAGTTTAGCAGAATAGATGATTATGGTATATATATATTTCAAGAGTTCTATTAGGTGTAGAATGGAAATAGAGTTATTATTGAATTGGGTTGTTCAAATTGCAGATATATATTTAATTTCAAATATATATATATATTTAAAAATAAATAAGCAGACCATCTAATAAAATATATATATATATTTTTATAAATATATTAAATTATTGTTAGCTAATTAAAATAAAATAATAATAAATGTATATGGGTTTTCACATACTTCCCCCCTTAAAAAAAATTTGGTCCCCGAATTTGAATAGACAAAAATTCTAACCTGAAGAATCAAATAAGTGAGGATATTTGGCTCGCATTTCAGATTCTGCCTCCCATGTGGCCTCACTACTTGAGTGATTATGCCACAAGACTTTGACCAAAGCCACTTCCTTAGACCGGAGTTTCCTAATTTGTCGATCTAAAATCTTTACTGGTTGCTCCTCATATGACATATCATCCCTAAATTGCATGGTTTGAGGTTGTAAAACATGAGATGGATCTAGTACATACTTCCTAAGCATAGAAATATGGAAAGCTGGATGTACATGTGCAAAACCAGGTGGAAGGGCTAAACGGTAAGCAACTGCTCCAATTCTCTCCAAAATTTCAAATGGACCAACAAAACGAGGGCTAAGCTTCCCTTTCTTCCCAAACCTCATGATTCCTTTCATAGGGGAAACTCTCAGAAATACATGATCACCAATCATAAATTCTACATCTTTACGCTTAGGATCAGCATAACTTCTCTGTCGACTTTGAGCAGTCAAAAGTCGATCACGAATTAGTCGAACCTTCTCTGAAGTTAATTGTATCAACTCTAGTCTAGTAAGCCTTCTTTCTCTAACTTCATCCCAACAAACCGGTGACCTACACTTTCGACCATATAATGCCTCATATGGAGCCATCTATATACTTGCCTGATAACTGTTATTATAAGCAAACTCCACTAAAGGCAAATGATGATCCCAACAGCCACCAAAATCCATAACGCATGCACGAAGCATGTCCTCTAATGTCTGTATGGTCCTTTCTGACTGTCCATCCGTCTGAGGGTGAAAAGCAGTACTAAAGTCTACTCATGTTCCTAAAGCTTCTTAGAATTTCTTCCAAAATCGAGAAGTAAACTGAGTACCACGATCAGAGACAATGGAAACTGGAACTCCATGAAGACTAACAATCTTGTTTATATACAACTGTGCGAGTTTAGCAAAGTCATATGTAGTCTTCACAGGAAGGAAATGAGCAAATTTTGTCAATCTGTCTACTATCACCCAAATTGCATTGTAACTACCTCGTGTACTAGGTAAACCCACAACAAATTCCATGGCAATATGCTCCTACTTCCACTCAGGGATAGGCAACGGCTGAAGTAACCCAGATGGTTTCTGATGTTCTGCCTTAACCTGCTGACAAGTCAAACATCTAGCAACAAAGTTTGCAACATCCCTCTTCATGCCACCCCACCAATAATGCTCCCTTAAATCACGGTACATCTTAGTTGAACCTGGGTGTACTGTGTAAGCAGAATGGTGTGCCTCCTCTATGATTTCTCTTCTCAACTCATCAACATTAGGGACACAAAGTCTAGTGCCATAACGAAGAACTCCATCATCATTCAACATGAATCCTTGAGCTTGGCCTTGATGAATATTATCTATAATCTCACACAGCTGAGAATCCCTCTTTTGAGCAGCCTTAATTCGATCAATCAAGATAGGCCTAACTCGAAAATGTGCTAAGAATGATCCAGCTATGATTTCAAACTCTACTCCCTGATCTAGCAACCCATGTAATTCACCAATCGAAGGCCTCATCTTGGTAGATATATGGGCTAAACTACCAGAAGGCTTCTTGCTTAAAGCATTAGCCACCACATTAGCCTTTCTAGGGTGATACTGTATGGTGCAATCATAATCCTTCAGCAATTCTATCTATCTTCTTTGCCTAAGATTAAGATCACGTTGGTCAAAGATGTATTTGAGACTTTTGTGGTCAGTGAAGATTTCACAAGTCTCACCATACAGATAGTGCCTCCAGATTTTCAAAGCAAAAATTACTGCAGCCATTTCCAAATCATGAGTTGGATAATTCTGCTCGTGTCTTTTCAACTGACGAGAAGCATATGCAATAACCCGTCCATGCTGCATCAAAACACATCCTAAACCAATCCTAGAAGCATCACAATATACTACATAACCCCCTGATCCGGATGGAAGGGCTAACACTGGTGCTGTAGTTAAACGAGTCTTAAGCTCCTGAAAACTTTTTTCACAAGCCTCAGACCACTGAAATTTCACATTCTTCTATGTCAACTTAGTTAAAGGTGCTGCAATACGAGAGAAGTCTTGAACAAACCGTCTATAATAGCCTGCTAAACCCAAGAAACTACAAATCTCTAACACAGTTGTGGGTCTAGGCCAATGAAGCACTGCCTCAACTTTTTTTCTTATCAACGCACACCCCATCCTTAGATACTGTATGGCCTAGGAAAGCCACATTATCTAACCAAAACTCACATTTTGAGAACTTGGCATATAGCTTGTGTTCTCGTAAGGTCTGAAGGACAATTCTCAAATGCTGTTCATGCTCCTCCTTACTCTTTGAGTACACTAAAATGTCATCGATGAACACTATAACAAATTGATCTAAGAAAGGCTTGAAAACTCTGTTCATGAGATCCATAAAAGCGGCCGGAGCATTGGTAAGACCAAAAGACATTACAAGAAATTCATAGTGTCCATACCTAGTCCTAAAGGCTGTCTTGAGTATGTCTTCTTTCTTGACCCTCAATTGATGATACCCAAATCGAAGATCAATCTTGGAAAAATACTTTGCACCTTGAAGTTGGTCAAACAGGTCATCTATGTGTGAAAGAGGATACTTATTACTCACAGTTACCTTATTCAATTGCCTATAATCAATGCACATTCTCAAAGACCCATCCTTCTTCCGTACAAATAACACAGGAGCACCCCATGGAGAAACACTAGGGCGAATAAACCCCTTATCTAGTAGGTCCTGTAGCTGCTCCTTCAACTCCTTAAGTTCTGTGGGTGCCATACGATAAGGTAGCATAGATATGGGCTCAGTTCCAGGAACTAAGTCTATACCAAACTCTACCTCTCGCTCCGGGGGTAAACCTGATAAATTTTCTGAAAACACATCAGGAAACTCCTTAACCACTGCAACATTCTCCAAACCTGCACCTTCTACCTGAACATCTCTAACATAAGCTAGATACCCTTTACACCTCTTTTGCAATAATCGTCTAGCACTCACTACAGAGATAAGATTACTAGAGGCAATACTGCGATCTCCCTGAAATTGAAATTCTGCCTCCCCAAGAATTTTAAAGAGTACAACTTTACTATGACAATCCCATGAAATGTGATCAGTGGCTAACCAATCCATGCCTAAAATCACATCAAACTCAAATATATCTAAAGAAACAAGAACTGAAGCTAATTCTCTATCTCCAATGTGAACTATACATCCCCTATACACCATATTAATGTCTATTGCGTTCCTCATAGGTGTTGATACAGATAAAGGATACTCTAATAAATTAGGTGGTGTACTAAATATCATGGAAAAGTATGGGGGAAACAAAGGAATGGTTGTGCCCCAGTCTTAGCCATAAGCGTCTGTTTAGATGTCTGATTAATAGTTTGAGGGGGTACCTCCCTTGTTGGATCAAGGTTTGCACCATTAAGACCCTTGGCCTTAGTTCTCCTCTTACGTCTAATAGACCCAGGCACCTATTTATTTTAATAAACAAGCATTAAATTTGAAAATGTGAGCCAAATTAAGACAAGTGAAAAAGTACGAAGGACGCAGATATCTGAAGCAATGATAAACTGAAAAGACGTTAAGGATCCTATGCTCCGCAAGTTTACTAGACCTCAACCGAGTTCTGATACCAACTTTGTCACGACCCAAAATTCTGAACCGTGACCGGCGCATAATTTAAGTATTTTTAAATCATGCAAGCCTTATCAGAGTATCTTGAATAAATATATTGTCACTTACTAATCTCAAAAATAGACAAAATCCAAATAAACAAAATGCTGAATAAACATTATAAATATCCCATAGGTAAACTGCGGAGTCTCTACAGATTTCAATAAAAACTTAAGCTGTTTGATAAACTAAACTAATTATTAGCCCGAGAAAACATGAATTCGGGCATACCATGAGAACAAATCAAAGTTGTCCCTCTCCAGAAAATGGACCGAATATTTGGATCACCAGATTCTACCGATCCAAATGGATAAATGCATGAGAAAACGTGGTTTGAGCTAGATGCTCAGTGAATGATAATTATAGCACACAACGGAATAGGAACAGACAGACGCTTGATTAATTTCACAATAAATTTTCTATTCAATAAAATCATGCTCATGCTGTCAAAATCATTAATAAAATAACTTCACAAAACATATATATAAAAGAAATTCATTCAATAAAAATTTTATGGTACAGTGCACCAGGGTGATGATACCCCACATCACCAAAGGTCAGATGGTAAGCGCGCTACCAGATATCAGATACCTTCCTCCTCCTTCACAGATATCAATGCATATGATACTAATGCAAATCATAAACTGCAATGATGCATGACTCGACAATGCAACCTAATACCGTGATAGTCCACACGGCGGGGCCAGATAACAGAAACAGATACTGGGCACAGGTACCAATTCAAAATAGAAAATCAATTTGTACGAATCAATCAAAATCAATAAAAAATTTCAGATAGCAAATAATAACTGATAGTGCAATTCCAATAGTGTATTTCAATAGTTTCAGAGAGTCAATAAAATCAAATCAATCTCAAATCAATTCAATAAAATCAAATCAATCTCAAATCAATTCAGTAATACATCAGTAAATTTTATAGTCAAATATCAATAAATATAAATACATTAAAAGCCTGTTCCCGGAATCCTAATGGGTCTAATGCAGAGATAATTGACAAAATCAATTATTTAATCAAAATCGAAATAAAATTCAATAATAAAATAAAACTCTAGAAAATTACATATAAAATAATTGTTAAAATATTAATTTAAAATTTCATTTAATAACAAATTTAATGCTAAGAAATTTTAAAAGGGACTAAAACGGTGCAATGTACTATAATTACCACTCACCTGGAACCTCCAAAATAATAACTAGATTTAATAAAAGAGAGACAATTTCAGCTGACAGAATGAATATTTGAATCTCCTACATACCTAAAATATAAAAAAAATATCAAATAATAATAAAATATAATAACTTATATATATATATATATATATATATATATATATATATATATATATATATATATATATATATAACTGTTCATCCACATGCACCTCGTCCTGTCCTCCACCACAAATCCAATCCGCCGCAAATATATATATATATATAAACGTGAACGGGACGCTTCCAAAACTTCAATTGTTATGTGAACAGGGACGCTTCCAAAAACAAATATATATATATATATAATAATCAATTATTATTTAATAATAATTATGATCAATCCAATTTAATACCAATGGTCGAAAATAAATTGTTTTAGAGTAGTTGTAACAGATCAAAAAAATAAAATAAAATTAGATTCACCCATTATTGAATAAGGAATGAGAATTCTTACCTTGAAAACAGAATCGAATGTAATGAATAAGAAGTAAAAATTTAGGGATTCTCTGTTGAGAGTATTTGATAGAAAAAGGAGATGACAAACAGGTTTTGAGAGCAAAGTTTAGCAGAAGAGATGATTAGGGTATATATATATTTCAAGAGTTCTATTAGGTGTAGAATGGAAATAGAGTTATTATTGAATTGAGTTATTCAAATTGCAGATATATATTTAATTTCAAATATATATATATATATATCTAAAAATAAATAAGCAGACCATCTAATAAAATATATATATATATATTTTTATAAATATATTAAATTATTGTTAGCTAATTAAAATAAAATAATAATAAATGTATATGGGTTTTCACACCTTACCCTTTTTTTAAGTTTAACAATAATAAATATCAGTATGAAAGGTGTATAATTTTTAAATATTATTTTATATAAAAATATTAATATTTTATTGTATTAAAATTTTGAAAATTTATTTGAGATTTTCTGAATTTTAAAAATTGTGTTCAATTTTCTTAAACTAATAATTTCACTGATTTATAAAAATTAATTTAAAGATCACGTGGCAAAAATAAAAATATATTTGGACTCCAAAAATTTTTTATGAGTTTTATGAATTTTTTTTCGAAATTTTTGGATTTCATTTTTTATCCAGGGCAGAGTAAAAATTTAATTTCGAGTATTTTAAATCAAACAGGTCGAATTAAATCGGACCGGATCAGACCTATTGAATCGAATCGGCCCATTTTTCCTTCTTCTTTCTTCCTCCTCATGCACACCCGACATTCCCCCTCCCTCTCTCATTTTCTCTCTCCTCTCTCCTCCCCTCGCTTGCCAACCACCGCCCCTTTCTCCCCAGCTCACCAGCGCACCTTCAGCACCCCTCCCCGTTGTCGATCGCCGCTCTAGTGGCTGAAAAATCAAGCTTGAAACCTCCGTCACGCACTCGCACCTTTTCGACTTCCTGGTCAAAATCCGACCGATCCAGCCACCAATCAGACCGGTTCTTCTCCCAAACACCTTCTACTCCTCAGGAGCTTTCCATAGATACCAAGATCACAAATTTTTATCAGGTAGATTATCCAATTTTTGTTTGGGAAGATTTAGTTCATTTTGATTTTTGAGCTAAATTTCTTCCAAACTAGAAACCCCACCAAAATTCCGAGAGTAATGGCATGCTCTACTCAACGAGAGCTTCGCAATAGTATAAATTTCAAAATTTTTCGACACCAAAATTTTGATGGGTCTCTCAAACTTTGTAATGTTTTTCGAGCTCCAAATGAGTTTATTTAATTTTGTAATAATTTTATTCTAATCTCTAGTGTTGTAGGTTTTACGTAGGTACTTTCGTTTCACGAAAATTCGATCGTTGCTCGAGTTTGTAATTTCCGGCCGAACAGATGGGCTACCGAAACAACTTTAGAATCGGGTCGAAATTATAGTCTACCCCACCATTTTCATACATCTTGGACATGTTCCAAGTGTCAGAATTGGCATAGGTAAATCCGAACTCTAAGTTTCTTCAATTTCCTAGTGCCGAATTTAGAATAAAAATCTATAAAATATTTGTGAGTGGTTATAAAATTATAAATCATTTTGCATTAGCTTCATAATATTATTAAGGATAGCGGGGCAAAATTTTAGAAATTTTAGCTCTTTTGAATGATTTATGATAAAATGATAGTTATAGGGACTAAAATATAATTTTTCAAATTGTAAGTATTGACTATTTTGGAGAGCCTGGGAGGGGACATATGATGATGATGAGATATGTGAAGGAACGGAAGCGTGAAAAACACAAGTTTATGCCATTGAATTCAAAAATTTTCACCTAGGGTCACATGCATCATGCAAGATTTATTTTTATCTATTTGATTTCAATGATAAACAACATATTAAAACTCTTTTAATATGTTTTTGGATCTGTATTTGCCATTTAAGATTTTAAAATTAATCAGATTAATTTTAGAACCCTAGATTAAATCAAGAACGATTACACTAACCTCTTGATACGACACCGGATGTTGTCCTCTAGCTTGTCCACACCAAGAACACCTATGGCAGCCCTTGAATAGCTTCTAAAGCTTTTTCTATTAATTAGAAAATCAAGTTCTGCCTTTTAAGAGATTAAAGATGTAAACAGGACACTAGAAACAATTTCTAGTGTTCTTAATTCAAGAAATTGATGGCTAATCTCTTTGAATTGATAAGAGATGAAGAAGAAGAGATGAAAACCCTCAAAGTGGCGTGACAAAGGAGTGTGGCTACTGGTTGTGTTTTATTTTCTCATAACAACACTTCAATAGCTAGGTTAACACATTAAACCCTTGTCACATGTCACCCTTTGATTAGCTCTAGGTTTAAGTGACCCAATCACATTGTGCCAAGTGTCAAACCTATATTTAATCTTGATTTTAATCATCTTACATGATTAAAAAACATTTGGCAAGCTTATGTGTAATCCCATGTGTCACCATCTCATGATGCCACGTGTCACACTGTGAAATGACGAAAATGCCCCTGTGTCTTAATTTTGAGTTCTTAACCCAAAATAATTATTTTCTTCTTCTAATTAATTTATATCAAATATAAATTAATTAATTAATCTCTATTAATTAATTTCTCATTAATTAAATTCATATTTAAACACTTTAAATATAAATTTAATTTATACTACACATCCAATAATCTTGATTTGGTTTCAAGTAATGCTAGGGACTTTGCAATTTAATTGCAAACCAAACCAATTTAATTAATCAATTAAACTCTTTAATTAATTAATTAAATCATATTTAAATAGGTGATAACTTGTGTATATGTGTGACTTACTAGGCTCATCACTAATTGGCAATGAGACATGATATCAACTCTTAATATCATCAGAACTCTTTCTTACCATAAATGATTTCTCTAAATCATTTTATGAACCTCATAGACCATGGTTAACACCTAGCATAGCATGCCATGGCCACCCAATTAGTAATAAGGTTTACCTTAAATGAACCTATAATCATATGTTACCATGCACTAGAATCTCTAAATCCCAACTCAGTCATGGTTTATGTCAAACTCCATTTGCTATGAATATTATGTTCTCTTTTAATTCCAGTTCTTGATTAAAAGATTTTCTCATCGAAACTCTTTTCAATAAATCTATCTGTCTGGCCAGAACTTGAAACATCAAGAACAATTAAATGAACATAGGATTTTATCTCTATTTACTTAGAGGAACAGATTCCATCTTGATCAACACCTACCTCCATATATAACTAGTAGGAGCCAACACATGCCCATATACCCATACAACAAGTATGAAAGCAATATCAAACTCAAACTACCTATATACAAGATAAATCTCAGTCTAAAGATTATATGCCTTGATATGATTTATGACAAAACATTGACAAGAGTAAACTCCATGTGCTTGTCATAAGTGTCCTACTTATCATTTATAAGTGCCTATCATTTTTGTTATATGGCATGAGACTCACCATTCCATCTTATTTATATCTCATATAAATAACTTGGGAACAAACATGAATACAATCTTTACGGATAAGTCATGTCCTTATTATGAAGTATCCTCGATTGTGAACCTATTTATGATACTTAGTGCTAGAAATATTGTCACTTATATTCTTAACAACTTAAGAATAATATTTCTAACAAAATATCAATGGACCTTTTCTATTACACATAAATATATTATGTAAACGGAAAAGTGGAAATGCCTTTTATTAATAAAAATATGTACAAGATACATACTAAATGATATGCTCTAGGGCATACTACTAACAATCTCCCACTAGCACTAGAGCCATTCATTACAATACCTTAGACCCATCTTCTCAAGATGTCAGCTTGTGACAAAGGCTTAGTGCATGGATCAATTTTTCAATGATGTTATTTTTCTGCATGGCTATATCGCTTTGCCCAACTATATGTCCGATAATGTGGTAGTGCCTTTCTATGTGTTTGGATTTTGGGTGAGACCTTAGTTCCTTCTCCATTGTTGTCACTAGTGGAACCGACTCAATGGAAGGAACTCAACTTCTTTATCCAAACAACTTCCTTTGCGATGCATCAATATACTCAGTGGAATATGCGGAACTCTTCCAACACCTCCATTACAAATGAACACATATCCAGAGGTAGACTTTCTATCATCGATATCCGATTGGAAATCGATAACCATCCAATTGCAAGTCTCCACCTCCATAAATCAAGAATAAATCCTTAGTTCTTCTCAAGTACTTAAGGATATTCTTGGTTCCAAACCTGGATTGGATTGATACCGCTAGTCAAACTAACGAGATATGCGATATTCGGCCTAGTACACAACATTGCATACATTATACTTCCAATAAGCATATGGAATCCCGCCATCTTATCTCTTTCTTCAGGTGTCTTTGGAGACATCTCTTTAGAAAGATGGATACCATGTCTCACTGGTAACAATCCTCTCTTGGAATCAAGCATGTTAAACCTCTTTAACACCTTTTCCAAGTATAGACTTTGGGATAAACCAATTATTCTTTTCGCTCTATCTCTATAGATGCGAATCCCAAGAATATAGGTTGCCTCCCCTAAGTCTTTCATGGAGAATGTATATGACAACCATACATTTATAAACATACCGTGTCATTACCCATCAATAGTATGTCATCCACATATAAGACAAGGAAAGTGATAGCATCATTAACCTTCTTATATACACATGGCTCATCCTCATTTTTGATAAAACCAAAGGATTTAATGGCTTCATCAAAACGGATGTTCCAACTCCTCGAAGCTTGTTTCAACCCATAAATGGATCGCTTTTGCTTGCATACCTTGGAACCATCTTGGGATTCAAATCTCCTAGGTTGTTCCATGAAAATGTTTTCTTCAATGTATCCATTGAAAAAAAAGCATTTGACATCCATTTGCCAAATCTCATAATCATAGTATATTGCTAGTAAAATCCTAATTGATTTAAGCATGGCGAAAATCTCCTCATAGTCGATTGCTTGCCTTTGGCGAAACCCTTTCGCTACTAGCCTTGCCTTATAGGTCTCTACCTTTCCATCAGAATCAATTTTCTTCTTGAAAACCCATTTGTTCCTTATAGGTACAATACCTTCAGGTGGGTCAACAAGATCCCAAACTTGATTCTTATACATGGAATCAATCTCGGATTTCATAGCATCATCCATTTTGAAGAGTCTATATCTGATATAGCTTCTTCATAGGTAAGTGGATCATCTCCATGATCTACTTCTTCATGAGTAGACAACTCTTGTTCTTCTTCATGAAGAAAACCATATCTCATGGGTGAGATACCTTATTCTACGAGGAACATCTGTAGATGTTTCATCAACGGGTATAGGTTGACTAGATAGATCTATATCCATCCAATCTATTGGTTGGTCAGAATTCTCCAATTCTAACTCTATTTGCCTTCCTTTGCCTCCTTCTTGAACAAACTGTTGTTCAAGAAATGTGGCATCTCTACTTATCACAACCTTTTGTGAAGTAGGCAAATAAAAATAATATCCAAAACTATCTTTTGGATATCCAACAAATCGACCCTTTTACGATCTGGTCTCCAATTTATCGGTGTTTTTGATATAATGGACAACCCCAAATCTTAACATGCTTAAGACTTGGTTTTCTTCCATGCCATATCTCATAAGGTGTGGAAGAAAGCGATTTTGATGGAATCCTATTCAATATACAAAGTGATTCTAATGCAAATCCTCAAAGGAGATTGGCATATCGGTATAGCTCATCATACTACGTACCATATCCAATACGATTTCTCCTTCGGATACACCATTCAATTGTGGTGTTCTGGAGGAGTAAACAATGTCATGCTTTCTCAAGTATTCATCAAATTCCTCAAATATTCACCTCCACGATCCGATCGAAGAGCTTTAATACTCTTTCTGTTTGATTTTCTACTTGATTTAAATTCTTTGAACTTTTCAAAGATTCATGTTTGTATTTCATCAAATACAAATACCCAAACCTTGATTTATCATCAAGGTAATAAAATAATGAAAGCCCCTCTAGCCATTTCTTTAAATGGACCACATACATCACTATGTATTAGCTCCAAAATATTTTCAACAAAGGGTGATCTAGTCATTTTACCACAAGGCAAGATTCACAAGTTGGAGTAGGCTCAATCCAATAAGGATAGAATCCCCATTTTCTCTAATTTTGTAATCCTATCTTCGCAACATGACATAACCTTAAGTGCCAAATATATTTTGAACTTGAGTTGGTTTTCACCACGCATTGCTTTCATTTAGATTGCTATAGAAACACTTTCTTCGCAATGGAAACACTTTCTTATTGGCAATGGAAACACTTTCTTACTGGCAATGGAAACACTTTCTTATTGGCAATGGAAACACTTTCCTGTTGGCAATGGAAACACTTTCCTTTGCCTTCATCAGCTTTAGTCTTCCTTTTCTGTTTAGCTATTTTCTTAGAAGGACCAGAATCGAGGTTTCTTTTTCTTATTGCCCTTCTTCTTGTTGGACTTTCCAGAAGATGCAACCAAAGCTACCTCTTTTCCTTTATTGCCTGGCATATTCTTTTGGGCAATAACCAGCATGTTGAGTAAACCAGCTAAGGTGCATTCCTATTGAGTCATATGGAAATTTGTCACAAAATTTCCCAAAAGACCCAGGAAGGGACTGAATGATCAAATCCGTCTGTAGTTGGAAATTCATGTTGAAGTCAAGATATTCCAACAATCAATCATCTTGTGGACATGATCCCCAACATTCCCTCGGACATCCTCATGCGCCTAGATATCTCATACCTAGCATTCCTCTGTGCTCACCATACAACTCTTATAGGTGAAGGAGGATCTCACTTGCACTCAAGTTTTCAAACTCATTACTCATGGAAGTAAACATGTAACACTTAGCTCTCATATCATGCTCCTTCCACTTGTCCAAAGTTTCATGTTCCTCTTAAGTGGCCTCTGGAGGTAAGAGACTAGGAACATTTGAATCTAGAACATATCTTATATGTTCAAGGTTCAAGACAAGTTTCAAATTTCTTAGCCAATCAAACAGATTAGGTCTTGTCAACCTATTGCGATCAAGTATGCTTGCAAGGATATTGGATGGTGGTGGTTGTTCTGTGCTCATTATTATCAGAAAATTAATTGCAAAAATAACCAGATTAATTAGTAAATGTATCATGTAATTAACCAAATATGATTATGATTTTTTAATCAAATTGGTCCTCCCACTAACTTAGCGAATCCTACACTTCCAAAGTAGAAAACGGAAATCCTAGTTGGATGGATTTCTAGTGGGTGATTGAATTCTTATAATTCTATTGATCATCCTCAGGTACATCCATTATTGGAATTACAATAAACTATAAGTGAGCAACTCCTTGCCCATCACATCTCATGTGAGGTTCAATCCTTTACCTAGCCCCTAATGCTCAAAATCTCAGGTACATCCATTATTGACTTATCTTGCATTAGTTAAGTTGATCCCATTGAGCCAGTAATTATGCAAATAATTTTAATGTCCTCAGGTACATCCAATATTGGCCACTAAACCATTTACATATTTACAACATCTCATGCTTTAACAATTATTCTTAGGAAAATCTCTTAAATTAATTGCATCTCATGTAACTATTTAAAATTTCTTAAAATAATTGCCCCAATGGAGGGCTTATGTTATAATTACTTTAATTATAGCATTTCCAACTTAATCATTTGTTTGGAAGATTTTATGGTCATTCTAATTACTATTAAGGTCTCATTTTGCACATTATCCATTTAGCATGCATATATCATATAATTGCATACATTCCCATACATCTCATGCATTCATGGATAAGCAGTAAATATGGTATGATCATGGACTTTCTAAGGGATTCAATTCTGAGCCACCAAGAATTGAATCAGGGCATTCCTAGGTGTATTTCATTCATTCATTCATTTTACAAGAGTTGCTGAAGGAGTACATAATCAATACTTGATCTTGAATTCCTCCCACTGGTCCCACCAATGCTCTTGACCTCCTTGAACTTCTTGCAATCCAATATTACATGGTAATCCTTGGCATACCAAGGCGAATTTACAATAACTTAAATAAATGAAATTACAACCCAAAAATTATTACAAACTTAATAATACATGCCCAAAATAAATTAAAATAAATTAATTAATTTACAATACCAAAGAAATATAAAAGAAATAAATCCAATTATATTGGTCTTTTATAGTTCATGATCATCCATCATGCATATCACTATTTAACAATTAAATAAAACATAAATACTTAAATTAAATTGAATATCTCATATTCAACTTAAAAATCCAGATTTGAATATGATTCAAATAAATTTAAAAATTCAGATTTGAATCTCATTCAAACAAATTTAAAAATTCAGATTTGAATCACATTCAAACAACTTTAAAAATTCAGATTTGAATCACATTCAAACATTTTTTAAAAAATCAGATTTGAATCACATTCAAATATTTTTTTAAAAAATCAGATCTGAATTTTATTCAATCAATTTTAAAAAATCAGATTTAAATATGATTCAAACAATTTTAAAAATTCAGATTTGAATCACATTCAAACAACTTTTAAAATTCAGATTTAAATCACATTCAAACAATTTTTAAAATTCTGATTTGAATCATAATTTAATTGTGTGATAAAAATTATAATTAAACAATTTAATTAGACATAAAATGGATCTTAAATCATACAACAATTGCACATTCACCATCCATTTACCTTTGCACACCATTGTGATGCATCAACCATGCGCACCATGGTGTTCATCATTTGTGCCGCCACTTTGACTTTGCAACCAGCAATAAACTTTTGATCTCATGATCAAACACACAATTAAATCATATAATCATCAATCTAAATGGCAAATATAGTGGCTCTGATACCAATTGAATGTGCGGAAGCGTGAAAAACACAAGTTTATACCATTGAATTCAAAAGTTTTCACCTAGGGTCACATGCATCATGCAAGATTTATTTTTATCTATTTGATTTCAATGATAAACAACATATTAAAACTCTTTTAATATGTTTTTAGATCTGTATTTTCCATTTAAGATTTTAAAATTAATCAGATTAATTTTAGAACCCTAGATTAAATCAAGAATGATTACACTAACATCTTGATGCTTTGAGATTCGTCTTCAGGACACCAGATGTTGTCCCTCTAGCTTGTCCACACCAAGAACACCTATGGCAGCCCTTGAATAGCTTCTAAAGCTTTTTCTATTAATTAGAAAATCAAGTTCTGCCTTTTAAGAGATTAAAGATGTAAACAGGACACTAGAAACAATTTCTAGTGTTCTTAATTCAAGAGATCGATGGCTAATCTCTTTGAATTGATAAGAGATGAAGAAGAAGAGATGAAAACCCTCAAAGTGGCGTGACAAAGGAGTGTGGCTACTGGTTGTATTTTATTTTCTCATAACAACACTTCAATAGCTAGGTTAACACATTAAACCCTTGCCACATGTCACCCTTTGATTAGCTCTAGGTTTAAGTGACCCAATCACATTGTGCCAAGTGTCAAACCTATATTTAATCTTGATTTTAATCATCTTACATGATTAAAAAACATTTGGCAAACTTATGTGTAATCCCATGTGTCACCATCTCATGATGCCACGTGTCACACTGTGAAATGACGAAAATGCCCCTGTGTCTTAATTTTGAGTTCTTAACCCAAAATAATTATTTTCTTCTTCTAATTAATTTATATCAAATATAAATTAATTAATTAATCTCTATTAATTAATTTCTCATTAATTAAATTCATATTTAAACACTTTAAATATAAATTTAATTTATACTACACATCCAATAATCTTGATTTGGTTTCAAGTCATGCTAGGGACTTTGCAATTTAATTGCAAACCAAACCAATTTAATTAATCAATTAAACTCTTTAATTAATTAATTAAATCATATTTAAATAGGTGATAACTTGTGTATATGTGTGACTTACTAGGCTCATCACTAATTGGCAATGAGACATGATATCAACTCTTAATATCATCAGAACTCTTTCTTACCATAAATGATTTCTCTAAATCATTTTATGAACCTCATAGACCATGGTTAACACCTAGCATAGCATGCCATAGCCACCCAATTAGTAATAAAGTTTACCTTAAATGAACCTATAATCATATGTTACCATGCACTAGAATCTCTCTCATATAAATCCCAACTCAAAATGAGTCATGGTTTATGTCAAACTCCATTTGCTATGAATATTATGTTCTCTTTTAATTCCAGTTCTTGATTAAAAGATTTTCTCATCGAAACTCTTTTAATAAATCTATCTGTCTGGCCAGAACTTGAAACATCAAGAACAATTAAATGAACATAGGATTTTATCTCTATTTACTTAGAGGAACGATTCCATCTTGATCAACACCTACCTCCATATATAACTAGTAGGAGCCAACACATGCCCATATACCCATACACAGTACAAGTATGAAAGATCAAACTCAAACTACCTATATACAAGATAATATCTCAGTCTAAAGATTATATGCCGATATGATTTATGACAAAACATTGACAAGAGTAAACTCCATGTGCTTGTCATAAGTGTAACTTATCATTTATAAGTGCCTATCATGTTTGTTATATGGCATGAGACTCACCATTCCATCTTATTTATATCTCATATAAATAACTTGGGAACAAACATGAATACAATCTTTCTGGATAAGTCATGTCCTTATTATGAAGTATCCTCGATTGTGAACCTATTTATGATACTTCGTGCTAGAAATATTGTCACTTATATTATTAACAACTTAAGAATAATATTTCTAACAAAATATCAATGGACCTTTTCTATTACACATAAATATATTATGTAAACGGAAAAGTGAAAATGCCTTTTATTAATAAAAATATGTACAAGATACATACTAAATGATATGCTCTAGGGCATACTACTAACAATATGATGTGGGATTTGTGTATTAGAAGTGTTATTTGGATCATTTTGCACGTTAAGTAGATCATAGGTATAGGGAATATTCTGCTGGATTTTCGATAAAACTTAGGATTTGCCTTTGACTTTTTGAAGTTTTGTTTGAATAAATAATGATAAAATTTTTGATATAATGTTTAGGTGAGTCGGGCCAGCCTTCCTCCTCCGCCCAGCCACCGCATTGACCTTTTGTTAAGTTGTAAGTAGATATTGATTTTATTTATAATTTCAATATTATTATTATATATTCAAGACATCCTCATGCATTACATATGAATATATGTATGTAGTTAATTGCTAGGCACCATCTATGTTGCATTTTTTTTGTTTGTATAATGAATGTGAATGTCGCCTTAGGATGATTTGGAGTAGTGTGTGTGTGTGTGTGTGTGTGCGCGCGCAATGTGATGGATATGGATAGGACAGGCAGATCGGCTTGAGCTAATCTCGATTGGGGCCCGGTTCTTTTTGTGATAAGTCAGGGTGAGTACGACTTTGAATTGATCTCACTGACCCCTGTATTTGGATTATAAGAGAAAGTCCGGGTCGAGTTTGTCTCGCTGACAGGTGTTGGATTAAAAAAGCTGTATAGGAGATCAGCTCCCATATATATATATTCATTGATGTGACACAAGAGTGTGTGAGTTCTCCAAATTATTCTTTGTGCGAATATTGTTTGAATTGGATGAATTTGTTGATCTATGTTGCATTTTATCTATAGGGATGCATGAGTTCTAGATAATTATAGAAATTATACTTAAAATCAATATACTACTTTATGAGTCAAAAGCTCACTTCTGTTCGCCCATTTTTCCTAGGTTACAGGAGAGCTTTACATGCAATTGACCTGTTCTCTTCCTCGCAGGTCCTTTTATGCCTATTCTTGTAATTTATATTGTCAGTTAAAATCTAAAACTTCGCATGTGTTAGAAAATATTTAATTTGATTTGAGATTGTAAAGATTATGTATTTTGAAAAATGTAAACTTCATATAATGCATATATGGTTAAATGGGTTGGACTTATGATTTGGAAGAGGGACCTAAGCTTTCACTTAATTTTCTTTTAATTTGTCCCTAAATATATTTTATTGAGATTATAGATCGAGTGAGTTAAAAACTCCTTGTTGAATGGTCCAGATTATGACCGGACTATATCCGATTGATTTCTTAAAATGGGCTCGAATATGAACTTTTAGGTTGGGTTAAGGAATAGTTTAGACTTACTACGGACTTTAAAGGCCTTATGCTAATCTAAATCGTAATGCTAGTCTAGCTTATAATTTAGGTCGTGACAAAAAAGGTTATTTATGCGGTAAAAAACGTGAAAAAAACAGAAGAATTATAATTGCAAATGGAATCAAACGCTTGCCAAGGTATGGTTTGGTTTACCCTTTGGCTTCCTATGAAGTTACTTCTTAATATTTTATATTTATTTGTGCTGCAAAGCAAAAGCATTTAGAAAAAAAAAAACAACCCAGCCTTGTATATCCTTTAATCATAAAAGCTGAGCATATAGATAGAAGTTTGAATAGTTACTCAAAATATCCTTTGAAATAAAGGGCTATCTGAGTAACAAAAGAAGAAAGCGTACATTTGACAAGAAGAATGGGCAGTGCCTGCCCAACTGCACTATGCAAAAAGAATTTTACCCAAAGGGAATAGACTGGACCAAATAACCGTCCATTGTTCGACTGGCCAGATGATTTGGAGCAATGCTCTGTTCCTGGCACAGTTTCCCTCTATACAACTTCAATACACACTGTTAGTAATTCCATCTGTGCACATTCAAAAAACCAGTTGATGGATGTTCTCTCGTGCAAAACCAAAAAATGTCCTCCACCAAGCACCCAAAAATACAAGTATGCCTTCTGCTTTTGGCGTCTCAACAGAAGCTAGGGCGGCCAAGCACATGAGTCGAGGTATTGCTTCTCAAAATGTCCTAAAAATTTTTATCAGGCAGTTTTTGTCTGTCTCGTCCTTACTTCTTGTACTTCGTCAATCTCAGGCCAGCCCTGTCGCCTTGTTGAAGCATCATGAACATATTCAATCTTTCCTCTCCAAGAATCAACTGGCAAATCCCACAGGATTTCAAAGAACTTAAATTATCACACTTTAACTGCTATTTCCCTTTCTCACCCATGATTAAAAGAAGTCCTCAAGCTCTCATCTGGTAGTGTCCAAGAGAGCAAATGCCCACCAGAATCCCCACTCAACAACTGCTTCAGGTCACTCGTGAGGTAAAGGGCAGTAACAGGATGTTTATGAAACTTCAACACCTTGTGAAGCACCAACCTGTACTCCGGTACATTATCACCTAAATTCAGCCCAATCGTTGGATTGCTGTTTGATTTACTTTGAGCACTCTCTTGGGTGGAGCAGTGAATCATTTGCCACACCTTAACAGCCCCACTCTGGTGACCTGTCACATACCAGTTTGTGTCCATCCAATCTGAAAATGTACAGCTTGTCACTGAAAGAATAGAATCAGATGGCAATTGGGATGTGTTAATCACTGCAAGGCAATCCCCATTGATGCTCCAAACAGCAAGCATTATTCCAGCAGCCGTCACAATCTCCCCAGTCAAGTCATTCACGTATATTGCTGAAACTGGCAATGGAAACTCTGGTAACTGCCTAACAAAAACCAAGGAGCTGAGATCCCACACGATAACAGTGCAGTCATCAGATCCACTCACTATCAGCATGTAAGGCTGGCTAACATGAAGGCATGTGATTTTTCCAGTGTGACCACAAAGCGCCTTCTCTAATTGCAAATGCTGTAAAACTCGGGGACCATCCTTGCCAACTCTCCAAACAGAAATTAACCCATCATCAGCGCCCGTAACCAACATTTGACCATCATGGCTAAGACCTGTACACTGAATCTGGTTACCCCCATGAAGATTTTCATGTGTTGAAAGGAGTTTGTCCTGGTCATAGCTCATAAATCTCAAGCTCCGGTCTGGAAATCCCCATGCCACATATTTGGTATACGTTCTAGGTTTAAGTAAACTGTTTGTCCCTGCCACAAGAATTTTCTCATGGAAAGTAACAATCTGAGTTATGGCTGATGAGGTCTTGCGTATTTCATGTGGGACAAGATGGGAAGAATACTTGAGAGGATGAAGAGGAAGCCTTCTGTCAGACCGCCTTTTCACATGGGGTTTGAGGAACAGTTGCTTGGGTGTCTGCCCAAAGTGGTTGATTTGTGCTAGAATGGAGGCTTTCATTGCAGGATCAGTAACTGAGTCTATGTCCACACTCCCCTCATATGTGTAATGATAGAAAACATTGATGGCTTCTTCAGCTGCCTGGTAATCATGGAATGAATATCACATTATAAGAAGAACAAGAAGGATAACTTATATGGAGAATATCGGTGAGCAATAATAAAGGGAGGACTAAAAGGTTGAAGTTCTTCAATTTTCAAATAGATAACAAATTCTCAAATCTCCCGAGCTTTCTGATTTCTTTCCTTTCAAATTTCAATAGAGTTGCAGAGAGGGCAAGTAGAAAAGTGAGAGAAAGGGTCAGGACATTATAAAGCTATTTCAACTAGAATGAGGCTATTTCATGGGAACAAGTTCTAACACATGGCAGTCTGCAGTGACTGATGGAGGGAAATTATTGACAGAGTTCAATTGGTTGCCAAAAAATTCTAGAACTATGGATCAGAATGGAAAACAAATTTCCCTAGGTTTAAAGAACTATAAAAATCCATTTTGTATTTAGTTTTCTTAAGGAACAGACAAATAATCAACTTTAAAAGAAACAATCTAGTATTCTGACATGTAGCATTATGGTAAGAATGTAGAAACACACCTTCCCTCTCTGTTTATATCCGAATATGAGGTCTATCCAATGATGCAGATTTTCTGAAACATAATCAGATTCCAAGGCTGCCCTATGTTTCCTAATAAATTCTCTGGCACTGCCTTTGGCCCAAGGAGGCAAGAAGACATCACCAACCTGAAAAATACCAATAGTGTAAGTATGCCCAAAAAAGAAAAGAAAAGATGTTTTTACATAATTGTATATTCTGCACCTGCAAATCATAAAAAATAAAATAAAAATAAAAAAACAGACAAATCAAATAATCACACTTCCAAAGAAAACCAACCTTCTCTCCGGATTGTTTCTCTCCCAAGTCAAGTTTAAACCTATTTACAAGAAATTCTGGCATGTAGAAGAATTCTGGAATCAATTCCTTCACATCAGATGTGTTACCCTTCCCAGCTGCACTTAACCAAGTTTCTCTAATGCCATTGAAAAGACGATCAGCATGATCAAATTGCCCACCCTGCAGCTTCTGATTCTCCACACTAAATGGTGGCAGGCGTAGAAGATAGAATAGGACGATTCCAGCACTAGAATAATGAGAACCGTAATGAAATTTTGGAACCTCTGGATCATCCCAGCTCTCATATCTGAATAGGAGAAAAAAAAGTAGAAAAATCATAACTAAGCAGTAGCGAGCAAAAAAAAAAAAAAATCATGGCAGCATACACAAATGACTAACCTTTTCTTAAATTCCTCTTCCCCCTCTGGTGTCTGGCATCCCATTGGTTTTTCAAGCTTACGAAATGTTTTAGGATTGGACAAATCCAGAGTTTCACTCTCATAATCTGCCAGAACCCATGGAAACACTGGATATTGGGTGAGATCACTGTATCCACGACCAGCCAATGTGTTAAGATGCATGAGGTATTGGAAATTGCTAATTTCTCCATTTTGCCACCTTCTTGAGAAGGATTTAGCCATCAACTTAAACAAACGACTTCCCTCGTTACTTTCTTGTTTAGTTGAACCAGAAATTGTAGTGTCCAACCTGCAAAAAGGAAGCAAATCATGAACTGTGGCATGAGGTTCTCCTATAGCTCTTCCGCCTCCTCCTCGATGTGTTTTCAATTTGTTTAAAAAAAAAAAAAAAAAGAACAAACAACTAACTTCAGCCAGGAACAAACTTGTTTAGCAAACACAAGTTCAAGTATTCCAACGATAAGGAAAAGCAACAAGTCATGACATTTAGCAACACATCATATATAAGACAAGAATATACAAAGCAAAATTACCAAACAAGGAAATGAGGATACCAGATCCACTTCTGCCATGACATGTGAAAATGGCAAGCCATAGGCTATATGCAGTAGGCAGAAACATATAAACACATTTGATCAGATCCCATTTTGAGGAAAGTGGAAACCTGAGGGGTCTGTAGGATAAACATATGTTGTGGCCAGAACTAGAAGCAGCTAAAGCAGATTAGTGAGGCTGTTTGTTAGGGTATTGTTACAAGTTAGTTAATACTACAGCTAGATTATACAAATAGAAAGATTAAGCTGTAAAGATACTCATTCAGGGATAATTCAATACAAGATTCTTCTCACCTTCAAAATCCTCTCTCCTCTGTTGCTCTTCCTTTCCTCTCCCCTTTCTCCTCTCTCACTTTTTCCCACTTTCCCTCTTTTTCTCATCTTCTAAACACCCTTGTTGTGACCCAAGTCACAACAACACATCAGCTTCAGGTCATAATAGTTCATAGGAGAAGGTGAATCAAAATGCAGTTAACATACCAACAACACTCATTTCACACAGGCATGCGATCTCAAATGAATATTGACAATATGGCCTGCATATATGTTATCATCTTTCAATTTCTTAAATAACCAAAAAGAAGCTGCCCTGCTTCTAGATTATGAAATAACATCAATACATGCATCTCAAAAACATTAGCATATAACAAATCAAGCATAAAATTTGTAAAGAAAAAAAATAATTAACATAAGTAATTGGTCATTAGTTGCATGCACACAAAAACACAAAGCTTGTAGTGATAAAAATAAGTGGTAAGAAGTAAAATTCAGAACCTAGGGTTAGTATATGTTACTTACATACTATTCCTTGGAAGATTCATGGCAACCAGATTTTTGAACACTTCTTCTCTCTCTTTTTTGTGGAACACCAAAAGATCATTACACCCATCCATGCTAAATATCTCAATAGCAACAGGACGAAGCTGGTAATCCCGTTTTAAAATCTCATGAACACTATCAAGCTTCCACATATTCCAAGGATGAGGTAAATTACCACTACTACATACTTTCTCCTTGCCCCATGCACCACCATTGTAGGCCCATGCTCTTCCCCCACCACATGTTTTTACCAGTGTGTTCCAGGATGAAGTTGACTTGGACTGGAAATCCATACTGCCAGTAACATCCTTCTTGACGCCCAAGGCCTGATCAATAACAGAGAGTTCATCTTCGCATTCTTTTTCACAAATGCACCCAGAATCATCAATGTAAAAATTCTCAATTACATACAAACAGAGTTCCCCAATCAAAAATATACCATCAAGTTTGTCCAGACCCACAACTCGTTCACAGTTATATTTGAATCGTATCTTTTCAAGAGGTTCCAGATATGGTCTAATCAGATATTCACCATTATCATTCAGTTCCTTCTCTGATTTATCATCTGTGACTTTGACATCATCAATTTTGTTAGAAGAAGATTGCCTTGGAGATCCTAGATCAGATCTTGCATGCATGCTTTCTGACACTGGGGCAGACACGGTACTAGACTTGACACCAAACTCGAGAGCAGAGTGAAGACTTGCATCATTCATACTGCTAGCTCTATCATCATTACAACCACTCTTAACAGAAGATACACCTTTGGCATCATTTGGTTCTTTAAAAAACTCACCATACATCTCATCATCAACACCATTTTGTTTAGCATTGTCAGTCGCAAGATTTAAAAAGAGTTCAGAGTCAGTATCAGATGCATCAGGACCATCCTCATGTTTTCCTTTGGACAACTCTACTTCTTCTAATTCAAACTCTCCATTGAGAACATTTTGGATACTTTCAATCCTCAATTTGCAGCGCTCAAGCTTTTTGCGCATCCTATATGGACCTTCAATGGGACAAAGCTGCCACTCAGGTTCTTCAGTTGCAGAAGATTTACGCATTGGGAATATTCCCCTCTCATGTACAAGTTGTTGAAGAAGGGTTTGCCACTCACTTTCAGCGTGGAGAACCCATCCATATTTATCTTGGCGGACAACTCTCAACTCAGTAGACATTGCATCACGAACCATTTCCAATGCATATCTCCGTTCAGTTACCTGTTCCCAATGTCGAAGATCTAGCTTCAAAATGTCTCGTGACCTTCTCCCCATTTCCCTCTTACGACGACCCTCAACACCTTTTGTTCTCACCCCTGGAAATTTTGCTGATCCAGCAATATACTGGTGCCACATAATAGCTGCACATTGTTCCAACACTTTGTTAACCATCTGTTCGGAATTCTGAAACCACTCAAAGAAAGCAGATAGACTTCCGGTCAATAATCTGTCAAAACCACCATGTAGTACATCCATATGCTGTCCTTGGTTTGGTTTGCAGACAAGCAAGTCTTCTAGTGCAGCCCTTCGATGCACCAATAGATACTTGACAATATCAACAGCCACATTTTGAACATTTCGCCTTTGGTCATGGAGAAGATATACTAGATTTACACAAAGACAGCAATTTAAATCAGTATCAAGATTGGTGGGACAGAATATAATTCTCCTGTGAGCAACTAATAACTGTAGAACTGTGCAGATGTCAATTCCTGAATCTTCTTGTGAAGCATTAGGGGATAATCTCTTCCTGGGTTCAATATGCAAACCTAAGCATAAAAGGAGATCATCTTCTCCGATAGTGGCCAGGAAAGTTGGCAGAAAACAATACAATATCATACGATTTGTGTTCTTGAGAAGTGAATGTATATAAGCCTCAAGTTGCCTGCTTCCTCTTGTAATAGACAGAAGACCCTTTCCTGCAGGTGCTGCTTCTTCAATTCGCCCATCTTTGTTTGCCAATTGCAACATCGACAACAAAAATTCCAGAGTTTTCAACACACCAGCAGGTTGAGGAAAAGCACCCATATAGACACGATCCACTATCATCCAGCATAATGCATCTAAATTTGAGGACCATCGACTTTTGTCTAACTTCTTCTCATCTTCCTCATCATCGCGCAAAAGACGCCTTTCAACAAAGTTCATCAGCCTACTAAGACACAAACCCTGGAAAACCAACACACTTTCAACATCAACATATAAAGGTGCCATTTCTAAGACACCCTCTATGATCTGTGCTGCTTTCATCTGTTCAATGATAAAATCAGAAAGAACCTCAGCCATAAAATCCAAAACAGCAGTAGCTCCAGCAGAACACGGACCACCCCCATAACCAGAATCATCAATTTCAAGGAGCAGCTTCGCACTGACTGAATAAGATGAGCTTGCATTAGATGGACCTTGAGTAGACCTCAAGTCTGGAGATGCATCATATTCACTAGCAGAAACAAAGGACTCTATGGAAGGAGTGGCTTGTGTGGAAGCTTTGTATTCATTGTGACCAGCACCTCCAAGCCAGGATGTCAATGCAACAGCTGGAGATGAAGATGAAGTAAGAGGGGTTCTTGAAGTAGACTTGTCAGATATAATGGGAGAATCCAGTATGTTGAGAGATGCAGAACTCTGGGAATCTTCCACTTGAATAGGATCTATGATGCCATCAATATTTCGAATGTTTGATTCACTTGAGCTAGAGGTGGCAGAGACCTGGTCAACAATATCACCATCCAAGTTCTCAACAGCTTGGACAATTTGAACTGATTTTTTCAAATCCTGATGTAAGTCGGTGATTTTGATCTCCACTTTATCATCATTCAGATAGTTTTGGGCCACAGGCATGTCATCAGAACTTGTACTTACATGTGCCTGAGGGAAGCTTCCAACACTAATGGATGTCTTGGCAGATTGTTCCTGTTCATGAGGCAAACTAGAGAACGTATTTTGAGAACTACCAGTGTCATCACAATCATTCAAGTTCTTTTCTTCTGCCTTCTCAGAGAGTGTTTTTGACATATTCACTGCATAAGCTGCCCTGCAAGACCAAAAAAAACACAGTTCACTCAAAATATATTATTGCTTTAACTGAGCAAGCAAATCTAGATATATGTTTCAATAACTTTGGGACAAAGCAGTACTGGCAAAACAAAAACTACAAACTAGAAGACAACTAAGCACAAACCTAATGCAAGAAAAATAAAGTTCAATGCAACTTTCAAGAAATTCCAGTCTTCTGCAAACAGCAGAAAAAGGGGGACACATCTTTGCCAGATCAACCATAAATCTCAGAACAGAGGTTGCAGCGGCAGGAGCTGATGCCTCACCACCCATTAAACGGGCTGCATATGTCTTATGCATCAGAGCTTCACCCTGAAGCTCTCCTGCCATGTCTCCATTCCCATCAACGAGCTCTGCTACAAGGCTAGCACCAACCTGGGAGAGATTGCCAGTTTGGTTAGCAACCATTAACTGCATGCTCAACCTATCAAATGTGGATTTTGCCATTGCAATCACAGATTCCAAAAGTTCCACAAATTTCAAGTCCAAATAACTTCCATCACTTGGTATAAGGCCATGAAAATCTAGCATGCGGACCTCCGGTAGTCTAGGGTAAACAGGCTTTCCAAATACCAAACAGAACAAAATATAATAAATATCTGGAGAATCATAGAAACTTGGAAGAACCCTCATCAAACCCTGATAACCACCGCTGGTGCGAAATTTAAGTGCAAATGTGGGAGAGGAAGCAAGACACACACCAAGAAGAGTCATGATCCATCTCATACTAGTAGGATGCACAGCTTCATCAAGAAAATATGTTATCAATTTTGATGATACAATCTTATGCCACTGCTCTAGCAACTCCTCTGATTTGATGGTTACTTGTAGATCAATAAGCATCTCCAGCAGCATGTTCCTTACAATTACATGCTTACCCATCGATTCTCGCATTATGTGATGCCGTGGTTTCAGATCAGGAGGATCAAAAGTCATAATCACAAACCTAACCACATTTTCAAGTTCAGATGCCAAAAACCCATCTTCTAAAATTACTCCAAGCAAAACAACCAATTTCTCCAAAACAGAAACTTCAACGTCACCACGCTGCAGAGTCACCAGTAAATGTTGAACAAGATTAATTCGCCGCAGAACTGTGAGGTTATGATTCCTGTACCAGTGCATAGACACTAAATGCTCAAGAAATCCCAGAAGAGCAATTTGAATTGAAACTGGAGCTGTTACCCACAGTGTCCAATCCAACAAGACATGTTCAACCATATCTGCATTAGACAAGACAATGCAATTTGAAGTTTCAACTGGCAAATCAGAATTTTCTAGCTCTGAAATATGACTAAATGAATCTTTTTGAGCAGAAAAGTCATCCATATCTCCATGAGATCCAATAGAAGAAGTTTCATCGTGAAATTTTGACAAGCTAAGATCCACAAATCCAGCCTCCTGCATAGTTGCTGCAGGTGATGAAGTACTTGGCGTATTTTCCAACTTCTTTGGTTCAGAAAACGAAGCCTCACATGCTGCAATTTGGAAAAAGATCTCAAGAGATTGCATGTCAAATAATGACATTCTACGACGCAGAAATAGAGCTAGCAAATGGTAACCCCTGCACGTTTGCATGTCTCTGACATTCTGGGGATTCTGATGAAGTGCACAGGCAAGTAAAGTCAATGCCATGTGAAGCATATCCCTGGTTTCAGAAGCTTCAACAAGGGCCAGGATAACAGGTATCCCACCAACAGGGCGGATTGTATCTCCAATCACACACTGCCTGCAAACATAGATATCCCCATGAAGACGTCCGAATCGTGGTATCCCTGAAAATTAAAGTAAAAGATAGAGACAGAATTCTATTAATTAGCATCCTTAATTGCTTTGCATACTTTAGAAGTCAAATCAGCCAATGGTTACTCACCCCCAATAGGAGAAGCAGCAGCTGACATAGGGTCAACCAGATTAAGCAAGGAGAATGTCCCAGATGCTCGAATAGCTTCGGTACAAGTTCCATCAAATGCAAAAATAAGTTTCTTTCCACAGAGCTGCAATGAAAGGTTGCTTAGCCTCTCCAAATCCCAAACAAT
Source organism: Hevea brasiliensis (assembly GCF_030052815.1). NCBI lineage: Eukaryota > Viridiplantae > Streptophyta > Magnoliopsida > Malpighiales > Euphorbiaceae > Hevea > Hevea brasiliensis. The sequence continues at coordinate 9,081,706 of NC_079501.1, read as the reverse complement.
CCCACTGCCATCAGACTTAGAATCCCCAGGCTTTGCAGCACTTTCAACCTTTTGTGTGTTTGCCAAGGGCAAGTCAGCATCTAACAAATCTAAGATCGCCATGCTACCACCACCACAAGCCTGGTTAGGGACAAAACGCAGAAGATCTGAGTCTTGGAAGAGCCCTCTATATCCCCGACCAAGAATATACATGAAACATATGCAACCTGAGGTAAGCACCTCCTCAAAAAGATAGCAAGAACGGAGTTTCCATGTCAAGTCACTAACTCTTGCACAACTAGGTGGTGTACCAATGATCACCTGCAAGGGTTTTCCCACAGGAGATGGAGAATAACCTAGCTTCCCTGTGTGCCTCAGCTTTCCATTGAGATATACATATGCAACACTAGCTTGAAATAGTCCAGCAAGAGCATTTGGTTTGCTATGAACAATTGCAAGGTGATGCCACCTGCCTTCCTCCAATTCTAACCCAGGAAAGGACAAAGAACTAGAGTTGCTTGTTGCAAGGGTTAGAACACCATCCTGCCGAAGATAAAGTTCTGCAAAGAACGCATTTTCATTATTAGCTGTACCAACAGAAAATATCCGAAGAATATGGCGTTCATTGTGCTGCCCATTAGAGCCATTATGCCTCTTAGAAGGGCCAACTTTGGAAGGTTCTGTTTCCTTCACTTGTGATTTCAAGAAATTTCTGAACTGAAACCAACATACAAATGAATATCCAGCAGCTGGAGGCCAAGATCTTTCTCCCAGAGACACCTGAACCGAAGCATGGCCAATCTTACTCATGTCCATCTCAACAAATGGTGCCAGAGAAACATTTTCTGAGGTCATATCTTCCATTAGAACTAATCTTTCCATCATCTCAACAAGATTATGGCCTGAATTCATCAGCCTCATTTGTAGAATGTATCTAATAAGCAGTCGAAGTTCTGATGCAGACAACCTACCACCAAAATATAAAGCTTAGTTTCTAATGCAATTAGATGTCAGCAAATAAGTCAATCAAGCAACATAAAAGTCTTCAGAAAATATCAAATGTCCTACCTATATGCCCCAAGAACTTCCACAATCTTCAGCACATATGAAAGCAATGGTGATGAACCCAAAAGGAAAGGGAGAATTGTCTCCAATAAAAGCTCCACGCAACCTAGACAAAAAATAATAATAAAATAAATAAACAAAAAAAAGCAATGAAATTAGTCAATAAAGAGGAAAGGATATGGAAGGGACAAAAAACATTTCGCACCTACAGAAGTGAGGCTTTCCTGATTAAAAGGGCCAGCACGAGCAAGCCTATCAATAAGATTCAGCAATTCTAACTGCACCTTGGGAGTAAAGAGCAATAGTGAACGGATCAAAACTCTAACAGCACCAGCATTGTACACTCGTTCCTTATCAGGATTGAACAGACCCGAAGGAATTGTCATAAGAGAACTAGCTGACTCAGATTCTATCATATCAACCGGTGTGGAACTATCTGATGATAAGAATGGTGGAAGCACAAGTTCGAGAGCTATCTCCAACAACAACTGTATGACTTGCTTTTCACATTCCACAGAAAGCAAGCCAGATTCAGCTAGAAGATCATAGAAAGTTTGGGATGATATAATAGAATGCAATTTTGTCCTGTTAATAGCATTGCCACAGACTCCAGCTGTCATGAGGCGCAATAAGTATGTAAAAACTTTGATACGAACCACCAAAGAAGAGTCATCCACCAATCCTTCATCACCTTGGAAACTGTGGAGTGTGGTCAAAAGAAGAGAAAAGCCAGTAGCTTCACCAAAAACCCTCTGAGCTGAACTGTTAGCTCCCAATATGCGCCACAAAGTACCCATTGTGTCACATTTTGCATCATTTTCAAACCTATATTGATGTCCTGCACTACTTGTAACCATTCCACTTTTAAGAACTTCAACAACTGCACCTAACTCTTCAGGATGAGCCTGGTAAAACAAAAATCAAATGATTATTTTGGCAATGCTGCATAAAAACACTAGGTAACACCAGATATATGCATGTGCCTTGTTTTGCATAAAAGCATGAACAATTATCATGATTATTGTCAAGTGGTCCCACCAATTGTGGAAATGGAAAGAAGAATGACAGCTCTTAGAAGCTATATTTGTCCAAAGTCAAATCGACCAAAGTTAAAATACTGAAACGTCCACAAACCTGTGTAACATCTTCAGTGATCAAACATGACAATATTCGGAGGACCCCAGGACGATGAACATTAGACACCAAAAAAGGAAGAACAATCGTCACACCATTAGCTGAACGAAATGATGCCTGATTGCCTTCAGCTTTCTTCACTAAAGAGACCATGCAATCCCATGCAACATATATCGTATCCTCAATTTCAAAGATGGGAAACTTTCCTGAACCAGATTCCAATAGCCTGGGTGAAGAAATAATAGCATCTTTACTGTCTAAGTGTTTCTTGAAGCTGTTTGAGCCTGAATTTCTTTCGGACTGGTTAGAGTTAACACTCTCTTGATCTGGACCCAAAAGAAACTTGTGCTGCTTCAAATCATCTAACAGTACTTCCAGCACCCCAACTTCTCGCAAGACTTTCTTGTATTGCTGATCAAAAGATAAAAGTTTTACAAAGAAAGAGAGTATTGTGTGCTTCAATTCTGATGTTATTGGTTGCTGCAATAAGCAACAAAGAGCAAGCAATTCTTGCTCAGGAATACAATTCACAACAGTCACAGCATATTCAAGAATTTTCAAGATTATCTCTTGCAAAGAAGGAGGGAAACCAGCCATATTTAGAATAAAAAGTGGAACTGTCCGTAATTGCTGACACAATTTATAGTTTTCAATATGACTTGAGAATATCTTAAACATTCTGTTTAATACTTCTGCCTGCAACTCTCTGCTGTCTGCCTTCAGAAAAATGTCTTGCAACATCTGGACTGCTTCAAGGTCTTTGACTCGGGTATTGTCCTTCTCCCAATTTTCATCAGCAAGCCGATCAATAGATGGTGTATGACTTCTACTATGGCTACTAGCCTTGGTGTGAGAAGCTCTTGAACCTTTGCCTCCAGATGATCCTAAAGGTTCAACTGGACCAGTTTGAGCCAGATTAACGAGAACATCAAGCAACCTAGATAATGCAGGTGATAAATGCTGTAGTGAGGGTTCTTTTCTTGTCAAATCCCTTCTCTCTTCATCCAAGGCATAAGAACCATCTAAAGTATATTCTTGGTCAACAGAACTTTTTGAATAAATAGACTGAGAACCCTGATTTTGTGGCATGGAGGACAGAACCAATGCAAACTGAACAAGGAACTGATAACCATGGGCATTATGTATGTCTTCCCTTAGCCTGACACCACCGGCCTCTAAAATTCAAAATGCATAAAATCAGCACTAATACATGTATAGAAACTTTAAAGATGGAATTAATTCAAACTTGCAACTATAACATAACATAAGCTTCTTTTTTTTTTTCTTCATTTCAAGAATCAAGACAACAATATTCATGATATTAACAGAATTCTTATAGATAGCTCTTATAAATTCCACACATTCAAGAATCAAGGCAAAATTGACGGGCCAATTACCAGGTCTATATGACAATTCCACACATTCAAGCAACAAATCCACAATGCCCATAGTGTAGGCAGAATCACCCAAGTCGGGGTTAAAATCTTTAACAGCCATTAAGAGAACCCTTATCTGTGAAACATAAATATATCATTTGCTGAGAAATGTATTAAAAGATTAAATAGGCTACAAAATATACCAGCCATTACAATCAAAAAGAGCAAAAGATAAATGAATTTGCTAGAGAAAATTTTTTAATAGAAGCTCTAATAGGAAAAAAATAACTGCGAATACCACAAAATGAATATCATAAGCACACAATTGAAACAAAATGAGAGAATTAGCTAGAGAAGCATGTTTCACAAAACAAATATTCAAAAAGCCAACAAAAGATACAATAGCCACGCAGTAGAGACCAACTTCAAGGTGTTTCCATTGTAATTTGCTTTTACTGACATAGCATTTAACTATCACAATCACAACTGATAACTTGGAACAAGGAATACTATGTTACCCGAAATGCAACAGGTTCATGATACCCTACTTATGCCAGGATGCAGTACTTACTGGAAACCTTATATAAATCAATAGATCTGAAATTTTTAAAATTAAAAAAGCAATATGGGCATGCCACTTAGATCTTTCCTTTTCTTTCTTCCAGTGGAAATTGCAAAAACCTCCAGTGGTTTCAACCAATTACACATTTATCACCCTACGATTTTCATTCAGCCATTACATTTTCCCACATTAAGGTTCATTTGCACCTGAATTCCCAAATAAATATCAAATTTCAGTTTTTTGTCACTAAAATTGTCCAAATTTACTTTTAATGGTTACTTCAAGCCAAAACAAAGCAAATTCAACAAGAAGTATCAGTCACAGTTCAAAGCAAATTTTAACAAGGTCTAGTGATGAGAAATCATTGCTGGTACTTTTATAAAGAATTGGAGCACAAATAGGCTTAAAATTAATTAAACGCTTTTGTAAATCCTGATACCACACTAGATTAAAATGTAGTTAAGTGACCAAAAATGGATCATGGGATGACAGTGAAAAACAGGTCCAACAAGGAAGATCTAAACCTCAATAATAATGAATATGTTGATAAAGTAGAAAACAACAGATGAAATCAAAAGCAACTATTGGAGTCAAAAAATGTCATCCTTCTACTTTGAAACAAAAATGTGACATGTTTCATGAATGACGAGTGATTTAAATCATGCAGCACTTGGATACTGTAAAATTTTTTTTTGGTAATTAATAATAGAAACAAACACAATTACACACAAATGAATGGTGAGCAGAAGTACAAATAATATATTCAAGATAATAAATAACAATATAAGGCTCCGTTTGGCATTAGATTTCATGGTCAAAAGCACGATTTTAGATGTTAAAAGTGCAATTTGGAAAAAAATGTTCTATTATGTTAGTGTTCTTATAGCTAAAAAATATCAAACTTAATTTTTAATAAACTTTTAATACTTTTTAACTAATATATTTAAATACTTTTCTCAATTGCATCTCTAAAAGCAATGCCAAATAGACCCTAAGAATTTACTACATGTATAAAGAAAATGTTAAAAAAAAAAAGTTGTTTAAATTTTGTCCTCATATAGATGCAATTTAAATCCTAATAAATAGTTGTTTACATATTGTGAAAAAACAAGAAATGTAATGTATTGGAGACCTCTGATATTAGAAGGTGGAAAGGAAAACAATAGTCCAATTTCCCTACAGAAACCCTATGCTTTTCACATGTATTAAGTCCATACCAGATGATGTTTGCGTATATATCTAGCTGTGCTTCCATTGTCGTTCACCAAAAGAAGACCAAGTATCTGGAGCAACCAAAAACGCAACGAAAACAAGTTTCAACCATCAGACCATTAAGCATATCTGAGATTTTTAACAAGGTTATAACTTTCAGTTATTTGTAAGCAGATCTATAAGTTACTGCATAAATATCCAAACTCTAGGGCATCTACCTGCATTGCATGCCTATGAAGTTGTATGTTGTGCAGAGGAACAATACCCTCTTTATATCCAGAGAAGATTGTTAAAGAGCTGGTAGCAACCATTTGAAACAGCAACTGAAGAGAGTCATCCTCAACCAAACTCTCTGCTGCTGAAGGATGGCTTGCCAATGCTTTCATAACATGCACTATGCTTCCTTCCACCTGAATGAAAGGAGATAAATATATTAAACAAGAAAAAAGAATTCTTTTATATATTTGTATTCACAACAGCCCAATCATTGATATGCAGACAAAGACAACAAGCAGGTATGTACTAAGAGCCCGCAGGTATGTACTAAGAGCCCGCATGAATATGATCCTGGTGCCTGACATGAGTGTAGGCTACTTGGATGTGAGGAATGGTGCTCCCAAGATTTGTGTTACCGCTTTGCACTAGGTTGTGCGTAACTTGTAATTACTTAAACCATAGTTTTCCCCTAAGATGGAGAGGCTAGATGGATCATTTTAGTTGAAATTGCTGCACTTAGGCCTAATTTAATGAATAGGATATATGTGGATTATTTTAGTGGAATGGACGTACTTAGGTCCAACCTAAACTGTTGTGCATGATATTTTGATTTGTTCCCATGTTATGCTTCTATGCAGTAAGAAACAGGATTGAAAATGTAAATTCAATTTGAGGTAAAAATGTTTAACTTTTTAGCACAGGTAATTAATTAATGATTAATGTTTCAGTATCTTTCCATAACACAGGAACACTTTTTTCTTTGATGACAAACTTAAAAGGTTCTAACTAACCAACCGGTATATGGCTTGGGCTGAAATTGTGTCAAATTTTATGGTAATCAGCATTGCTCTGCAGGATCTTCATATCTCATTTCAACACCAAAATTTATGCCTTTTGACATCTTACACAAGATTGAAGGAAGCGAGTATATTAGTGTAAACAAGTGCCTATGAGCCTAGATGTTCTTAAAATGGAATTAATCCTGACCTGAGATAGCAAAGCAATGACAATGTGCTCTAGCAACCAGTCAAGGGGAAAAAGTTTTGCATTTTTATATTCACATGCTCTCTCTCTCTCTCTCTCTCTCTCTCTCTCTCTCTCTCTCTCACACACACACACACACACACAGAGACAGAGAAACACAAAGACAAGCACATAGATAACAGCAACTAGAGAGGCAAGAAAATAAATAATAAAAAAAAAAAAAACCTACCTCAAGCCTGCGAGCATGCCCAACATCTCCATGATCTTTTTCAAGTAGCAGTGGCACTTCAGAGTTAATAGCCTTTTGCCTTTGATTGCCTTCAGGACTCAGAAGGGCATTCAAAATATGAATGAGACAACATAATATCCCAGAATCAAGGAGAGATTGCTTATCAATAGGCTGCAAGAGATAAAACTTAATTTTAAAGCTTTTATAACAGAAATAAGTTCAACTTAGGAATGACAATGTGAACATATCTCCCAACTCTACCTAAACCATCATAATCAATATTGTCATGTATTGCACATAATATCAACTTCAATTGCAACACTGCATCAAGTTACTTGATATCGCGGTTGTATTGAAGAAATAATTCAAACATTGTATTTGATAAAGATGGAAGAAAACGACACATACAGCTCTTTTTTTGAAAGCCAGTTCAAGGTAAGAGAAATATACCCCAGATACAAGGACTTCTATAGCAGATAACAAATTTGAACCAGGACTGATGCCATCCTGCAGAAAAGCATACAGAATACAGCATTGAACAACAAATCACCTGAGCAAAGCAATAAGAGAAAGGAACAGCATTTAGATTATAAAAAGAGGCAAACCTTTGCAACTTCTGAAAAAAATCTTAATAAATTCTCTACATCCAAAGATCTCGTTTTGCTGCTGATCTTTAACTTCTCAATGTCCGTGACGAAGGCTCTTCCCACAACAAAAGAGAAAATGTGTGTTTCAACTAACCTGTGATTCCTCCAAAGAAAAAAAATCACAATGTTCAGCATGCTGAAAGTACCCAAGAAGAAATCTTACACAAAGTGAAAGCAAATAACCAGTCCCACTCCCACTGCAGACTTGCATCAAAGAAAATAAAAGCTAGATATCATAGAAAGAAGAAAATTGGTAATCTCACAGAACTGAGAAAATCATATCAATTTCAAAACCCTACAATCTGAAAAAAAAAAAAAAAAAAAAAAAAAAAAGAATTACAAATGAGATCAATTGCAGAAGCAATCAATTTGGAAATTACATGGGTTTCACAAATGTGATTCTGTACAACACAAGATTAAAGAAACACTTAGAAAAATAGTTGTCACCAATAAATGAAACGTCCAGTTGAAACAGCTTGAGGAAGAGATATGACAGTTCCCACTAATTTTAATCAGTAAATCATTCATTTTTAAATACAATAAACTTCCCACATCTATTGCATAGCAAAACCAACAGACATAACAACCCTATTTTTGTAGTTTAAAAAAAAAAGCCAAAGGGCCAACGAATAAAAAAGGATTATAAGCGATACAAAAATGTCTCCTGCACAACACAATGGATGTACCAAAAAAAAAAAGAATCTATAAGATCTATCAACACCTGTGCATCCATGGTTTAACGATCAGTGTACTCATATAACAACTAAGCCTTAATCCTAAACTAGTCAGGGTTGGCAATCAGCCAATCAATAGACTGATAGTGGAAAAAAAAAAAAAAAGCAGTCTATCTCAATTATGGAGGGAGGCAACGGCAATAGTAATAACAACTTCAAGTAGGAATCATGTCCATACATGGTAACTAATTGGGCTACATTAGCATACTGTTTCACTAATCTACAAAAAGCATCCACAGTCAAATTCAAGGCCGCTTCTTTCTCCTGCATAAACAACGAAAGAACATTAGCAACTACAATTTATTTTTATAATAATTGACAAGTTTTATCTTACAATTAAAATAATAATGGAAAAAGGTACAAAAGAATATTAGGAAAATCTTTATATATAGAAAAGGTACCTTTTCGGAGCTGGATGAACGGAACTCCTCCCAAAATCTTTTGAAGTCCAATTCCAATTCATGTCTGTCTCTGTTTTATATATATACATATATATAAAAACAAAAAAGGAGTAAAATTACCATACAAACTTTTGTGAACCTATCCACATACTCTATCAATTTATGGTAAACAACAACATTGTTATGATTGAAGTAAATGAAGGGCTACCATTACCTGGACCCAGGGATGGATACCAAATCAAAATATGTGTCCAAGAGTTGGAATTAGTTACCGTGAAATTTTCATATACATTATGAACTGCTTTTAACTGTCCCATATGGAATCCACATCCAACTAATCTTATTCCCAACAGTTATTCCAAGATAAATGAAGAGTCGGTAACTCTTTAGGGGGTAAAATTCCATAATCTTTATTAATTAGGTTAAGGATATCTTAATGACTAAGAGAAAAAGATATACTCCTCCCTATAAATTGTAAATTATTAAAATTTAAATTAGGCAAAAAATTTTGAAAGAAATCAATCAAAGTAACCAAGAAGGAAAATGATGCGGTCAAGGAAAACACAATTTAGAAATTATTTTGATTTAATTTTTAATTGTAAAATTAAGATCTTTAATTGTAAACTTCTATTAAGAACTTTAGGCTCTTATTATTTAGGAATTCTATTATTATTAGGAATATTTAATAAGTTCTATTAGGATAGTATTATCCTAGTTAGTATTGGTTTAGTGTTTTCATGTTTTAGGATAGCACTAATAGAAATTATTATTATTATTATTATTATTTATTGACAATTGAAATTGAGAATTGATAGAATGTTATAGTTTATTTCTTTTTCCCTTTGAGTGTTCTTTGTGGCTCTACATCAGTAAAAACTAACAACAAAATGTATTGATAAGTGGGAATGGAACCTTAGACCCAGTGCATCCTACCCCATCTCTTTATTAGAGCCAGTGCATCCTACCCCATCCCTTTATCACTTGAGCCAAAGCCCAAGGGCACAAGTTTTTCTTAATAATACCTATAATCCCTTTTATTTTACAAAGATCAGATATTCATGCAAACAAAAAGAATTCATCCCTACCTCATGTTTAACATCAAGGAATAAAAGAAATAATTCCTTATTTCAGAACATATTTACTACGGTTCACTTTCTAAGCTAATTATCAATTCTGCTCTTCACACTTTCTGGTTTATTCCCATTATCCTAAGACCTTCATGTTCTTAAGTGTAAGTCCTTATTTCAACTAAAACACCCTTTAACTGATGTTGGCACCTCAGAAAACCTTCACATGATAATAATGAATATCTTAGACTAAAAATTCTCCTCTCTTCCCTCCATATCACTAATTGCTTACAGATAGAAGCCAGTCCATCCTCTCCGTCTTTGATCCAAAAACAAGACCAGCTTGTGCACTGCATTCCATCAGCTAAAAGTTTTCCAAGCTAACACTAGAAAATCAATCTGCCTTATTCACACAATTCACAGAAAAGGCATAAAACAAAGTTCCTTATTGATAAATGATTTGAAAGTTGTATTAATAGACGGTTAAAATCCCATCTTCACCCTTCACACAAAATAACAATATGTAGAAGAAGATATAAACCAGATAAACAAAGTACACAATAGATGATACATTATGATCCAAACTAAAATCTCTCTCAATTGAAAATAACACCTACTAATTAACATAGCAAGGACATACCCTCAAACAACATACCAACCTTAAATATCAATAGAAAGTTTATATATATATATATATATATATATATATATATATATATATATAAAGTTGATTAAGAACAGCATCTCGTTAACATCTTGCAATGGTCCTATATATGGAGTTTCACATTTGCTCCAGAAATTAAATAAACAGAAACCAAGATGAAGCTAAAAACTTAAAGAGCTTCCTTCTTCTTCATACATAAAATAGGCACCAAGATGATGTACATAGGTTCAGAATTATATTAATAACACTGTGGAGGGGATCAAAAATCAAAATCAGCGTAACCAGCAGTAGAAGACTACTGGATACTAGCTTAAAATTTCTTTGTCTCCTTCTCGGACGATGAATAAAGGATAACTTACGAAATTACAACATCAAAAGCAGAAAAGTGCCAAATTGTAGTGATAGAGTAGTGAAAAGAGCTTATCTACTCCCATTAAAGATCAATGTCAAGAACAGTCAACGCAGATTATATTTTGATGTTCGAAAAACAAAAAAAAAATGCACCACTAAAACCGTGAAAAGCAATCATCAACTAGAGAAAATACTAAAATAAAATAAAAAATAAAAAAAAAATGGACAAACCTGGCAGAAGGCGAGGTGAAGTCATGAAGACTGGTAGGAGAAGCATTGGATTCGCGATTAGATAGAAGAGCAGAGGAAGAAGAAGAGCCAGCAGTGGATGATGAACTAGTAGGTGGAGATTGAGTTAACCCGACCTTCTCTTTTATGTCCTTAAGCAATGATACCCATTTCATCGTTGGTCCCTGGATGCGCCTTCTCTGCCTCTATCTCTCATCCGCCGTTCAACGACCCCTTGCTTTGCTCTTTCACGCACCAGATCCGACCCTTCTAGATTTCTAATCTAATCTAGAAGGTCACCTACACAATGAATCCAATTCCTCCCAGCGCAAAGGAACAATCAAGAAAACGCATTACAACAATAATTGAACGTGCTGAGGTCAGAAAAATGATCGATCGAAGCTGGTTCTCGAGACGGAACGGCAAGATCTGGGATAATTAATTTCTTCGTTATCTTTGATCTATTTGCTGTTGGGTTGTTCTTCTTTTTCCCCCTTAATTAATTCGCTGTTTAGCTGGTTTTTTTTTTCCGTGCTTTTTTAGATATTCGAATTTTTTGGGGAAATGTAAATTAGATGCCCTAAAATGAAGGGAGAGAGTTGAACTGGAACGCGACTTCTGTTGGGAAAGAAACTAAAGAAATGCAAGAAAATGGCAATGATGATTATGACAATGAAGATGGCGATGAAGATAAAAGAATAGCACAAACAAACCCCTTCTCTCTCTCTCTCTCTCTCTCTCTCTCTTCTGCTGGTTTTGGACGGCCTCTCCGCGCCTTGTTTCTCGCCCTATAGTCTCCTCTCTCTCTCCTTGGTGATATTGTTTTTTTTTTTCTTGATTTCCATTTGTTTCTTTATTTTATTTTTTATTTTTTCTGACAGGAGCTTTCTACGTTCACAAAATGCTTCCCCGGGCCGTGTCAGTGTGGGATCCACGACCCCAACACATTACACGTGGCATATCGAGATTTTCGGAGAAGACGTGATTTCCTCTCTCTGGATAAATTATATGCTCCAAATAGACTCCACCGCATAGAATAAATCAATATTTTCAATATATTTAATATAAAAATAAATATACATTAATTTATAAAATTATAATTATGAAATTATTTTTTAAAAAATAATTCACAATTATTTTTATAATAATTTTATTATTTTATATAAATTATTCACATGAAATCGCTTTATTATATAATTTGTATAAAAAAAAAATAATAATAACAGCACTTTTTTTTTTCCGCTTTATTAGATTTTGGTTTGAGGGTTTATCGGTCGGCTTTTGATATCGGATGATGTAACTTCCGCTAATATTCCTTAAAGGCAAAGGCACATCATTCAGCTTCCGTGGAGTGGAGTGTCTGCCAAAATAGAACACGTTTGGACTAGTAAGATATAGAAAAATTGCTCACTGATGCTTTGCTCAATTATTATTAAGCAATCACAAAATTAGATGTTCGCTCATATATATGTAAATTTAATAATTAAATATGTAGTTAGGCAGTAATTATAAATTTATTAAATTGTTTTGTTATATTGATTTTAATGCTGCGGAAAGCAAAATGCCAATATTAAAGCTATGCATATTTTATCAAAATTATTTACATAATTTATATAATATAACAAGTGTGATAGTATCAACCATGAGATCACCTGTGAAAAGTGACAATTAGTAAATTAGGTAAATTGGAAATTTATTAGAGCGTGACATGGGACCTAATAATTTATTCAAGCCAAAGCTACTCTACATGAGATCACCCTTTAATTTTTAGCATTTTTATTTTTGACTGTTTTGAAGAAAGTTTGATATGATTATTTTAATTTTTATTTCTAGACACATTAAGACCTTGTTTAATAAAAATTTTTAATGAAAGGTTTTAATCATAGTTAAAATATTATTTTTCTTCCTTATTTATATTATTTAGTAATATGATATTTATATTAATATTTAAAAATTTAAAAAATACTTTTCGAAAAGCTCCTCTTTTAATTTTTAAAGGGTGGTGGAGTTTTTTTTATTAATATCAATAAAATTATATTATTATTTTTATATTTAATAATTATTATAATAATTATTTTTATAAAATACTTTTAATTTAATAGTTATATAAATAATTAAAATTAATATTTAATGATTAATAGAGTAAAATAATTAATAAATATTAAAATAATTAATAATAATATTGTCGAATATGAAAAGAAAATAAAAGAGAAAAAATAAATTGAGTAACTTAAAAATATTTATTTTTTTTTTAAATATATGGGAAATGTCTAAAAATAAAGATTAAGGATTAGAATTGTAGATTTTTTTCTTTTTAGAAATTAATAATAAAAATTTAAAAGTTGTAGGGATTGAAAATAAAAAATTCCATTTACAAATAAAACGTAAAAGTGGATCAAGTCAATCAACGTTCCCACGTATTTGCTTTTCTTGATTTCCAATAAAGTGGACAGAAATAAAATAGAAGTTAGGTGAGAATGAGTCTTTTGTGCACTGGAAGCTGTCAGCAAAGAACCAAAACACCAATTTTCAATTAAATGCCAATCTTCCAAACCAATTTGTCAAGGCAAAATTTTGGTGATATTAGGATTAATCCAGACTTTTCTTATCGTTCCTTGCGTAAGTCGTTTGTTCGAGAGATGTATTTTTTTTTTAATATATATTAGTTATTAAATATTTAAAATAATATTTTTAAAAATTAATTTTTATTTTAATCTCAATTTCAAACAATTTGACAATATCAACGTGGATTAATCCTTTTCTAAATATGTCTTATAAATGGAAAGCCAAAAAATACTTTTATATACAATTACTGGTCAAATTTATTTTTTTAAATACTTTCAATTTATTAAATTAATACTAATTTAATAAATTGAAAGAGATTGTGATCAAAGTTGCTGGATAAAAGTTTAAATATGCCCTTCACCTTTATATGGAAATTTAAATAAATTAATTTAAAATTTTAGGGCTAAATTTACTCACAATTATTCATTTAGGTTTAAATTTGTCCTACACTAATAAAATAATATTTATTTAATAATAAAATACTGTTTTCTTTATTTTTAATTATTATTTATTAATTTTTAATGAAAAAAAAAATTGAAGAGCAACATAAACATTTCCTCTGCCTAGTTCTTGAAGTAGATTATGGATTGTGTGAAGCACATTGCAAGCTCAATTACGCGTCTGAAAAAACTGAAAAAGTGTTCTTTTTCCTGTGCATGCTTTTTCCCCATGGTGGTCCTTTCACTTCATATTTCATTTGGTGATGATCTATCATTTCAACTGAAAATCTGGTATACATTCTGTAATGAAACTCAAGTTTTGACACAATGGAAAAAAAATGTGGTATACATCAGCACAGATTTAAACTCATTTTGAGATGTAAATGCATCATAATTAAACCCAAATTGATTTAAAGCCAGAATAGTGAACCCATATATTTGATGTCTCATTGATATCCTTGTAGAGGCAATGCCATATTTCTTTGCCGCCTCTATGCTGCCATTTCGGTATGGTCTCCTAGCAAAAAAAGCGAGGTGAATACATCGAGCCATATTTGTTTGGGGATTTTGGGGGGGCTGCTGGGTTATTTGAAGGAGACGGAGAGCTGCTAGGTATGGCAACGAATAATATGCCTATAAAAGTTTTATATTTAAATTCAATTAATATTTTTTAAATTTAAATATATCAAAATTTTATTAAAATTTATTATTAACCGTATGAGCTCATTTTAAATTTAATTTTTATTATACAAAAAATATCTTAAATCAAACCTGTTTAATTTTATATATTATAATTAATGATCTACATAAAAATGTATATTTATTAATAATTTATATTTTAAAAATTTAATAATTTCATAAAATATTTAAATTTTATTTTATTTAAAATAAAAAATATAAAACTTATAAAAAATATATATTTTATATTTAATTAAATATTTATATAAACAGATACAAGCAAATTCACCATAAATATTATTTTTTAAATTATAATTTATTTTATTTTTAATTATATACTATTTAAATATGTTATATTATAGTTCGATGAGGTTGGATACTTTCGAAAATTTGACTTGTTGCTACCGTGGAGGGAGGTTCAAGATCTGATTGTAGGGTTATTTGAGAAATTGAGGGGTTGCTGGTTATTAATTTTTTGTTATTGATTTTAATTGAAAATAGTAAATATTTTTAATATTTAAAAATATAAAAATTAATATTTTATTAATAAAATTTTAAAATATTATTATTTTTTATTTTTTATTTTTTAAAAAATAAATTTATTTGAACTTGAATGTAAAATATAGGAGTTTATTTGACAAAAAGATGAAATTGGATTATCATTGGATTTATTTAGACTTTTATGTAACGTTGAAGGACATATTTTAAATTATTTTCTTTTATATTTTTTCACTTAAAAAAAACAATTCAGTGAATATCACTAAATATATTAAATAATGTAATAATAAATGCTTACGTTTTATACTTTTGTTGCTCTTATTAAATAATAATAATAATAATAATAATATAAATAACAAAAATTTAATTTGAACACAATTAAAAATATTTTATCAAAAATTATAATATTATATGTAAAATAAATAAATGTTTAATAGTTAAGCTATTAACTCGCCAATGAAATTCAATACAGTGGCAGCCTTTTTAAGTGATTACATGAGGCAGGTGTAAGCCCCGAGCGCATGTGATCAGGATGTAATATGTGACGTGGGTTAGCAAGGCCACGATCTAATGAGTGATGGCGAAAAAATGATTTTATTTTGGTGATGGCGCACTAAAACGAAATCATTTTGCTTGTCAATTGCTATCTAGACGCGTTAATATACATCTTCTGCACGCCACGTGGATATTCTAGTGACGAGTCGAATTTCAACCAAATACATTTTTTATCAAACTTCTTGACAAAGTAATTAAGCCACTTACCCAAGACAGCGATCAACCCACAATTAATTATGGATCATTGAATGTTGTTATGCATTCTTAATGAATTTGGAACATACCTAACTCTACAGCTATTTGAGATTTTGATTTGGTGTTCATTAATTTTATAAATATTATTAAATATAAAATAAAGTTGTGACTTTTGAATGATCTACTCTTAGACATGATAATAAGTTGAATATTTACTGATATCCTAATATGATCAAATTATAATATGATGAATTTGAGTAATATGTTATCGAATTTTGAAATGAATTTAGGTTTAAAGAATAATATATGTGTCATATTTAAATTTAACATGCTGAATATTTGTTATTCGAATATATTTATATAAATAATTAATTAAATATAAAATATAAATTTTGTATAATAATATTTATAAATTTTTGTATATTACAAGTTAGATAAATAAAATTTAATTTTTTATAAAATTATTAAATTTATAAAATATTAACTATTAATAAAAAATAATTTATTTGTATACCATTAACTAACATATATAAAATTTAACAAGTCTTTTAGAATATGTTCAGATATTAAAAACATTAATAAGAGTTGAATATATTAATATTTGCAAATATTTTATTTATTGCGATCTCTGAGTATAGTTGATATCTCTCTTACAAAATTATAAATTTTCGTGAAATAATAAAAAAATAATCTTTGAAATTTTTATTTTGATGAAATCTTGTAGTTCAAGGGTATAATTTTTGAAATTAATTTTTCAATAACAAAACTTTTCTTTTTTTCTTTTTAGTGATTGTGAAGCGTGCAACATTTTTATTTGTATTTTCTACTTACTGCAAATTACATTAATTTTAAATAAAAATATTTAATTAAAATGTAACTCTAAAGTTACATAAATTAACAAACTTTAAAGAATAAATTATATATATAGTCAATTTTTATTATTAAGATAGTAATATTTTTTAATTATTTTTATTCATTATATTTAAATTTTACACTATTATTAAAATAATAATTTAATAATTCTATTTTTATAAAAATATATTAATAATTAATTAAATTATTCTTTATTTTACGGCTGGGATCCAGCTCCAAACAGCCCATAAAAATTAATGTGGCGGTGGGAAATCTCGTGATAGTGTATCCAAACACCTCCCAAATTGATTAAGGTTGGCGCCCCACTTTTCCGCGTGGATTTCATAATTCTAATCTCCCGCCAGTTACGCGATTTGATCCTAACATTATTCAATTTGACTTTATAATATTAAGTTAATTAAAATTTATTTAAAATTGTAATAAATTTAATATTTATAAAATGTTTTATTAATTAAATATATAAATACAAATTTAAATTTTATTTTTAAATAGTAATAATAAATTAAATAGTGAGAAATAATTTTTTTATTATAAAGTAACAAATTATAAAATAACTTTAAACTAAAGAAGGGAATAAAAATATTTATAGATTAGTAAGGAGGAGAGAAAAGAAATGTCAATATCTCAATTATGTTAGGTATATTAAAGATAAAGATGAAAAAATGTTGGTGAAAGATAAGAACATTAAAAAAATATGGATAAATTATTTTAATGATCTCTTTAATAATAGTCAAAATGGTAATAGCGTGAATATAAACTATAGAACAATAGAAAAGAATGTGAATTATACTAGAATGATTAGATATTTATAAATAAATAAAGCACTTAAGATAATAAAAGTGAGTAAAGTCTGTGGACCCAATGCAATACCAATTAAAGTGTAGAAGTGTTTGGGAGAAATGGGAGTGGCATGGTTAACTAAATTATTTAATAAGATTATAAACTCAAAGAAAATGCATGATGAATGGAGGATGAGTATTTTAGTACCTATTTTTAAAAATAAGGGAGACATACAGAGTTATTCAAACTATAGGGAAATTAAACTCATGAGTCATATTATGAAGTTTATAGGAGAGTTGTGGAGTATCGACTACGTCATGACACTTCTATCTCTCTCAATCAATTTGGCTTCATATCCGGTCGTTCAACTATGGAAGCGATCTTTTTCATTAGAAGCTTGATAGAAAAATATAGAGATGTGAAGAAAGATCTACATTTTTATTGATTTGGAGATGTCTTATGGATTGTATTATAACAAAAAAGGGTATCTATTAGGTACATACAAGTGTTAAAAGATACGTATGAAAAAACAATTACTATTGTACGCACAGTGGAAGGGGACACAATAGATTTTCCGATCTTAATTAGATTACACCAAATATCAGCTATAAGCTCTTACATTTTTACATTAGTTTTAGATGAATTGAAGAAACATATACAAGAGAGTATTCCTTAGTGCATGATGTTTATGGATGATATTGTTCTGATAGATGAGACGCGAGAATGAGTCAATAGAAAGCTAAAGCTTTGGAGAAATACTATATAGTCAAAGAGCTTTAAGTTAAGTAGAACAAAAACATAATACGTGCATTGCAAGTTCAGTGAAAGCTAAACTGGTGATAGGGAATGAGTTAGTTTAGATGGAATGGTACTGTCCCAAAGTAATCACTTTAAATATCTCGGCTCAGTCATTCAAGTGGATGGAGGATGTTAGTCATATGATTAAAGCTTGATGGTTGAAGTGGAGACGTAACACGAGAGTTTTATGTGATCGCAAGATTCTCAATAAGTTGAAAGAAAAATTTTACCGTATGGCCATACGATTGGTTATATTATATGGTAGTGAGTATTGGGTATTGAAGAAGTCGTATACGTATAAGATAAGAGTTACAAATATGAAAATATTAAAGTGGATGAGTGACCATACTAGACTAGATAAAATCCATAATAAGAGTATTAGAAAAAATGTAAGAGTGGTGTAAATTGAAGATAAGTTGAGAGAAGAGAGATTGAGGTAGCTTAGTCATGTAAAGTGTAGACATATAGAGACTCCAGTTAGATAAGTATAACATATTAAGTTAGAGGATAAAAAGAAAGAAAAAAGTAGACCTAAATTGATTTAGAGAATAGTAGTACAATATGATCTAAAAATATTATATATTTTTAAAAATTTAATCTAAAATTATTTAAAATAGAGAAAATCAATTTATATATTTGATCTTAAATTTTTGAGATAAATATTTAGTCGAGTTTAAAGTAACAAATTCAAAACCTTTATAACATGTAATTTCTATCAGTAGGTGAGGGAATAAAATGATTTGAGAAATGAAATCGGAGAAAAATAATATTATAAAGAAAAAGTGAGGGGCCGCGTAAAAGTGGACCCACCATTTGATTATTATAAAGTGAGAATGGGCGGGGAGACCTAGTTCTCTTTATTATTATTAATATTATTATTGTGAAACTTTTTCCAGAAATCTCCTTGATAGGGATACGAGAACAATATTATATTTTGAGGTTGCTTAAGCGACTGAAATTTTAATTGTTCCAAGAAAGAGTTCCGGAGAAATTATTGAATAGGTCCTAGGAAGTTATTAATGAAAGTTTTATGATAGAATGTATCTCATTTTGGAGAAAAAAAAACTTTGTATATATTTTGATTTTATACTTTTGTTTATGAATAAGAGATTTTAAATTTAAATTTCTTTTATAATTAATTATATTAAATAAATATTTTATATTACATCATATACATCTAATTATTCTACTTATTATTAAATTTGTTATTTTTTTTTCATTTTTTATAAATAATTATTAATTAGATAATCTTTTTATAAAATAATTAATGAATCAATTAATAAATTTAAAAATATTTAAATTTTCATTATAATATTTTTTATAAAATAAAATTAAAATTTAATAATTTTTATAATAATAAGCACACAAATCCAAATGTTTTATAAATTAAGATTTGGGGTCCATTAACCATCGGTGAAAACAGATGTAAAGTTTTGATTGGCATATGAATTTTGTATTATTCCACATGGAAAGAAATCCCATAACTCATGACGTTTGGAGCCCATTAGACTCACAGCGACGTAACGTCGATTTCCAAGGCCACTCAAGGCCACTGGATCAACGACCCAAATGAAGACGGCATTCAATTTTATTTATATTGCTTCTTCCCCTATGTTCAGGGAATACCTCTCTTCCGTTGATGGCTAAAAATAATAAAATAACTTTTTAATAATATTTAAAATATTTTTTTTTAATTTTTTTAATTTATTTTTTCTAAAACTTAATATCAAATGAGATTTTAATAAATTAATAAATAGAAGTTATTGACCTATTAAACATGTTTTTATTTTAAAAACCATGAATTTTCTCATTTACTAATTTACTACTTTTTGAAACTTAATTATACTCCATTGCCTCGTAAAATCTCCTCCAAAACAGTATTTTTTTTTGTCACGATTCAAAATTTTGAATTGTGAACGGCGCATAATTTAAGTATTCTTAAATCATGCAAGTCTTATCAGAGTATCTTGAATGAATATATTGTCATTTACTAATCCCAAAAATAGACAAAATCCAAATTAAAAAAAATGCTGAATAAACATCATAAATATCACATAGGTGAACTACGGAGTCTCTACAGATTTCAATAAAAACTTAAACTGTTCAATAAACTAAAATAATTATTAGCCCGAGAAAATATGAATTCGGGCATACCATGAGAATAAATCAAAGTTGTCCCTCTCCAAAAAATGGACTAAATATTTGGATCAGCTGCAGAATTCTACTTATCTGAAACAGATAACAGACAGAGAAAACGTGATTTGTGCTAGATGCTCAGTGAATGATAATTATAGCACACAACGGAATAGGAACAGGCAGACGCTTGATTAATTTCACAATAAATTTTCTATTCAATAACATCATGCTCATGCTGTCAAAATCATTAATAAAATAACTTCATAAAACATATATATAAAAGAAATTCATTCAATAAAAATTTTATGGTACAGTGTACCAGGGTGATGATACCCCACATCACCAAAGGCCAGATGGTAAGCGCGCTACCAGATATTAGATATCTTCCTCCTCCTTTACAGATATCAATGCATATGATACTAATGCAAACCATAAACTGCAATGATGCATGACTCGACAATACAATCTAATATCGTGATAGTCCACACGGCGGGGCCAAATAACAGAAACAGATACTGGGCACAAGTACCAATTTAAAATAGAAAATCAATTTGTACAAATTAATCAAAATCAATAAAAAATTTCAGATAGCAAATAATAACTGATAGTGCAATTCCAATAGTGTATTTCAATAGTTTCAAAGAGTCAATAAAATCAAATCAATCTCAAATCAATTCAGTATAACCCATCGATAAATTTTATAGTCAAATATCAATCAATATAAATACATTAAAGGCCTGTTCCCGGAATCCTAATGGGTCTAATGTTGAGATAATTGACAAAATCAATTATTTAATCAAAATCGAAATAAAATTCAATAATAAAATAAAACTCTAGAAAATCACATATAAAATAATTGTTAAAATATTGATTTAAAATTTCATTTAATAACAAACTTAATATTAAGAAATTTTAAAAGGGACTAAAACGGTGCCATGTACTATAATTACCACTCACCTGGAACCTCCAAGACAATAGTTATTTTCAATGGAAGAGAGACAATTTCAATTGGCTGATTGAATATTCGAATCTCCTACATATCCAAAGTATTAAAGAGAAATATCAAATAACAGTAAAATAAAATGATTTTTAATATATATATATATGTAAATTTAAAATTATTGTCTCACAGTAATTATGAATAACCCAATTCAGTACCAATAGTCAAAGAGAAGAAAAATAAATTTATAGAGTAGTTGTAATGGTTTAAGGAGAAAAAATAAAATCAAATTCACCCATTATTGAACAAAGAACGAGAATTTTTATTTTGAAAACATAATAAAAGGTGATGAATTGAGAAATAAAAATTTAAGAATTATCTGCGCACATCAGACTATTTTATATATATATGTATAACAATAAATAAAAGATTATAAAAATACCTGTTGAGAGTATTTGGTAGGAAAAGGAGGTGACAAACAGGTTTTGAGAGCAAAGTTTAGCAGAAGAGATGATTAGGGTATATATATATATATTTCAAGAGTTCTATTAGGTGTAGAATGGGATAAGAGTTATTATTGAACTGAATTGTTCAGATTGCAGATATATATTTAATTTCAAAAATAATATATATATATATATATCTAAAAATAAATAAGCAGATCATCCAATAAAAAAAAAATATATATATATTTATAAATATATTAAATTATTGTTAGCTAATTAAAATAAAATAATAAAAAATAATAAATATATATGGGTTTCCACATACTTCCCCCCTTAAAAAAAAATTTGGTCCCCTAATTTGAATAGACAAAATTCTAACCTGAAGAATCAAATAAGTGAGGATATTTGGCTCGCATTTCAGATTCTGCCTCCCATGTGGCCTCACTACTTGAGTGATTATGCCACAAGACTTTGATCAAAGCCACTTCCTTAGACCAGAGTTTCCTAATTTATCGATCTAAAATCTTTACTGGTTGCTCCTCATATGACATATCATCCCTAAATTGCATGGTTTGAGGTTGTAAAACATGAGATGGATCTGGTACATACTTCCTAAGCATCAAAATATGGAAAACTGGATGTACATGTGCAAAACCAGGTGGAAGGGTTAAACGGTAAGCAACTGCTCCAATTCTCTCCAAAATT
Organism: Hevea brasiliensis; assembly: GCF_030052815.1. Taxonomy (NCBI): domain Eukaryota; kingdom Viridiplantae; phylum Streptophyta; class Magnoliopsida; order Malpighiales; family Euphorbiaceae; genus Hevea; species Hevea brasiliensis. The sequence continues at coordinate 9,059,248 of NC_079501.1, read as the reverse complement.
TCAAATGGACCAACAAAACGAGGGCTAAGCTTCCCTTTCTTCCCAAACCTCATGATTCCTTTCATAAGGAAAACTCTCAGAAATACATGATCACCAATCATAAATTCTACATCTTTACGCTTAGGGTCAGCATAACTTCTCTGTCGACTTTGAGCAGTCAAAAGTCGATCACGAATTAGTCGAACCTTCTCTGAAGTTAATTGTATCAACTCTGGTCTAGTAAGCCTTCTTTCTCCAACTTCATCCCAACAAACCGGTGACCTACACTTTCGACCATATAATGCCTCATATGGAGCCATCTCTATACTTGCCTGATAACTGTTATTATAAGCAAACTCTACTAAAGGCAAATGATGATCCCAACAGCCACCAAAATCCATAACGCATGCACGAAGCATGTCCTCTAATGTCTGTATGGTTCTTTCTGACTGTCCATCCTTCTGAGGGTGAAAAGCAGTACTAAAGTCTACTCATGTTCCTAAAGCTTCTTGGAATTTTTTCCAAAATCGAGAAGTAAACTGAGTACCACGATCAGAGACAATGGAAACTGGAACTCCATGAAGACTAACAATCTTGTTTATATACAACTGTGCAAGTTTAGCAAAGTCATATGTAGTCTTCACAGGAAGGAAATGAGCAGCTTTTGTCAATCTGTCCACTATCACCCAGATTGCATTGTAACCACCTTGTGTACTAGGTAAACCCACAATAAAGTCCATGGCAATATGCTCCCACTTCCACTCGGGAATAGGCAATGGCTGAAGTAACCCGGATGGTCTCTGATATTCTGCCTTAATCTGCTGACAACTCAAACATTTAGCAACAAAGTCTGCAACATCCCTCTTCATGCCACCCCATCAATAATGCTCCCTTAAATCACGGTACATCTTAGTTGAACTTGGGTGTACTGTGTAAGCACAATGGTGTGCCTCCTCCATGATTTCTCTTCTCAACTCATCAACATTGGGGACACAAAGTCTAGTGCCATAACGAAGAACTCCATCATCATTCAACATGAATCCCTGAGCTTGGTCTTGATGAATATTATCTATAATCTCACACAGCTGAGAATCCTTCTTTTGAGCAGCCTTAATTCGATCAATCAAGATAGGCCTAACTCGAAAATGTGCTAAGAGTGATCCAGCTATGATTTCAAACTCTACTCCCTAATCTAGCAACTCATGTAATTCACCAATCAAAGGCCTCATCTTGGTAGATATATGGGCTAAACTACCAGAAGACTTCCTGCTTAGAGCATCAGCCACCACATTAGCCTTTCCAGGGTGATACTGTATGGTGCAATCATAATCCTTCAGCAATTCTACCTATCTTCTTTGCCTAAGATTAAGATCACGTTAGTCAAAGATGTATTTGAGACTTTTGTGATCAGTGAAGATTTCACAAGTCTCACCATACAGATAGTGCCTCCAGATTTTCAAAGCAAAAATTACTGCAGCCATTTCCAAATCATGAGTTGGATAATTCTGCTCGTGTCTTTTCAACTGATGAGAAGCATATGCAATAACCTGTCCATGCTGCATCAAAACACATCCTAAACCAATCCTAGAAGCATCACAATATACTACATAACCCCCTGATCCAGATGGAAGGGCTAACACTGGTGCTGTAGTTAAACAAGTCTTAAGCTCCTGAAAACTTTTCTCACAAGCCTCAGACCACTGAAATTTCACATTCTTCTGTGTCAACTTAGTTAAAGGTGCTGCAATACGAGAGAAGTCTTGAACAAACCGTCTATAATACCCTGTTAAACCTAAGAAACTACGAATCTCTGACACAGTTGTGGGTCTAGGCCAATGTAGCATTGCCTCAACTTTCTTCTTATCAATGCACACGCCATCCTTAGATACTGTATGGCCTAGGAAAGCCACACTATCTAACCAAAACTCACATTTTGAGAACTTGGCATATAGCTTGTGTTCTCGTAAGGTCTGAAGGACAATTCTCAAATGCTGCTCATGCTCCTCCTTACTCTTTGAGTACACTAGAATGTCATCGATGAACACTATAATAAATTGATCTAAGAAAGGCTTGAAAACTCTATTCATGAGATCCATAAAAGCGGCTGGAGCATTGGTAAGACCAAAAGACATTACAATAAATTCATAGTGTCCATACCTAGTCCTAAAGGCCATCTTGAGTATGTCTTCTTTCTTGACCCTCAATTGATGATACCCAGATCGAAGATCAATCTTGGAAAAATACTTTGCACATTGAAGTTGGTCAAACAGGTCATCTATGCGTGGAAGAGGATACTTATTACGCACAGTTACCTTATTCAATTGCCTATAATCAATGCACATTCTCAAAGACCTATCCTTCTTTGGTACAAATAACACAGGAGCACCCCATGGAGAAACACTAGGGCGAATAAACCCCTTATCTAGTAGGTCCTGTAGTTGCTCCTTCAACTCTTTAAGTTCTGCGGGGGCCATACGATAAGGTGGCATAGATATGGGCTCAGTTCCAGGAACTAAGTCTATACCAAACTCTACCTCTCGCTCCAGGGATAAACCTGATAAATCTTGTGGAAACACATCAGGAAACTCCTTAACCACTGCAACATTCTCCAAACCTGCACCTTCTACCTGAACATCTCTAACATAAGCTAGATACCCTTTTACACCTCTTTCGCAATAATCGTCTAGCACTCACTACAGAGATAAGATTACTAGAGGCCATACTGCGATCTCTCAAATTGAAATTGCCTCCCAGAATTTTAAAGAGTATAACTTTATTATGACAATCCAATGAAACGTGATAAGTGGCTAACCAATCCATGCCTAAAATCACATCAAACTCAAACATATCCAAGAAAACAAGATCTGCAGCTAATTCCCTATCTCCAATGTGAACTATACATCCCCTATACACCATATCAGTGTCTATTGCATCCCCCATAGGTGTTGATATAGATAAAGGATACTCTAACAAAGTAGGTGGTGTACTAAATCTCATGGAAAAGTATGGAGAAACAAAGGAATGACTGGAAACAGGATCAAACAAAGACTCTAGCATCAAATGAGCAAATAGGAAGTGTACTGTCACATCGTGCATTAGATGCCTGAGCATCCTGCTGAGTCAAAGCAAAAACTCTAGCTTGACCTCTACCACCAGATGTCTGTCTCTGAGTTTGAGCAAATCCTCTACCACCATAACCTCTACCACCCTGACCGTGACCACCAAAACCCTGACTTCTACCACTATACTGTGAAACTGGTTGAGCCTGAAAGGGAGCAGAATGTGTTGCTTGACCAGCACCCTGAGTTGTCTCACTAGTAGGACAATCCTGTCTACGGTGTCCTAGCTGTCCACAACCAAAGCATGCTCCAGTGACCCAATGACAAGTGCCCTTATGTGGCTTACCACAATGCTGACAAGGAGTGGTAATAGGCTCGATCTTGATCCGTTATACCGAGCATTCCCTGCATGTGTCCTCTGCTCACGTCCCTGACTAACTCCAGATTAATGTGCCCTATTGCCAACTGTAGACTGAGAACCCTGCTTATTATCCTGATAAGAACCCTGATGACTCTGTCCTCGGTTAAATTGATTACCTTGACTATCTTTCTTAAACCGCTTGCGCTGCTCACGAGCCCAACGTTCATCATCATACATCTCCATCTGTCTAGCCTGATCAACCACCTCCTCATATTTAGGTAGTCGTAAAGGAGCTACACGATCAATTAGCCTATCTCGTAAGCCCCTTTCAAACCTATGAGCCTTCTTCTCCTCATTTGGAATCAAGTGTTTACCAAAACGAGATAGTTTGGTAAACTTCATCTCATACTCTGTAACTGTCATTTTACCTTGCTTTAAGGTTTCAAACTCCAAAGCCTTAGCCTCTTGAACACTAGGAGGGAGAAATCGCTCCAAGAAGAGAGAGTGAAACTCAGGCCAGAGGATAGAACCTTCAGGTCGCCCATTCTTCTTAGAGATATACCACTCACGAGCAACTCCCTTAAGATGATTTCCTGCCAACATCACCATCCTAGCACTACTGCAACCAATAGTGTCATAACACCTCTCCATATCATCTAGAAAATCTAAGAGATCAGCTAATGCATCCTCTCTAGTGAACTCCTTTGGTTTTAGCTTGAGAAAATATGTAGAGTCAAGGAATCGAGCCCTATCCTGAGCTAGTGCTGAAATAGAGCTAACCACTGGTTGCTGTGGTTGAGTTGTAAGGTACTTAGCTATAGTATTAACAACACGATTTACTGCATGCAATCCCGCTGCCAGATCTGCCACAGTAACTTGACCAAATTTCTAGGTGCTTGAGTCAGCCGCTAATTGGAATGGTTGTGCCCCAGTCTTAGCCATAGGCATCTGTTCAGATGTCTGATTAATAGTTTGAGGTGGTACCTCCCCTGTTGGATCAAGGTTTGCACTATTAAGACCCTTGGCCCTAGTTCTCCTCTTTCGTCTAACAGACCCAGGCACCTATTCATTTTAATAAACAAGCATTAAATTTGAAAATGTGAGCCAAATTAAGATAGGTGAGAAGGTACGAAGGACGCAGACATCTAAAGCAATGATAAACTGAAAAGACGTTAAGGATCCTATGCTCCGCAAGTTTACTAGACCTCAACCGAGCTCTGATACAAACTTTGTCACGACCCAAAATTCTGAACCGTGACCGGCGCATAATTTAAGTATTCTTAAATCATGCAAGCCTTATCAGAGTATGTTGAATGAATATATTGTCACTTACTAATCTCAAAAATAGACAAAATCTAAATAAACAAAATGCTGAATAAACATCATAAATATCCCATAGGTGAACTGCGGAGTCTCTACAGATTTTAATAAAAACTTAAACTGTTTAATAAACTAAACTAATTATTAGCCCGAGAAAATATGAATTCGGGCATACCATGAGAATAAATCAAAGTTGTCCATCTCCAGAAAATGGACTGAATATTTGGATCAGCTGCAGAATTCTATTAATCTGAAATAGATAATAGACAGAGAAAATGTGGTTTGAGCTAGATGCTCAGTGAATGATAATTATAGCACACAACGGAATAGGAGCAGGCAGACACTTGATTAATTTCACAATAAATTTTCTATTCAATAACATCATGCTCATGCTGTCAAAATCATTAATAAAATAACTTCATAAAACATATATATAAAAGAAATTCATTCAATAAAAATTTTATGGTACAGTGCACCAGGGTGATGATACCCCACATCACCAAAGGCCAGATGGTTTGCGCGCTACCAGATATTAGATACCTTCCTTCTCCTTCACAGATATCAATGCATATGATACTAATGCAAACCATAAACTGCAATGATGCATGACTCGACAATACAATCTAATACCGTGATAGTCCACACGGCGGGACCAGATAACAGAAACAGATACTGGGCACAAGTACCAATTCAAAATAGAAAATCAATTTGTACAAATCAATCAAAATCAATAAAAAATTTCAGATAGCAAATAATAACTGATATTGTAATTCCAATAGTATATTTCAATAGTTTCAAAGAGTCAATAAAATCAAATCAATCTCAAATCAATTCAGTATAACCCATCGATAAATTTTATAGTCAAATATCAATCAATATAAATACATTAAATGCCTGTTCCCGGAATCCTAATGGGTCTAATGCAGAGATAGTTGACAAAATCAATTATTTAATCAAAATCGAAATAAAATTTAATAATAAAATAAAACCCTAGAAAATCACATATAAAATAATTGTTAAAATATTGATTTAAAATTTCATTTAATAACAAACTTAATGCTAAGAAATTTTAAAAGGGACTAAAACGGTGTCATGTACTATAATTACCACTCACCTGGAACCTTCAAGACAATAGTTATTTTCAATGGAAGAGAGACAATTTCAATTGGCTGATTGAATATTCGAATCTTCTACACACCCAAAGTATTAAAGAGAAATATCAAATAACAGTAAAATAAAATGATTTTTAATATATATATATATATATATATATATATATATATATATATATATATAATATGTAAATTTAAAATTATTGTCTCACAGTAATTATGATTAACCCAATTAAGTACCAATAGTGAAAGAGAAGAAAAATAAATTTATAGAGTAGTTGTAACGGTTTAAGGAGAGAAAATAAAATCAAATTCACCAATTATTGTGTCACGACCCAACCTATGGGCCAGACCGGCACTAGGACCTGGGCCAGCCTAAAGCCCCCGAGGCCCGTAGTAAGCCTAACTATTCTCTTAACCCAACTCTAAGGCCCATTTGGGCCCAATTTCAAGAAATCAACCGGACAGAGTCCGGCCATAAAATGGACTTATAAACGGGGAGTTTTTGACTCACCCGACCTGTAAACACAGTAAATACTCAATTGGGAAGCTCAGCTCACCCTCCACATACTCATATCATCATAAAAACATATGGGAGCTCGGCTCCCTCATCCAGTCCATCAAACATGCATATCATCATACGTTTACAGGTCCAACATGGTAATAATATTACAGACCAAAATCAAATAAATACTTATAACACATGCAAAAATTCTAGGAGTAAATAAAATTACACAAATATTGACAAACAACCTGCGAAGGAGAAAAGCAGGTTAACCACAATAAAATCCTCCGTAGTTTGAAAAAATATTGAACAGGAGTGAGCGTTCGACTCAGAGAGTAAAATATCAATTTTAACCATAATCTCTATAACTATCTAAAACTAATGCACCCTGTAGAGTGAAATGCAATATCGACAACATTTTCACATCATAACATCAAAAGGTAATTTGGAGCACTTACACACCCAGTGATATCAATCATAATATATGGGAGCTGATCCCCTATACAGCTCTCTTAAATCCAACCTCAGTGCCGTGAAGAACTCAAGCCGACTTCGCTTAATAAACCAAATCGGGGTCCCAAATAAGAACTCAAGCCGTGACTACCCCAAGGATCGGGCCCAAATAAGATCTCAAGCCGTGACTACCCGTCCTATCCATAGTCCACACCACATCACACACACGCCAACGCACGCACACTGCTCCAAATTACCACAGCAACATACATGGCACTTTCACAGTTATGAATGCAACATAAATCGTGCCTGAAGTTTATCTACATAGATATATGCATATAAGTGATGCATGGGCATGCTTGAACATATAATAATAGTGAAATTACAATTAAAATTAATATTTTACTCACAGATTTAACAACGGTCACTGTGGCGGCTGGGCGGAGGAAGAAGGTCATCCCACCACGACAATTACATTACAATTATTTAATACAAATGACTCAATACAATCAAGAAAAGACCAAATACGTCCTAAGTCGTGCCGAAAATCCGGCAGAGTCTCTCCTATACCTAGGACCTACCCAACCTGCAAAATGGCTCAAAACACACTTCTATATTCACAATCCATATATCCACAACTTAATCACATCACACAGCCCCTCCTGGGCCCATCAAATCAGTCATCCATCACAATATGTAAAATTTCAATTTAGTCATTATAATTGATCATTTTTGCAAAAACTACCCAAACAAGCTCTAAAAATTCTAAAACTTTGCCCCGCGGTCCTTAGCAATATTACTAGGCTATTGCAAAAAGAATCATAATTTTCTGAGCTACCACGAATATTTTATGGATTTTTAATCCTATTTAAGCACTAGAAAATTACGAAAAAGTAATGTTCGGGTTTACCTTTGCCGATTCCGACTTCGGGAACGCGCTCAGGATGTCTGACAATGGGGGGTAGCCAAAACCTCGGTCCAATTCGGAGACTTTTCCAGAACGGTCCGTTCGCCCAAATTTGCGCACTCACCAATCGCCGAATTTCCGCGAATTGAGGATACCTACACGATGCCCACAACACGGGGGTTAGTACATAAATTTTTCAGAATTTTCTAAGCTCATTTAATGCTCGGAAAAACACTGCGAAGTTCCGTTGGACCCATCGAAAAACGGTGTCGAAAAAATTCGAAATTTATGTCGCCGCGAAGCTCTCGACGAGTGGAGCGCTCTGGTACTCTCTGTTTTCTCGTGTGATTCATGGTTTGCGAGAAATCTAGCCCGAAAGTCAAAATGGGCTAAAACTTCCCGGGCAAAAATTGGACAAACCGCTCAATGGATTTCGATGTTCTTTGTGTCTATGGAAAGCTCTCGACGAGTAGATGAGTTTAGACACAAGACCCGGTCTGATTGGTGGCCGGATCGGTCGAATTTTGACCAGGAAGACGAAGGGTCGCGCATGCGAGGGAGGGGAGTTCGCGCGCGTTTTTCGGCCGTTTGGGGCGCGGCCGGCCGGGGGAAGGAGGTGGGACGGCGCACCGGTGAGCTGGGGTGGCGGGGGAGGTGGCTGGCCGGCGGGCTGGGGCGAGAGGAGAGAGAAAATGGGAGAAAGAGAGAAGGGGGAGGAGACGCGCGCGGGAGGAAGAAAAAGGGGAGGGAGCCGGTTCGATTCGATCGGTCCGATCCGGTCCGGTTCGATTCGGCTGGTTCGATTCGAAATATAAAATTTTGAATTTTTACTCTGCCTCAGGACCGAAAACGAGGTCCAAAAATTTCGAAAAAATTTCAGAAAACTCAGAAAAATTTGTAGACTCCAAATATATTTTTAGTTTTGCCACGTGGTCTTTAAATTAATTTTTAAAAATCATCAAAGTTTATATTTTCGGAAAATCAAACCCGATTTTTAAAATCCAAAAAATGTCAAAAAAATTCCTAAAATTTTAAAAAATTAAAATACCAAAAATGCTCATAAAATAATAAAATTTAAAATTTTGGGGTGTTACATTCTTCCTCACGTAAAAATTCCCTCGAATTTTACACAAGGCGTAATAAAGCATATGATTATACATTGAACAAATAAGGGTACTTGCTACTCATGTCCCGCTCGACTCAGTGCACTCTTCCACCGATCGACTCTCCACAAAACCTTAACCATAGGGATTTGTTTGGATCTCAGCTGTCTCACTTGGTAGTCCACTAAGGCTATAGGCTGCTCCTCAAATGTCAAGTTCTCTTTTAGTTCTATCACATCCGGCTGTAGTACATGAGAAGGATCTGGAATGTATTTCTGAGCATGGAGATGTGAAACACAGGATGAACGTGAGAAAGGTTGGGTGGTAGCTCCAACCGGTAGGCAACTGCTCTAACTCTATCCGTAACCTCAAAAGGTCCGATATACCTACGTGCCAACTTGCCCTTCTTTCCAAATCTCATGACTCCCTTCATCGGAGAAACCTTCAGAATACATAGTCGCCATCGCAAACTCCACATCCTCCTCCTGGGTCCATAACTCTTCTCGCCATCGAAAGTCAAGTTCAATCGCTCGATTAAAGGAACTATCTCCGAAGTGTACTGCACTAGGTCTACATCATGCACCTTTGCTTCTCCCATTTTCGTCCAACACAGAGGAGACCTACACTTTCTTCCATATAGTGCCTCATAGGGTGCCATCCCTATGCTGGAGTGGTAACTGTTGTTGTAGGCAAACTCCATCAAAGGTAGCTGATCATCCCATTGACCTCCAAAATCCAAAACACTCATGCGAAACATGTCTTCCAGTGTTTGGATTATCCTTTTGGATTGTCCGTCTGTCTAAGGGTGGAAGGCCGTACTGAAGTTCAACTATCTGCCAAGTGCCTCCTGCAACTTTCTCCAAAATCGAAGTGAATCAGCCCTCTGCCGATATTATGGAAGCCGAACTCCATGCAATCCGACTATTTCTCGAATGTAGAGTCGGGCGCATCGTGCCACGTAATATGTAGTCTTCACAGCAAGAAGTGAGCTGATTTGGTTAAGCGGTCTACAATTACCCATATGGAATCATATCCTCGCAGGTACGAGGCAACCTACCACAAAATCTATAGTGATCATTTCCCACTTCCATTCTGGGATAGGAGCTCCTGCAGCCTTCCTGCACGGTCTCCGTGTTCAAACTTCACCTTCTGACAAGTCAAGCACTTGGACACAAAGTCTACAATGTCTCTCTTCATGCCATTCCACCAATAGCTATTCTTCACATCATGGTACATCTTGGTGGAGCCTGGGTGGACACTGTACAGGGTATAGTGGGCCTCTTGCATGATTTCATTTCTGAGATTGTCCACATCGGGCACACATATCCTAGAACCTTGCATAAGGGCGTCATCATTGGCAAACCCAAATTCACCACCTTCACCTTGCTATACTCTTTCTATGATCTTCATCAATTGTTGGTCTTTGTGCTGGGAAACTCTAACTCTGTCCTGCAAGTCTGGCCTCATTGAAAAATGAGCCAACAATACCCCCTCATCTGAAAGATCTAGGATTAAACCTTGATCCATCAACTCATATACCTCCTGAATCAATGGTTTCTTCTCTACTGAAATGTGCGCTAAACTGCCAGAAGATTTTCTGTTTAAAGCATCTGCTACTACATTGGCCTTCCCAGGGTGGTACTGGATGGTGCAATCATAGTCTTTCAGAAGCTCCATCCATCTCCTCTGTCTCAAGTTTAAATCCCTCTGTTGGAAGATGTACTTCAAACTCTTGTGGTCGGTATATATCTCGCACACTTCACCATACAGGTAGTGTCTCCAGATTTTTAGTGCAAAGACTACAGCCGCCATTTCCAAATCATGGGTGGGGTAGTTCTGCTCATGCCTCTTCAGCTGTCTTGAAGCATAAGCCACTACTTTTCCATTTTACATCAAAACACACCCTAGGCCAACTCTGGAGGCGTCACAGTACACGGTGTATCCTTCACCACTCATAGGTAGTGTTAACACAGGGGTGGTGGTTAGACACTCCTTAAGCTTCTGGAAGCTCTTCTCACAGTCATCTGTCCAAATGAATGGAACATTCTTCCGAGTTAACTTAGTTAGGGGAGCCGCTATCCTGGAAAAATCTTGCACAAAACGCCTATAGTAGCCAGCTAAACCCAGAAAACTTCGCACCTCAGTGATTGTTGTAGGCCTAAGCCAATCAGTTACAGCTTCAATTTTCTTGGGATCCACTTGAATGCCGTTACTAGAAACCACGTGTCCCAAGAATGAGATGCTTTCTAGCCAAAATTCACATTTTGAAAATTTGGCATATAGCTGGTGCTCCCTCAACGTCTGCAACACCATCCTCAAGTGCCACACGTGTTCTTCCTCGGTCCGAGAGTATACCAAAATGTCATCTATGAATACAATGACAAAACGGTCCAAAAATGGCTTGAACACCCGGTTCATCAAGTCCATGAAGGCTGCTGGTGCATTAGTGAGTCCAAAAGATATCACCAAGAACTCATAATGATCGTATCTTGTCCTGAATGCCATTTTGGACACGTCCTGATTCCTAATTCTCAACTGATGGTAGCCTGATTGCAAGTCTATCTTGAAAAAGAATCTAGCCCCTTGGAGCTGATCAAACAGATCGTCGATCCGAGGAAGTGGATACTTGTTCTTCACAGTCACCTTGTTCAGCTATCTATAGTCAATGCACAACCTCAATGACCCATCTTTCTTTCTCACAAATAGAACAGGAGCACCCCAGGGTGAAGTGTTCGGACGTATGAAACCTTTGTCCAACAGCTCCTGTAGTTGCTCCTTTAACTCTTTTAATTCTGCTGGGGCCATCCTGTAAGGTGGCATGGATATGGGGTTTGTACCCGGAACAACATCAATGCAGAACTCTATTCCCCTTTCTGGTGGCAACCCTGGAAGCTCTTTAGGGAAGACATCCATGAATTCTCTGACGACATAAACATTTTCCATGTTGACACCTTCTACAGATGTATTTCTCACCAATGCCAAATACCCTTGGCATCCACGCCTCAACATTTTTCTAGCATTAATTGCTGACACCAAGTTATATGGAGCCACGCTCCTGTCACCATCAAAGCTAAACTCTTCCACACCAGGTATGCGGAAATGCACCTTTTTGTTCCTACAGTCTAAAGTGGCATAATGAGTTGCCAACCAATCCATTCCCAAAATTACATCAAAATCAATCACTGGTAGAGGAACCAAGTCTGCTGGGAGGATCTTTCCATCCACCACTACTGGGCTACCCGGAAAAACCATATCTACATCTATGTTGTCACTAAGTGGGGTAGCTACCGACAAAGGACATTCTAAGGTTGTAGGGTTTCTACCCAACCTCATGGCAAACACAGGGGAGACAAATGAGTGCGTAGCACCCGGATCTATTAAAACACGAGCCTCATAGGAACAGACCATAAGAATACCTGCCACAACTGCATTTGAAGCTTGAGCATCCCGTGGGTCGTGGTGAAAACCCGAGCTTGACCCATACCCCGAGTGGCGTAACTCGACATCGACTTCTACCTCGACCGCCTCCAAATCCACGCCCCTTGTCCTCACATTGGCCACTAAATCGATCGCCGCATGCCGAAGCACCGGATACAATCGCGAGGAACATTTGCAATGTAACCTCAGAACCCCATCTGTGGCTTCACCAACACGGGGCATTCCCTAGCAAAGTGACCTGGATGGCCTCACCTGAAGCATACTCCTGAAACGATCAATCAAGGTCCTCAATGTCCTCTTCCACACAGTGCACAAGGTGCCAAGGATCTCAACTGCACTAATCAGGCTGCACTCGAATCGTGACCACCGCTGGATCCGTATCTCCGGTTCGAACCCTCGAGGTTTGTGTCTAAAACCACTCTTCTTGTTCCTACTTTTTCCTCTGTAATTACTCGCCACCACCGTCTGAGTACCCATTTGGGGAACACCAGAGAACCCTTTGCTCGCTTTTCTTTGCTCTTCCATTGTCATCCACAAAGATAGCTAATCTCAACTGTGCGCTTGATCAACCACCACATCAAAAGATCGACGACATCATGGCCAGGTTCGCATACCTTTTGTCAAGCCCCTTTAGGAATCTTTTCACCTTCATAGTTTCTATAGCTACTGCTGTAGGGGCATATCTGCTCAATTCTAGAAATTCTGTAGCATATTCATCTACAGACCTGCCATTCTGTCTTAAGGCCTCAAAGGCCCACTGCTTCTGATCTCTGAAGCTTTCTGGCACAAACCGATTGATGAACAGTTCCACAAACTGAGTCCACGACAAACCCTCCATCCGAGGTAATATGTAGTCATTCATCCATTGTTTAGGCATAGGCCCCATGACATGCTGCATACACTCTATAAGTCTTCTATCACCAATCGCACTGCTCTCGCCGTCTGCAGGAATCCAAAAACCGATATGCATCATCTGACACATCATAAGTACCAGGCACCAACTTCTTAAAATTAATTATCTGTTTGTAAGGTTCCCCTCTTGGTGCGGTGGACTGCTGCTGCTGTGGAGGGTGGACCATATACTGCGCCATTATATCGATGGTCCTCTGCAAACCAGCTAAAGTAGCTGCCATGGGGTCCATGGGACCCTGTGCCATGAAAGACTGATCCTGAACTGTTGGCAACTGCTCTTCTACTTGAGTAGCTCTAGGCCTCCTACCCCTCCTCCTCGGGGCAGGCGCCTCATCTTGTACTGACACCTCGTCAGGCACATCTGGTTCTGGTGCAGTGGCAGCTCTCCTGCTTCTACGCATTTTCCTGAAATTCAGCAGCATTAGCCCACAAAATTCAAAATTACTCATTACACAGCTCTATAGACTCATATTTACACACAATATATGAAGCAGAAACTAGAAGCAAAGATGACAATGCAAGACGAATGTGGACCCTATTTTTCCGCATGTGACTCCTAGTAGACTCTTCCCAACACTTTAGATGAACATTCCCTAAGAATCTGAAGCCTAAGCTCTGATACCACATTTGTCACGACCCAACCTATGGGCCGGACCGGCACTAGGACCTAGGCCAGCCTAAAGCCCCGAGGCCCGTAGTAAGCCTAACTATTCAGTAACACAACTCTAAGGCCCTTTTGGGACCAATTTCAAGAAATCAACTGACAGAGTCCGCCATAAAATGGACCTACCAACGGGAGTTTTGACTCACCCGACTGTAAAACACAAGAATACTCAATTGGGGAGCTCAGCTCACCCTCCACATACTCATATCATCATAAAAACATATGGGAGCTCGGCTCCCTCATCCAGTCCATCAAACATGCATATCATCATACGTTTACAGGTCCAACATGGTAATAATATTACAGACCAAAATCAAATAAATACTTCTAACACATGTGAAAATTCTAGGAGTAAATAAAATTACACAAATATTGACAAACAACCTGCGAAGGAGAAAAGCAGGTTAACCACAATAAAATCCTCCTTTAGCCTGAAAAAAATATTGAACAGGAGTGAGCGTTCGACTCAGAGAGTAAAATATCAATTTTAACCATAATCTCTATAACTATCTAAAACTAATGCACCTTGTAGAGTGAAATGCAACATCGACAACATTTTCACATCATAACATCAAAAGGTAATTTGGAGCACTCACACACCCAGTGATATCAATCATAATATATGGGAGCTGATCCCCTATACAGCTCTCTTAAATCCAACCTGGTGCCAGCGAAGAACTCAAGCCGGACTTTCGCTTAATAAACCAAATCGGGGGTCCCAGCGAAGATCTCAAGCCGTGACTACCTGTCCTATCCATATTCCACACCACATCACACGCACGCCAACGCACGCACACTGCTCCAAATTACCACAGCAACATACATGGCACTTTCACAGTTATGAATGCAACATAAATCGTGCCTGAAGTTTATCTACATAGATATATGCATATAAGTGATGCATGGGCATGCTTGAACATATAATAATAGTGAAATTACAATTAAAATTAATATTTTACTCACAGACTTGACAACGGTCACTGTGGCTGCTGGGAGGAGGAAGAAGGCTGTCCCGGCTCACCTGACAATTACATTACAATTATTTAATACAAATGACTCAATACAATCAAGAAAAGACTAAATACGTCCTAAGTCGTGCCGAAAATCCGGCAGAGTCTCCCCTATACGTAGGACCTACCCAACCTACAAAATGGCTCAAAACACACTTCTATATTCACAATACATATATCCACAACTCAATCACATCACATAGCCCCTCCTGGGCCCATCAAATCAGTCATCCATCACAATATGTAAAATTTCAATTTAGTCTTTATAATTGATCATTTTTACAAAAACTACCCAAACAAGCTCTAAAAATTCTAAAACTTTGCCCCGCGGTCCTTAGCAATATTACTAGGCTATTGCAAAAAGAATCATAATTTTCTAAGCTACCACGAATATTTTATGGATTTTTAATCCTATTTAAGCACTAGAAAATTATGAAAAAGCAAGGTTCGGGTTTACCTTTGCCGATTCCGACTTCGGGAATGCGCTGGGGATGTCTGACAATGGGGGGTAGCCAAAACCTCGGTCCAATTCGGAGACTTTTTCGGTAACGGGTCTGTCTGACCCGAAATTTGTAGACCCGGTCAACTGTCGAATTTCCGCGAATTGAGGATACCTACACGAAGCCCACAACACGGGGGTTAGTACATAAAATTTTTAGAATTTTCTAAGCTCATTTAGTACTCGGAAAAATACTGCGAAGTTCCGTGGGACCCACCGAAAAACGGTGTCGGAAAAATTCAAAATTTATGTCGCCGCGAAACTCTCGACGAGTGGAGCGCTCTGGTACTCTCGGTTTTCTCGTGGGATTCACGGTTTGCGAGAAATCTAGCCCGAAATTCAAAATGGGCTAAAACTTCCCGGGCAAAAATTGGACAAACCGCTCGATGGATTTCGGTGTTCTTGGTGTTTATGGAAAGCTCTCGACGAGTAAATGAGTTTAGACACAAGATCCGGTCCGATTGGTGGCCGGATCGGCCGAATTTTGACCAGGAAGACGAAGGGTCGCGCGTGCGAGGGAGGAGAGTTCGCGCGCGTTTTCCGGCCGTTTTGGGCGGCGGCCGGCCGGGGGAAGGAGTGGGACGGCGCACCGATGAGCTGGGGTGGCGGGAGGTGG
Organism: Hevea brasiliensis; assembly: GCF_030052815.1. NCBI lineage: Eukaryota > Viridiplantae > Streptophyta > Magnoliopsida > Malpighiales > Euphorbiaceae > Hevea > Hevea brasiliensis. Next base: position 9,043,310 of record NC_079501.1, on the reverse strand, counting down.
CCGGCTGGTCAAGTGAGGAGAGAGAAAACGGGAGAAAGAGAGAAGGGGGACGAGACGAGCGCGGGAGGAAGAAAAATGGGAGGGAGCCGGTCCGATTCGACCGGTCCGATCCGGTCCGATTCGATTCGAAATACAAAATTTTGAATTTTTACTCTGCCTCAGGACCGAAAACGAGGTCCAAAAATTCCGAAAGAATTTCAGAAAACTCAGAAAAATTCGTAGACTCCAAATATATTTTTAGTTTTGCCACGTGATTTTTAAATTAATTTTTAAAAATCATCAAAGTTTATATTTTTGGAAAATCGAACCCGATTTTTAAAATCCGAAAAATCTTAAAAAAATTCCTAAAATTTAAAAAAATTAAAATACCAAAAATGCTCATAAAATAATAAAATTTAAAATTTTGGGGTGTTACATATTGAACAAGGAACGAGAATTTTTATTTTGAAAACATAATCAAAGGTGATGAATTGAGAAATAAAAATTTAAGAATTATCTGCGCACATCAGATTATTTTATATATATGCGTATAACAATAAATAAAAGGTTATGAAAATACCTGTTGAGAGTATTTAGTAGGAAAAGGAGGTGACAAACAGGTTTTGAGAGTAAAGTTTAGCAGAAGAGATGATTAGGGTATATATATATTTCAAGAGTTCTATTAGGTGTAGAATGGGATAAGAGTTATTATTGAACTGGATTGTTCAGATTGCAGATATATATTTAATTTCAAAAATAATATATATATATATCTAAAAATAAATAAGCAGACCATCCAATAAAATATATATATATTTTTATAAATATATTAAATTATTGTTAGCTAATTAAAATAAAATAATAATAAATAATAAATAATAAATATATATGGATTTCCACTTTTTTTTTTTTTTTGTTTTACTTTCAAAACTCAAAAGCCTCAGAGGTTGGCGTTTGGATGTTCTGTGTTCATAGGGTCATACAATGATCCCCTGCTGATAAAGGAGTAGCATCCGTCATTGAGAATGCTTTCAGCAAGGGAATTACTTTCTTTGACACTGCGAACATTTACAGTGTCGATGCTAATGAAGTTCTAGCTGGGAAGGTAATTTCTCTTTGGACAGCCTTCGTGTTATCCAATTATGTCTTGGGTATATGTGGAAAATTATTAAACATGATTCTGATATAATCTGTATATGCAAAATCTGCATAAGCGAATGCTTCAGTAATTTCTGTATTGAAAATTGATGTCGTTTCTGGGATTCTGTATTCAATCAAATCCATTTGATGATTAATCAAGATACTGACTTGTTTATATTTTTGTTAAATGCACAATCATTTTTAAGTTTTAATCAGAAAGCATTTTCTTTGTGGAAAAGAATCTTGTAATTAGCTCCGTTTGTATGGCGGAAAATATCCATTAAAATTGTTTTCTAAGTAAATATTTTTTATTGTTTAATTATAATATTAAATTAATGATATGAGTTTATATTATTTTTATATTTTAATAAAATGATTCAAATTTAAAAAATAAAAAATATTTACTTAATGTCTAAAATATTAGAAAATACAATATTTTTAACAAAACAATTAGTTGAACTAGTTAAAAGCTTCATTTGATTTTTCTTTTTTTAAATAATAATTGAATTGAGCCCAGCCAAATATGATTTTTCTTTTTTTAAATAATAATTGAATTGAGCCCAGCCTAATATGAGTATCTTGGGTAGCATATCAAGCTGGTTTTGGACATAAAAATTAAAATTAAGGCTTGATTGAGTCGCCTCAAGTTTGAAGCCCCATGTTATTAGTTGGAGTTGAGATCCAGTAGTGCACTATATCGTGCTAATGCTGTTCAATTTTGATGCCTATTATGAATCTTAAAAAGAATAAGAATGGGTAATATACACAAATGGTCACTGAATTTTTGAGCTGGTTAAAGGCTTCTCTTCACCTCACAGGTGACTTACTCTGTGTAGCATGATGTTTTTGATCTGACTTTCAGGCAGCAAGTTTTTAAGAACCAACTTAGTTTTTGCTTTTAGTTGAGTTTTATGTAGAATTTGATATTCCAACTTTAAGTCAATTAAAAGTTTCTCAGGCATTGAAGCAGTTGCTCAGAGATAAAGTCCAGCTTGTGACCAAATTCGGCATGCTTTAGTTGGCGCCTGATGGTTTGGAGTTTGTGGCTGCCTTGAATATGTAAGGGAGTGCGGTGAAACTAGCCTGAAGTGACTTACTGATCTTTAATACCAGCATGGAGCAGATCCAGTTGCTAAAATTCTTTGGACCCTTGGTCCACACGCCCTTCAGAGCAAACTTCTTGCTGTAGCACTTAATAGGTGGGAATTGCTGTCAACAATTTAGCATGGAATACCTATCTAATTTAAATAAACTCGATGTACTGTAGCCTTTGACAATTTAGCATTTGATGTCACTGCACCTTTTTCTTGTATAAAGTAGACGCTTAATAGGTGGGAATTTCTGTCAAAAATTCATGAAATACCCATCTAACTTAAAAATAAACTACATGCACATTAGTCCTTGATAATTTACTATATGATGTCATTGCACTTTTTCCTTGAAATTTTTCATGTCCCATCATTCTCTTTCCAGCTTAATTTCCCAAGAAACTTGGACTGCAGTTACTGGAAGCAGAAGTGCTCATATGGAAATTTGACGAGATTGATCAACAAATCACTGAAGAAAATGGGTATTTGTCATCTTCATTGGACTATCTAATTTTTGAAAAGAAGAAGAAACCACTTTCGAAATTTCTCTTTCATTCATCATTTATGATTTCAGGAACAAATTCTATGAAGTTTTGTATGGCATATTTGATAACAAATTTGCTGCAATGGACGCAATTTTGAATGAAACATAGTCATTTGCTGTACCGGTAATACTGGGTTCTTCTTCATCTTAGTATTTTTGGAAATCAATATATTATATATTTTCTAGACAGTAAAATGCATTCTAAATGTATTTTTGTTTTCAAGATGTAGGTCTCCTTGTATTTATTCGGCCTGTAAACCCATTTTGCATTAAGTTTATTTGTTTTATTTGGTTGAAGAAATAAGATTTATTGTATATGTTAAAAGCATTCAAACAAAAGTTCAAGTTAGTTGGTGGTGAGGCCTGTATGCTATATGAGACTTCAGCTGACTTATTTAATTAATAAACGATTATTTAGTGCTCTTCATACTTGCAATCCAACTAAAACCAAAAGAAAACATAATGCTTCCCAGATCCTGATTTGAAGGGGGAAAAAAAGAACTTTATTTATTTTGAAATATTGATTCTGTGCCATTTCTTGAAAGTATCTGGCTTCCTCTGCCTCTAGTATGCTTTTTAGTTATAACTAAATATGCTAGTCTTTTCTTGATATTTAAAGCTTTTTAATGGTTTTCTTTTATTCTGACAGCCCATGTTTCTAATGTTCCACGATTGCACTTTAATTTACATAACAATGTTATATGTTGCTGGACCGATAATGCGGAACGATAACGACAATCCAGAAATTAACCTAGTGGGTGAAGATAATATACCATACAATATACAAGGCCATATGATATAGTTAAGCATTTAACCAATATGGGATTACTCTACCCAATCTAGTTGTTTGGTTTTCATGCATGGTCATGCTAATGTTCATGTTCATTGATTGGCATTTTGAAGAATAAAACTGATCTTGGCTGATATAACATGTCAAAATATTTAATTGTCGTCATATTTTTTTTCTACCAACACCTTGTAAATTTCTTTTGGATTTACAAATTTCACTATGTAGCTGGCATCATGATTCTTCAGTGATCTCATTTCTCATATGGTGAATCACCTTTCTACATTTTCATATAATTTCCTCTAAATGATGAAGCTGTTCTGCAATTGGAATTTCGTGGTGAAATTTACAATACATAGTGCACAAAGCTTTAGGAGGTTTAAATGCAACATTTTTTTTTCTTTTTGCTTCTTGGTGGTGATAACGGATCCCCTTGAGGTTTTATTCTTAAAATGACCAGCATAAACAGGCTGTGAAAACCATATCTCTTGCCTATTCATTAGAATAGGTGAAAAAAGGAGTTTCATTATCTGAGCGCTATTAGATTAAGATATATGATATTGGAAAATGTTGGAAGATAAACTTGAATTAATTGCTATTATGTGTTGAATTCATGTAGATGTCCAAGTTAAATGTATCTAGATTAGGATAAGTCATATTTCTGTTTAAAATAGCTTTGTATGTTTTGATTTTCAAGAGTAGAGAAGTTTTCAGTTTACGATAATTCTTCTCCCAACAAAGTGGTATTAAAGCCACTCTTGAGAAAAGATGATGAACACAGGCATGTTCCCCTTCCAATTTCCAAAACTCACCAAAGAGAATTATGAGAATTGGTGTATTAGAATGAAAGCATTGCTGGGTTCGCAGGATGCATGGGAGATTGTTGAAAAGGGTTTTGAGTAGCCTGAAGATGAAGGAGCCTTGTCTCAAACAGAAAAGGATGCTTTGCAAAAAGCTCGAAAGAAGGATCAGCAAGCATTAACGTTGATTCATATGTGTTTGGATGAAGGCATGTTCGAGAAGATTTCGAGTGCAATAACCACGAAGCAAGCATGGGAGATTTTGCAGAATTCTCTTAAAGGAGTTGATAAAGTGATAAAGGTTCGACTCCAGACCTTGAGAGTTGAGTTTGAATCTCTCAAGATGAAATTTTTAGAATCAGTTTCAGATTATTTCACTAGAGTGTTGACTGTGGTGAATCAAATGAGGAGATATGGGGAAAAGCTAGAAGATGCTCGTGTGGTGGAAAAGATTTTGCGGTCACTTGATGCAAAATTTCAGTATATTGTCATTGCAATTAAGGAATCAAAAGACATAGAGTCTATGACGATTGATTAACTCGTGGGTTCTTTGCAAGCTTGTGAGGAAAGGATGAACGAGAAGGAGCCACAACCTCAAACTCTTATGTCAAGGCTCTCATGGAAAGAAAAAGATGATGGGAGTGAATCTGTCCAAGCAGGAAGAGGACGAGGCCGAGGACGTGGTCGAGGTCATGGTAATTATCATGGCCGTGGAAGAGGAAGGTTTGATAAGGAATCATCCAACTTGGAAAATACAGATCAAAAGCAAGGTGCAAGAGGACATGGCAGAGGTAATTGGAATAGAAGAGGTGCATTAAAAGCTAATGTGCAGTGTTACAATTGTGAGAAGATGTGTCATTATGCTTTAGAATGTACAAATGCACCTGCAGCTATCAAAGATGAAAGGGCTTATTGTACAAAAGTTGCAGGAGATGAAGAATCTGCTTTATTATTAACATGTAATGCAAGAGAAGAAAAAGATCAATAAGCATGGTTCTTGGATTCGGGTGCAAGCAATCATATGATAGGCAAGAAGAATTTATTTGTCAATCTTGATGAATCTATGAAAAGTTGCATTTTTTTTAGTGATAATACCAAAGTAGTCATTGAATAGAGAAGTGACATTCTTATTCAAACAAAAAATGGGGCACATCAGTTCATTTCCCAGGTGTATTATATGCCAGCATTGAAGTCAAATATTTTGAGTTTGGGGCAACTTTTGAAGAAAGGACATGAGATAAATCTGAAGAATTATACACTTATGATACGAGACAACAATGGCAATCTAATTGCTAAAGTGAGAATGGCCAAGAATAGAATGTTTTCTTTGAAGATCCAGACAGATTGTGTGAAGTATTTGAAGGCCTGTACATCAGATTCTTCTTGGCTTTAGCATTTGAGAATGGGCCACTTGAATTTTGATAGTTTGAAGCTGTTGGCAAATAAGAGGATGGTGTGTGGACTTCCATTTATTGATCATCCACATCAGTTTTGTGTAGGATGCATATATGGGAAGCAATTCAGGCATAACTTTCCAAAGGAATCATTTTCAAGAGCATCAAAGCCATTTCAGTTGGTGCATGCAGATATATGTGGTCCCATCAATCCAGCTTCTTTTGGCAAGAACAAATACTTCTTATTGTTCATTGATGATTATAGTCACAAAACATGGGTGTATTTTTTGAAGGAGAAATCAGAAGCCTTTGAATGATTCAAGAAATTCAAAGCACTGGTGGAGAAAGAAAGTGGCTATTTCATTAAAGCCTTGAGAACTGATCAAGGAGAAGAATTTACTTCAAATCAGTTTAATGAGTTTTGTGAATCCCATGGCATTCATTGTTTCTTAACAATTCCAAGATCACCTCAGCATAATGGAGTTGTGGAGCTCAAAAATAGAGCAATTCTTGACATGGCTCGAAGTATGTTGAAGAGCAAACATATGCCTAAAGAATTTTGGGCTGAAGTTGTTGCTTGTGCTGTGTATCTGTTTAATCGTAGCCTTTCAAAAAGTTTGCAGAATGCTACTCCACAAGAAGCATGGAGTGGATGGAAGCCAACTATTTCACCTAAAAGTGTTTGGCAATATAGCTTGTTCTCATGTTGCAGATGCGATGAGGACTAAATTGGACATTGACGGAGGCATTAAGGGGCAAAGGGGGGCATTGGGCCCCCATGGGATTTTGGAAAATATTAGGGGTATAATAGTCTTTTGAACAAAAATAAAAGTTAAATTATCTTAAGCTCCCTTACTTTTAATAAAATTAACATTTATATCTTTTTTTTTCAAGAAATGTAGTATTCAATTTTTTTTTTTAATTTTATAACAATCTACTTATACAATTAAAATGTTATTTAAAATATTATAAAATTAATCTTTATGAATTTGTTTTAAACAACATTTTAGTCCTTGAATTTTTAGGTAAAATTAAATTTTAATTTCTAAGAAAATCAAAGATAAGAGATTAAAATATTATTTTATCTAAAAAATAGACAATAAAAGTTATTTAACATAAGTGAGGGATTAAAATATAATAAAAAGATTAAATTTTATATATTTTTTTATGAATAAGAATAATTTATTTCAATTCTTAAAAACTGAGTATGTAAGTATGAATTTCACTAATTATTAATAAATTTAATAATTTATCCAATAGAAGAAAATTCAATCAATTTCTCTTTAGGTAAACGATGTGCTTAGAGTTTTAGCTAAAAATTAAAAAAAAAAAATTTATACTAAAAATCAATGAGGATTTCTAATGTCGCGGATTTTTAGAGCTGTTATAATACTAAATAATATTCTAGAATAACAAAGTTAGAAATTTCAATTTAATGCTTAGATTTTTTGGTAAATTAATAATGAAAGATCAATTTTAGTACATCCTTTTTATTTCTCTCGTTTAATCATTATAACATTCTATTGAGTTTGGTAAATTTTCTTTAATAATAAAATTTAATGAGTTAGTAAAAAATTTAGAGTTATGAATATTTAGTTTTATGCAAAATTCTCTATAATTTCTTATTTTTTTTCCTAATATCAAAGTTGAGATAATTGAAAGAAATAATTAATGCTCAAAATTTTTTAAGCTGGTAACAAAATTTATCAATATAAAAAATAGAGAATTTTTTCAATCTTTTAGAAAGATTGTAATTTTAATTTTCATAAGAGGAAACATATGTATTTATTTTCACATAATTATATAAAATGGGCCCCCCTAATCAAAATTTCTGACTCCATCACTGAAAATGGATGATAAGAGTGAGAAGCTTGTGTTTATTGGGTATGACTCAAAGTCCAAAGGCTATAAGCTTTACAATCTAAGGTGCAAGAAGACAATTTTTAGCAGGGATGCCAAGTTTGATGAAGATGATTTCTGGAGATGGGAGAATCAAACTAATGATTATAGTTTTCTTCCTTTGTTTGATAATCATTCAGATCAAAGCAGAGTTGATGAGCAGATTTTCACACCTCCAAGCACTCTAGTTCAAGTTCATAATGATTTAACTCCTCAAAGCTCCTCCGAAAGGCCTCGAAAGATGAAGAGTCTACAAGATATTTATGTAGAAACTGAAGAAATTCATGATTAGGCTCTTTATTGTCTTTTTGCAGATGCAGAGCCCATAGATTTCAAGGAAGCAATGCAAGAAGAAAAATGGAGAATTGCAATGGATGAAGAAATAAATGCAATTTAGAAAAATGGCACATGGGAGTTGATATATCTTCCAGAAGGAAAGTAGCCTGTTGGAGTAAAAATGGATTTACAAAGTAAAGAAGAATGAGAAAGGTGAGGTGAAGAAGTTCAAAGCTCATATTGTGGCAAGTGGATTCAGTCAAAAGCCTGGAATTGATTATGATGAAGTGTTCGCACTTGTTGCTAGGTTGGAAACTATTCGATTGATCATGGCATTAGCAGCTCAACACAATTGGAGAATTTTTCAGATGGATGTAAAATCAACATTTCTGAATGAGCACTTGGAAGAAGAAGTGTATGTAGAGCAACCATTTGGCCATGTTGTGAAAAGGTAAGAGAATAAAGTTTTGAAGTTGAAGAAGGCATTGTATGGGTTAAAAAAGGCACCCAGGGCTTGGTACCTCCGCATAGATGATTATTTTTAAAAGAAAGGGTTCTCAAAGTGTCCTCATGAATATGGCCTTTATGTTAAGGTAAAGGAAAATGGTAATATGCTAATTGTTTGCTTGTATATTGATGATTTGATCTTTACTGGAAATAGTCTATTGATATTTGAAGATTTTAAGAAGGAGATGGCTGAAGAATTTGATATGACTAATATTATCTTGGAATTGAAGTGAAACAATCTGATGATGGCATTTTTACTTCTTAAAAGGCTTATGCAGAAAAGATTCTGAAGGAGTTCAACATGGAGAATTGCCAAAGCTATCTCGATATGATGATGGTGAAAAGGTGAATCCAACCTTGTAGAGGAAGCTTGTTGGAAATCTAAGGTATTTGACATGTACTAGGCTAGATATTCTTTGTGGAGTTGGTCTCATCAATCGATATATGGAGGCACCAACTACCATGCGCATGAAAGCTGCTAAAAGAATCTTGCGCTATGTGAAAGGTACAATGGAGTATGATTTGTTTTATTCTGCTTCTAACAATTTCAAATTGGTTGGATATAGTGATAGTGATTGCGGAGGAGATATTGATGATTGAAAGAGCACTACAGGTTTTCTATTTTTCATTGGTGAAGTTGCATTCACTTGGAGTTTGAAGAAGCAACCAATTGTGACTCTCTCAACCTGTGAAGCTGAATATGTAGTTACAGCTTCATGTGTTTGTCATGCTATATGGCTTTAGAAGTTGTTACACATGTTGGCAATTCCACAAGAAGAAGCTACTAAAGTTTTTATTGATAACAAGTCAGCCATAGCATTAGGAAAAAATCCATTTTTCATGACAGAAGCAAACACATTGATACCAGGTTTCATTTTATTAGAGAGAGCATTAGCAAGAAAGAGGTGCAGCTGAAGTATGTGAAGTCTCATAATCAAGTTGCTGATATTTTGACCAAGGCACTAAAGTTTGCAGATTTTTCCAGACTAAGAGCTCAGCTTGGGATAATTAAAATTCAAGTTTAAAGAGGAGTGTTGGAAGATAAATTTGAATTAATTGCTATTATGTGTTGAGTTTATCTAGATGTCCAAGTCAAATGTATCTAGATTAGGATAAGTCATATTTCTGTTTTAAATAGCCTTATATGTTTTGATTTTCAAGAGTAGAGAAGTTTACAGTTTATGATAATTCTTCTCCCAACAGATAATTGTTGGTAATAGTTTTGATGGTGGCATAGTTCTGTGTCACGCTAATGTTGCCATGCAAGATCAAAACATTCAAAGTTCCTCTTCTTGATATTTTTTGTCTTATGTCTTCCCTAAAATTTATACTGAATGAATCCAACTCAATTTTGCATCCTATTCTCATAATGATCTTCTGATCCACTTCAGCTTTGACCACATCGATTTTTCCCCAAATGAACAGTCTTTATAAAGTTATTCAGTATTTGTTCTTTTTGGTTCTTTACATTTTTTATATCTTCATAGCATCTTTGTTTGAGCGAACTTTGGGTGCATTAGTTAATCAACAATTGCATCTTTATCGTCAATTTGATCCAGTGGACAATAGGAATCTTCCAAGCATGCCAATAGATAAAATGCTTTCTAGAGGTTTCAGAATCCAAGCTGAAATGAAACTATTCTTTATCAAAGATGATTGGATTATGCTTCTGGGATGTACATGTGGTGTTTTACCTATGAATGGGGAACTTTGTTTTATTATTATTATTAGCATTATTATCCTTTGATTCACTTATCCTAGTATTCTCTGTGTTTCTCTTTAATAATCCTTCCTTTGTTAAAGGGAAAAAGAAAAGAAAAAAAATGGAAGAAGAAAGGAAGGAAGAAACAAAACAAAAAAGAAAAAGAGAGAAAAGCTAAAGAACATATTGTGCAACTTTGATACATTAGAATACATCAGAGAATAAGTTCGAAATCTGATATTGTTGTTACAGGCTTTCTAGAATGTGTTGGATAAATATTAGGGGGTGAATTTTGATGTGCAAAAATCATCAATTAGATAAGACGTTTAGTGATGCAACTTCGTGAAAGAATTGGTCCAACTGGTGATATCAAAAGAGTCAATCAATGCATTCCCACAGAAGAAGCTTTCTGTTTTAATCGGTACTTTTATATGTGAGTCCTCCACTACTTTGTAGAGATATAAATCATTGCTAACTTTGAATGATGATGTATATCTCAGCTGTCAACTTGCCATACCATCCAAGTTCTTTGACTTTAATGATAGTTTCACAACAATTGTTTAAGATTTTTGTAGAGTCTAAATTATGAAAGTCAAGTTTGTGTTGATGCATGCATTTTATATCATCATTTAGATATAATTTTTTCACATAATTTACCCTTATTTATAGCAATTACTATAGATATTAGTATATATTTAGTTAATTTTGTCTTTTTACACTTCTTAGTTTAATTTTTGGAACTTGTTTGTTTTGTAGGTTAAATTTAGAGAATTTTAGTGTATTTTGATCAGAGCAGCCATTTGAAAAAAATTAGAATTGAATTGCAAAATTTTGAAGTTGAGTTAAAGAAATAGAAAGTTGCACAACCTATGACACAGCTTGTGTCACGGGTTGTGTCGTTGTCAGATATGAAGTTTTTTTCAGACAGAAAGTTACACAACTTGCAACACAAGGCGCAACACAACCGACTCAGCTTGTGACATTTTAATGAAAATTGCTGATGTGGCATTTTCGTCTCTCTGATTTAATACATTATTTTCTCCAGAATTTTCTGTCTTTTTAGCCCATTCTAGGGCAGACCTCTGCACCATATATAAATACCTTTTTCTCTTTCTTTAAGGGAGGAAAAATAAGGAGATTTTATAAGAGAGAGAGAAAGAAAGAGGAGCACGTGAGATCGATTTTGCAGTAGCAGAGGACGCCTTCTGCAATACTCCAACCGCAGATTCTTCGTCATTTTACTGGGTTTTTCCGTCCCTTAGCTTAGATTTTCATTTCTTCTTCATTTCTATATTTGGGTTTGTCTTGAAATCATGATTTGCGAGTAGATCCTTGAGATTCTAGAGATGGATCTGTAAATATTGCTTTGTATTGTGGTTTTTGAGCTGATTTAGTCATTTAAATGATACTTGCTATATTTTGATTTATTGCTTGTGAGCTTATTGCCTTGCTTGATGAATGAGCCCTTATTAAGTTAAGTTTTAATTCTTAACAGATGGATTGAAAAGTGAATGTTTGGGATAGATAATCTTGCATTAAGCTTAGTTTTCTTGGTGTTAAAGATAAGCTAAGAAGATTAAGAGGACTTTCAAATCAATTAGAGCTTTAATTGGATTTTTGTCAGGTTTGAAATACCTTGAAAACATGGTTTAATTTGATGAATGCAAACTTTGAAATGCTTAAAAAAGGTTTTAAAGAACTAAGAATTAATTTTCCTCAAAAATTGTAATTCTCATGTGTTTGGCTAAATTGGGGATAAACCATATCTTAAAAAAGGTTTTAAAGAACTAAGAATTAATTTCCCTCAAAATTGTAATTCTCATGTGTTTGGCTAAATTGGGGATAAACTATATGTAACACCCCAAAATTTTATTATTTATGAGTATTTTTGGTGTTTTAATTTTATTTGAATTTTAGGAATTTTTTTGAGATTTTTCGGATTTTAAAAATCGGGTTCGATTTTCCGAAAATATAAACTTTGATGATTTTTAAAAATTAATTTAAAGACCACGTGGCAAAACTAAAAATATATTTGGAGTCTACGTATTTTTCTGAGTTTTATGGAATTTTTCAGAATTTTGGACCTCGTTTTGGTCCGAGGCAGTAAAATTCAAAATTTTGTATCTGAATCGAACCGGCCGAATCGAACGGACGGATCGGACCGGTCGAATCGGACCGGCCCATTTCCTTCGTCCTTTTTCGTCTCCAGGGCGCGTCGTCCCTCTCTCTTTTCTCTCCCGTTTCTCTCTCCTCTCGCCTAGCGCGGCCAGCCCGGCCAGTGACCCGGCGCCAGCGCCGGCCAGTAATGGCGCGGCCAACGGCCGGAAAACGCCGCGCGAAACGCCCCCTGCGCGCGCCGCTGACTTCCCCGTCCGCCGATCCGGCCACCAATTGGACCGGTCTTGTGTCCAAAATCATCTACTCGGAGAGCTTTCCATAGACACCAAGAACGCCAAATCCATCTAGCGGATTGTCCGATTTTAGCTCGGGAAGATTTTAGCCCATTTCGACTTTTGGGCTAGATTTCTCGGCAACCGTGAATCCCACGAGGAAACCGAGGCCACCAAAGACGCTCCATTCGTCGAGAGCTTCGCAACTACATAAATTTGAATTTTTCCGACACCGTTTTTGGTGGGTCCACGGAACCGCGGTGTATTTTCGAGCATTAAATGAGCTTAGAAAATTCTGAAAAATTTATGTACTAACCCCCGTGTTATGGGCTTCGTGTAGGTATCCTCGATTCGCGGAAATTCGGCGATTGACCAAGTCGCAAATTTGGGCGAATGGACCGTTCTGGAAAAGTCTCGAATTGGGCGAGGTTTTGGCTAGCCCCATTGTCGACGCGTCGAGCGCGTTCCCGAAGTCGGAATCGGCAAAGGTAAACCCGAACCTTGTTTTTACATAATTTTCTAGTGCTTAAATAGGATTAAAAATCCATAAAATATTCGTGGTAGCTTAGAAAATTACGATTCTTTTTACAATAGCTTAGTAATATTGCTAAGGACCGCGGGGCAAAGTTTTATAATTTTTAGAGCTTGTTTGGGCAATTTTTGTAAAAATGATCAATAATAAGGACTAAATTGAAATTTTGCATATTGTGATTGATGACTGATTTGATGGGCCCAGGAGGGGCTGTGTATATGATTGAACTGTTGATATATGGATTGTGAATATAGAAGTGCGTTTTTAGCCCTTTTGCAGGTCGGGTAGGTCCTATGTATAGGGAGACTCACGATTTTCTACACGACTTAGGACGTACTTGATATTTTTCTTTATTGTATTGAGTCAAATTTATTAAATAGATGTAATGTAATTGTCAGGTGAGCCGGGACAGCCTTCTTCCTCCGCCCAGCCGCCACAGTAATTTGTCGTCAAGTTTGTGAGTAAAATATTAATTTTAATTGTAATTTCGATATTATTATATGTTCAGCATGCCCATGCATCACTTATATGCATATATTTATGTAGTTAAACTCTAGGCACGATTTATGTTGCATTCATAATCGTTAATGTGCCATGAGTATTCTTTGTGGTAATTTGGAGGCGGTGTGCGTGCGTTGGCGTGCGTGTGATGTGGTGTGGACTATGGATAGGACGGGTAGTCACGGCTTGAGTTCTTCTGGGACCGATCCTTCGAGGGTAGTCACGGCTTGAGTTCTTATTTGGGACCCTCGATTTGGTTTATTAAGCGAAAGACCGGCTTGAGTTCTTGTTGGCACTGTGTTGGATTTAAGAGAGTCAGTATAGGGATCGGCTCCCAATATATTATGATTGATGCTACAGGTGTGTGAGTGCTCCAAATTACCTTTTGATGCTATGATGTGAATATGATGTTGATGTTGCATTTCACTCTCTGGTGCATTAGTTCTGAGATAGTTATAGAGATTATGGTTAAAATTGATATTTTACTCTCGAGTCGAACGCTCACTCTGTTCAAAAATTTTTACAGGCCACAGGAGGATATTTTGTTCAGGGTTAACCTGCTTTTCTACTTCGCAGGTTGTTTATTAATATTTGTGTAATTTTATTTACTCCTAGAATTTTCGCATGTGTTAGCAGTAATTATTTGAATTTGGTCTGTAATATATTATCATGTTGGACCTGTAAACTTAATATTTTAAGTCTGTTTTGATGGATTGGATGAGGGAGCTGAGCTCCCATTTATTATTATGTTGATGAGTATGTGGAGGGTGAGCTGAGCTCCCCAATGGATTGTTTATTGTGTTTACAGGTCGGGTGAGTCGAAAACTCCCCGTTGGAAAGTCCATTTTATGGCCGGACTCTGTCCGTTTGTTTTCTTGAAATTGGGCCCAAATGGGCCTTAGAGTTGGGTTAATGAATAGTTAAGGCTACTTACTAGCCTGGCTTCGGCTTTAGGCCTGTGTCTAGTGTCCGGCCCATAGGTTGGGTCGTGACACTATATGCAAACAATATTGAAAACCTTATCTCTAGAATCACTTTAATTTTTATCGGAGTTAGATTTAATTCCTCCCAATTTGATAATTAGTAATTTTAATTCAAATTTTAGTCACCTAGTTTAATTAACTTAATTGATTGTTTGATTTGGTTTAAATTCCTCAAATACCAATTTTAATTTTAAATTTCATTATCAATATCTTTAAATTTCAGCATTCTAATTAACTTATTCTTTTATTTCTAATTTAAGCATAATTTCCTGTGGGAACGATATTTTTAAAACTATACTACTATGACCCGTGCACTTGCGGAAGCTATTTCACAGCTAACATCAAGTTTTAGGGACGTTGCCAGGGATTTGTTTGTTTTTAAGTTGGATTTTAATTGTTTTGAGCTGATTATAATTTTTATTTTCTTTTATTTTCACTGCTGTTCCTTGTGTTTTTCAGGTACTTTTCTAGTTTATGAGATGATTGAAAAGCACAAATGATACTCAATTGTTGTTCAACCCTGAAATTGAAAAATTCTATCAAGCCAACAAAAAGGAATCTAAGAGGAGAAAAGAAGCAGAAAAAGAAGAATAACAAAGGTCTAAGCAAGAGGAGAAAATTAAAAATATGGAGAATCAAAATAGAGCTATTGATGGAAATAATGGAGGAAATGATCAAAACATGCAGAATGAAATTGTTAATCAAAATGATCCTTAGAGAAGATTCATGTTAGATTATGCTTTTCCTAGATGTCCAGATGTGAGAGATAACAGACCTATTATTGGAGCTAATCAATTTGAGTTAAAGACTGGTCTCATTCAAATGGTCCAGAATTCACAATTTCGAGGTAGTCCACTATAGAATCCTCATTCTCAATTGAAGAAATTTTTGATGATATGTGGCACACAAAGATAGCCTGGAGTTTCAGATGAAGTGATTCAGCTTATCTTATTCCCATTCTCTCTTAGAGATTCAGCATTAAAGTGGTATGACTCACTTCCACAAGCTACTATAGCTATTTGGGAGTAGCTATCTCAAGCTTTTCTATCTCAATTTTTCCCACCTGGGAAGACCACTCATTTGAGAAATTTGATGGTAGCTTTTAAACCAAGGGATGATGAAACTATGTATGAATCTTGGATGAGATTTAAGGAGCTTGAAAGGCAATGTCCTTATCATGAAATACCCAAATGGATGATTGTTCAGAATTTCTACACCAGAGTTACTCCAGCCATAAGAAATACAATTGATTCACAAGTAGGAGGAGATTTCATGAGAATAACAAGTGAAGAATACTATGATCTGTTAGAGAAGAATGCTCATAATACCCATTTATGGGGAAATCCAAGAGTAATTGAGCTAAAGAAGGCTGGGATCTATGAACTTGACTCAGTTAGCTACATGAATGCACGATTTGATCAGTTGACTCAGTTTCTTTGTGATTTTTGTACAAAGGCAATAGCTTCAACTCCTATAACTATGCAACAAGTTGCCTACACAGATGTAATCCAAAGTTGTGAAGTTGATTACTCTTCTTATGGTGATGATTACTTGCAAGAACAAGCTGCTTATGTAGAAGGTTATCAACAGAAAAATATGGGAAATTCTTACTCTAATGTGAACAACTCAACATAGAGACCACAAGCAACTTTTGCTTAACAAGGTCAAAGCAAAAATTATTCTCATAACCAACAGTATATGTAGCAGAATAGACCTCGATTTTAGCCTCAATTTCAGTCCACAAGGCAGCCACAACCTGGATATCAATCAAGAGCAGAACAACCTCTTCCACCATCTGAACCAAAGCCAACCTTGGAAACCAGGATGGAGAAATTTTTTGCTGAACAAAGCAAGATGAATAGAAAATTAGAGGAAGAAATGCAATACATGAGACATACCATGGATCAACTGCAAGCCCACGATTGGGCTCCAACCACTAGAGGAATTGTCCGCTTTGGCTATAAGCCTCACGGTTTTATCCCATAGGTGGAATGGAGAACTTCCCAAGAGGTCACCCATCCTAAGATTTCTCTCAAGCGAGCACGCTTAACCCTGGAGTTCTTCCAACTCTCCAGGCCATTCCACCAAAAGGCGCCTCTAGTGATTAGTACTCCCATTTTATATATCATTACTTTTTGAACCCAAGACCATCTCCGTGCTCGCTTGAGAGAAATCTTAGGATGGGTGACCTCCTGGAAGTTCTCCATTCCACCTATGGGATAAAACCGTGAGGCTTATAGCCAAAGCGGACAATTCCTCTAGTGGTTGGTTCCCGACCGTTACACCACAACCGTATATTGGAGACTCAATTGGCTCAACAAGCAAGCTCATTAGGAAGTAAATCCTATGGCAAACTACCTAGCCAACCATAAAACTTCCATGAACAATGTAAGGTTGTGACCTTGAGAAGTGGTAAGAAAGTTGGTCAAGAGAGTGAAAATAAGAAAGAAGAAAAAGAGAGCACAAAAGAAGAAAAATTAGTTAAGAGCAAGAAAAATGAAAAATAAGAAGAAAGCAAAAGTGAGCAAGATGAGGGAGAGAAACCATACATCCCACCTGAACCTTATAAGCCCACCCTTCCCTACCCTCAAAGATTCATCAAGTATAGACTAGACAAACAATTTGGAAAATTCCTTAAAATGCTAAAAAAGTTGCATATCAAAATGCCATTCACTGAGGCACTATCCCAAATGTCAAGTTATGCCAAGTTTTTGAAGGAGATTCTTACCAACAAGAGAAGGCTAGAGGATTATGATACCATCAACTTGGGAGAGCAATGCAGTGCTATAATTCAGAACAAGTTACCTCCCAAACTCAAAGATCGGGGAGTGTTTTCCATTCCTTATCATATAGGTGATAACTGTGTGGCAAATGCCTTATGTGACCTTAGAGCTAGCGTTAGCCTAATGCCTCTTTTAATATATGAGAAGCTAAATATGGGAGAGTTGAAGCCCACAAATGTAACACCCCGTTTGCATAGCCTAGTAGATTTCACTGTTCCGGTGACCGGTGTCGGTCCGGACAGTTAAGGGGATTAGAACCACACTTAAGACAACTAGATAAGCCACAAACACAAATAATTAGTAATGTTCAATTAGTTAAGTATAAATAAGAAAAACAGAACAAAAGAAGTTAAACGAGCTGAGAGTCACAGCGATGGGTGACCTTCTCGGGAATGACTGCGAAGTCATTTTAAACTCAAATTTCGAACCGTAAAAAGTGACGCTGCGGTCCTTAGGACCCTTATGGACACAGTGGAAAAGAGAAAATCACGAAAAAGAACTGTTAAGTCAGTCAAATAATTAGGTCAGGGAACCGAAAGAAATATGGAATTATTTGCAAACGGGATGAACCGCGAGGGGCAATTTGGTCAATTGACCCCGGAAGTGACTCTACCTAATCACAAATAAAATCAGAGAAAAGAAAATTTCGGAATCGAGAATTAAATTAAAGAACTAATAGAAAAATAAATAAATAAAAAAAAAGAAAAAGAAGATGGAAAAGTCAAAGTTGATGACATCATGCATGATGTCATAAAGAAATTAATTAAATTATTTAGTAATTAGGATTTTTAGTCTTGTAAAAGGGATAAAAATTAAAGAAAAGAAAAGAAAAAAAAAATTTTAGAAAGCCCTTCCTCTTCCCAAGTTGCCGCCCCACCTTCTCCATGAGCCTTCCATGGGAACTTCACCATTAAAGCTTGCTTCAAGCTTTTATACACCCATTTGATCTTATCTTACCCCAAATTCACCTATAAAAACTTGTTTTAGTTACTTGAAAAGGAGATTGATCATCAAAGAAAGAAGAAAAGAGGAGAGAAAATAGAGAATTCAAATTCAAGTGAGGTAAGCACATCCATTTGTAAATTTGAACTTTAGTAGTTGTGTTTATAGCTTGATTTACTTGTAAATACACTTAAAATTAAAAAAATTTATATGGGGAAGAACAAACTGGAATTTCAGCCAGCCATGGATGTGGGAGAGTTTGATGTATTTTGAATGAATTAAATGTGTTAGTAAGCTTGCATGAGAATGGTAGTAAGTTGGAAATGCATAAATGGGAATAAATGCAACATTTTAGTGTAATTAGGGTTTGGAGACCTAGGGTTTTGAGGCAAATTTTGGAGAAATGCATAAATGATGACTTTGACCTATTGTGAAGAGAAAAATGGTCAATAATGACCAAAGGAGATGTGTGGGAATTGTTAGAATGGATGTCAAATTCGTAGGGTAAATGGTCATGCTGCTGGCAGCATGACCAAGCCAACTTTGAAAGACCAAAACGAAAATTTTACAAGTCCAATTGATATGCCACAAATTGGGGATGAAAATAGACATAAAATAGCACAATTTTCATTAAGGAACCATGGCAAAAAACTGATCAAAACTTAGTGAACCAATTGACCAAAGTGAAATGAGAGTAGGCTGCCACTGCATAAACTGACCAAATGAACAGTAATTTTTCATTTAGTCATAACTCGAGCTAGGAAGGTCAAAATGACCTGAAATTTTACCAGTAATTAGATAAGATATAGATCTAAAACTTTCATCAAGAATACCAACCCAAATTATGCCATTAACCTAACCAAATGATTGAGCAAAGTTGAGTTACCGAACCTGCAAAACTGCAGATTTCCATTTGAGCAGTAAAGTTCCAATGGCTATAACTCTCTCTAGAAAACTCCGATTTAGGCGATTCTTGAACCGATGGAAACCTAAGACATAGTAGAACATTTCGTATGAAGGAAGTTAGACCAAATTATGGACTTAACTTGATCAAATTACTGTACGAAATTGGATAAAAAATCTACCAGAACCAAAATTGCAGCATGAACAGTGCACGTGAACAGTAATTGTATTTTGGCTATAACTTGAGCTACAAAACTCCAATTGGGGTGATCCAAAAATGAGAATACACTTAAGACAATAAGGAACATTTTCTATGAAGGAAGTTTTGCCAAATTCCAACAGTAAAAGGACCAATGAAACAGTGCAACTTAGGACCCCAAAATCGAAAATTTGCAATTTTGCCTAAAAGACCTAAGCTTTAAGAAAATGATCAAAACCAACAAGTTTAGTGACCAAAATGTGGTATGTGGGTGAAGTTGGAGTTCCCATACCTATTAAGCCTTAGAAAGTCAACTATTTGACTTGAATAGTATAGTGAATAGTAACCCGAAACACAAAAATTTTGAGAACGTCGAATTTAACACGTTAGAACTAAGTAAATGTGAAGCTAAATTTATTTTTGGATTTGTGTTAAGTTCTAGTACTGAAACATTGTAAAATTGTGTGTTTCAGTTGAAAAGAATATCGGGAAGGAACCCGAGGAGGCTAAGTCAGGCTAAGGGGCGACACAACGTTTTTATAATCAACGTACATTTTTTTATAATCATCTTTTGCATACTGTTTTGAACAATGTGAAATATTGAATTATGGCATTCTTATGATATTTGATTTAAATTGTGAAAGTTATTGTGTATATTTGAAATGACAATGTTTAGCAAATTGTTAAGATAAGTTTTCAAACCACAGTGTCATGATCATATATTTGAACACCTCACTAGCACGACTAGTAGGGGTAATTAGTTTCGAATTTTGATTCCTTCTCTGGAGAAGTGTTGAGGTGTGCCAGTAGAAGAGGATGTGAATGGATATCCATATATTTGAGCTAGCTAGCCTTGTGATGTGATTTCTCTTTAGCCTCTGACTATTGAGATTCTATTTGTTTCGAATGGCATGATCTAACTGTGGGTTTTATAAAATGTATTTTGATACTTCAAAATGAACTTGGTTTGCATTAAAATTACATAATTCATGTTTTGAGTTTAATGCTTATGTTTAGTCAAATTTTTGAATAAATGTGATTTAAATTTTGCATAAAGATTATTTTAGTATGTGCACTGTGAGTTCTAGTTCTCGTGATAGCTTATTATTATTAGCTGAAGAGAGACTAGAAGAGCAGCAGACTGAGCTGCAAAAGATTGAGGAGCATTCAGCCTGAAGTCATCGGGTGTAATTTATACCCTAATTGTAAATATTTCTTTTGATGTATGTATTGCATATAAATGTATGGACATGTAAATGGGTCTTGAGCAGCTTGTACAAAAATTTGTATGAAGTTTGTAATAAAGTTTAGTTTGTGTTTCTTTTGATATAAATTTGTAAGGATGTGTATAAATTGTTTTGTCTTTAATGAAATATGAGTGAAACTATTTTATTTAATTTGAATGAAATGTATTGCTAATATTTTGAGGATTATTTAATTTTGAACTTGAGAAATTGATTGAAATGGATTGAGAAATTGAAATTGAAATTGAAAAATTTTTGAGAAAAATTTTTTTAGAAGAACTGGTTTCTCAAAATACAGACAGAACTCTGTTAAAATTTTTATAAAATTTGCGAAAAAACAAAATGGACCAAAAATATTAACTAGATTTACTTTTAATCATATGTTTTAAATTCCTATTAGAAAATGCTCACCACTTGTCAAAAGTAAGAAAATTGTTTAAAATCCCGTGTAGGGTACTTAATGAGTTATCGGTAGGTGAAGTTCGGTAATTCATTAAGTATTCTATGGGATCATGTTATGCCTTACAGAGGGGTGAGGTGTGACAACAAACATGTATCTTTCATTAGTTGACCGTTCAATTAAATATCCAGAAGGCATTCTAGAAAATGTGCCTATCAAGGTTGGGAAATTCTACATTCCGGTGGACTTTGTCATTTTAGATATGGAAGAAGATACAAAAATTTCTATCTTATTGGGAAGACCATTTTTGGCAACAGCTGGTGCTTTACTTGATGCAAAGGGTGAGAAATTGACACTTAGAGTGGGAGATGATCAAATGATATTCAACATCAATCCAGCCATGAAGAGAAAACATGAAGAAGTTGAGTCTTGTTTGTGGGTAGACATCATTGATGAGATTGTTCAAGAGTATTTTAGAAAAAGCTATCTACAAGACCCATTGGAAAATTACTTAGTCCATGGTGGGAGCATTGATGATGACAATCCTCATATAGCTGCTTTTGCACAACACTTGGAGAGCTCTCCACCACATCCTGAAGCTACAAATTTTCAGCTTGAAGAAGTGCAAACTTTGGAGATTAAACCACCATCATTAAAGGTAGAGGATGCACCAAAGGTAGATCTTAAACCTCTTCCTTCCAACCTCAGGTATGCTTTTCTTGGACCCAATGAACATATCCTGTTATCATTAATGCATCTTTGACTGATATTGAGATTGACAAATTGACAAATTGTTGAGAGTTTTGAGAGAATATAGAAGAGTTTTGGGTTATGCAATTGATAATATAAAGAGAATTAGTCTAACAGTCTGTATGCATAGGATTTTCCAAAAGCCAAATAATAGACCTTCTATTGAACACCAAAGAATATTAAATCCTACAATAAAAGATGTTGTGAAAAAGGAAATCCTAAAATTACTAGCTGCTAGAATTATTTACCCTATTTCTGACAGTGAGTGGGTTAGTCCTGTGCATGTTGTACCAAAAAAAGGTGGGGTGACAGTTGTTAAAAATGAGAATAATGAATTGATACCCACTAGAACTGTTACAGGTTGGATGTGCATAGACTATAGGAAGTTGAACAATGCTACAAGAAAAGACCATTTTCCCCTTCCTTTTATGGATCAAATGTTAGAGAGATTAGCTAAGCATTCTTACTTTTGTTACTTAAATAGATATTCTGATTTCTTTCAAATTCCAATCCATCATGATGACTAAGAAAAAACTACCTTTACCTATCCATATGGCACCTTTGCCTATCGAAGGATGCCATTTGGATTGTGTAATGCGCCTGTCACCTTTCAAAGATGCATGATGGCCATTTTTTCTAATTTTATTGAAGAAATTATGGAGGTCTTCATGGATGACTTTTCATTATATGGCACTAATTTTGATTCATACTTGACTAATTTGTCTAAAATCTTACAGAGGTGTGTTGATAATGATCTGGTGTTGAATTGGGAGAAATGCCACTTTATGGTCCAAGAGGGGATCATTTTAGGGCATTTGATCTCAAACAGGGGAATAGAAATATATAGAGCCAAAATAGAAATTGTTGAAAAAATGCCCCCTCCAACCACTGTCAAAGGAGTGCGGAGTTTTCTTGGACATGCTGGATTTTACCGGCAATTTATTCAGAATTTTTCTAAAATTGCTAAACCCTTAATAAATCTTTTGAATCATGATGTTAAATTTGATTTTAATTAAGATTGTATGGCTGCTTTTTGCAGGTTAAAGACGACATTAACAACAGCTCATATCATGCAAACCCTGGATTGGAATTTGCCATTCGAAATCATCTGTGATGCAAATGAGTTTGCTGTTGGAGCTATCCTTGGTCAGCGAAAAGATAGAAAACCTTATGCCATTTACCATGCAAGCCGAACCCTTGATGAAGCTCAAGTTAATTATGCTACAGCTGAAAAGGAATTCCTTGCAGTAATATTTGCACTCAATAAGTTTCGTTCTTATTTGGTCAACTCAAAGGTAATTATTTTCAATAATCATGTAGCAATAAGGTATTTAATGAGTAAGAAAGAAGCTAAATCTTGGTTGATTAGATGGATTTTGTTACTTTAAGAGTTTGATCTAGAAATAAAAGATAAAAAAGGTGTTGAGAATATGGTGGCTGATCACCTTTCTAGGATAAAAACTGAAAATAAAGATGATGATATTGTGCCAATTGATGAGTTTTTTATGAATGAGCAGCTGTATGTGTTGAAATCTGCACTTCCATGGTTTGCTGATATTATGAATTATTTGTCTTGTGGTGTTTTGCCACCTAATTTATCTTGGCAGCAAAAGAAAAGATTCTTGCATGATGTTAAATTTTACTCTTAGGAAGAGCCTCTTTTGTTTAGGAGATGTAATGATGGAATAATTAGGAGATGTATACTAGAGGAAGAAATAAATAATGTTATTTACCATTGCCATTCCTCTGAATATGGTGGTCATTATAGTGTCTCAAATAGCTGTTGAAAAAGTCTTGACATCAGGTTTATATTGGCCTAATATGTTTAAACATGTGAGAGACTTTGTAAGTAAGTGTGATAGGTGTCAAAGGGTAGGCAATATTTCCAAGAGAGATGAGATGCCCCAACAGTCCATATTAGAAGTTGAATTGTTTGATGTGTGGGGAATTGATTTCATGGGGCCATTTCTATCCTCATATGGGAATAAATATATCTTGGTAGGGGTGGACTATGTATCTAAATGGGTAGAAGCTATTGCTACACTTACCAATGATGCAAAAGTTGTGGTGAAATTTCTGAAAAAATTTATTTTGATAAGATTTAGTGCCCCACGTGCCATAATCAGTGATGCCATTTTTGTAATCACCAATTTGAAAAATTAATGAAAAAGTATGGGGTAAAGCATAAGATTACCACACCATATCACCCTCAAACAAATGGCCAAGTAGAAATCACAAATAGAGAACTTAAGTAAATCTTAGAGAAAACTGTCAACAAGTCTAGAAAAGATTGGTCCCTTAAGTTAGATGATACTCTTTGGGCATATAGAACAGCCTTTAAAACTCTCATAGAAACTACACCTTATAGGTTAGTTTTTGAAAAATCATGCCATTTGCCCGTAAAGTTAGAACATAAAACTTATTGGGCCATAAGAGCAATCAATTTTAATTTACAAGCTGCTGGACAAAAAAGATTTTTACAACTTGATGAGTTAGAAGAATTGAGACTTGATGCTTATGAAAATGCTAGGATCTATAAAGAAAGAACTAAAAAATGGCATGATAAGCATATCAAGAAAAAAGACTTTAAAGAAGGAGATTTGGTGCTCCTATTCAACTCAAGGAATATCAAGGTGGTCAGGATCATTTAAAATTGTAAAAGTTTTCCCTCATGGTGCTATGGAAATTTTTAGTAAAAAATCTGGTAATTTCAAAGTAAATGGGCAAAGGTTGAGGCATTATTCAGTTGGTGAGCCAATTGAGAAGATAGCAACCTGTTATCTCTCTCATTCTCCATGAAATTTTGGTTGAGTAAGGTCAAGCTAAAGACCTAAACTTAGTATTTCTGGGCATAACCTACAATTTTTCTTTGATTCTTTATTTCTTTCATATATTTGTTTTAAGTTTTTCTATACTCTTTAGTTAGAGTTAGACATTATTCTAATTTTCTTGTGCAGATGGGATACAATTCATTGCAAGCAGATGAGCATTAGTCATTCTGTTTTAGTTCTAGTTTTAAATTTCAGCTTTAAATTTTAGTTTTCAATTTGTTCCTTTATACTTTTCATCTTTTTATGGTTGAATATTTGCTGGTTGGTTTTGCAGGACTGATTGCTCTTTTTGTTGATCTTAAGAGGAAGTTTTTCTAAACTTTGTCATCTTGGTTTAAAAAGAAAATTATTTGAATATGGATGTGTGAATTGGTGCTTCGTAAATTTTTAATGAGTGTTTGATGAATACAGCAGGTTGAGCAATTAGAGTCATATCATAAAGATATAATCACTTGAAATTTAATTTGTCTCAATTTTATAGGTACTGTGCAATTTTGTCAAATTTGGATAGAAAGTTACACAACCAATTTTGGTTTGTGTTGTAGCTTGTGTTTGCTGAACACCAATTTGGACAGAAAGTTCCACAACCTGCGGCACAATCGATTTTGGCTTATGTCGTAGCTTATGTTCACTGGGCGCAATTTTGGAAAGAAAGTTGTATAACTTTCGGCATAACTTGCATCCCTGTGTTCTAACTTGTGTCATTTATTGGGTTTTGCTAGTTGACAACCCAATTCACCTGAATGGGTCCGCGTCCAAATCCTTTAGCCCACTTGATTTCTAAGCCCTTTTTACCTTTCATTTTAAGGCCCTACCCATATTTATCAAAATAACGCCCACCCATTTTATATTTTAAAACTCACAAACACATTTATTTTTAGCTCAAAAGCCCACTAACCCATGTTTATTTCAAAAACCCAAAACCCACTGACTAACTAACCATAGCCCGTAGGCTATTTCACCAAACTCATGCCCAAAAGCCCATTATCATTTTCTTTTTACCAAAAGTCTACACCTAATTGACAAAGCCCAAAGCCCATAACTTATATCCAAAACCCCTCAATTTTAATCCCTAACCCGAACCCATACCCGACACCCATAATCCCCACTACCTCCTTCTTTCTCTCGCCATAAACCTCGACACAACCCACGCTGCTCCTTTTCCTTCTCTCACGCCATAATATCCGCCACCCACGATCCACGACCACATTCTTCTTCTTCTACTCCTTCTTCGTATTTTTCTTCCTCGTTTTTATTCTACTCCCTCTCTTCCATTTTCACCATGACCGATTCCCCTCTTTCCTTTGAAAACTCTCCTCCTCATTCCTCACACCCTACGCCACAACCTCCACCCATCCACCCCATGGATACTAACTCGTCGGTAGCCCATTCTGGTGATGCCCCTATTGCTACATACAAGAAGAAGAATGCCAAAAGTATTAAGCCACACAAAACCACAAGCAACACAAAGAGAAAGGAACCCGAACCGCCCACCCAGCCTCAACCAGTCCAGCCACCTACTTCTGTCGTACCTGGTGCTCGCATTGGAATCCCAAAATCAGCGGTAAAGCGCCCAGGGAAGTCTTCAGGTAACCCCACTATTCCTTCATCTGTAACTACTGCCAAACTATGGGTGTTCCCTATTACCGAAATGAAGAAAAATAAGAAAAGAATTGAAAGTAAAGAAATTGTTCAGACTCAGTATTTGGATGTGTTTACACTTAAGTCTCTGAGTATATATGATGAAATGCAAAATCTGTTGGATGCTTTGGGTTGTGTAAGATTTGTTCATAAGCAAGAATCGGTTTACCCCACTTTAGTGCAGGAATTTATGGCTTCCTTGTCCACTAATGAGCATAAATATGAATTGGATCATAAGTTGACAATGAACTTTAGATGCTTGGGTCAAGATAGGGTACTGTCAATGGATGACTTTCATCATATATTCGGGTTCCCCATGGATGGTTTGATTAGAATGCCTACCAGTAAAAAAGAATATAATGGCCATGAATTCTGGCAGCAAATAGCACCCTTAGGATGTGTTTTCAAACATGGGCACAGTAATGCCTCTAAAATTGAGAGTCACTCTTTGTGATTGCTTCAAAGGTTAATTGCAAACACAATTTTAGGAAGAGGAGCAAGTGTTGGCACAATGTCTCAGTATGACTTATTTTTTTTGTGGTGTGCCAAAACTGGTAAAAAGGTCTCACCTGATTATTATTTTTGTCACCATGTGCTACACCAAGCTACTAGCGGTACTGGTAAGATTGTATTTGGAGGTTTGATCACACCCATTGCATATTATTTTGGTTTTGACCCTTAAGTTTATAGGTGTGCTGCCATCACAACTGGCTTGCTGTATTTGGATGGACCTCACTTGGCCAACCAAAAATTCTGTGTTAAAAATGAGACCACGCAGCTTTATGAGATTCTAGCACTAGCAGCAACACCACCAGGTTCCCCTACTGCAATTAGCTCTTCTACACCATCTGAGCAACCTACTGAGCAGCCCTCTACACAACCTCCATGTAAAGCTCTGCTAGTTACACAACCTGCTTCATCAACAGCTTCTGGACCCTCCATGGCAACCCTCCTGTCATTCATGGAAAATCTCAGTGATGAGATATACTCCTTTCGCCAAATGACAGATGTCTCTTTTAAGACATTAAGGGATTTAGCTGATATCTATTTGGACAGGAGTGTTGAAATGTAAGATGAGTTGAAAGCCATGCGAGCTAAGCTAGAGCAGATAGAAATTAACCAGGCACTCATTTGGAGCATCATTTCTTCACGGCAACTACCAAAAGCACCACCACCTCCACCAGATGGCAAGGGCAAAAGAGTTATCATTCGTGACTGAGCAGCTTTTAGTTTCAGTTTACATATTTCATGTTTTTATTTTAGTTGCTTAATTAATTAGTGTTTTTAGCGACTTGTTTAGTTAATATTTTGCTTGTGTTGCTTTTCTTTTATTTGAAACATTTGCTTAATCAGTATTTTTTTTAGTTGCTTATAAGTACAATTTTTTTTTTTAAATTTTGAATCCTTAATGCTTTGCTAACTTGCTTTTGATATGCTACTTTAGAATTTCACTTGATGAGTGGATATCTCGTGATTATATTTTTGAGGTTAACCTCCCTATCTCAACTTTTTGAGTTTAATTGCTTCAATGGATTCCATTCCCCTGTTTCTTTTGCAATGAGTGCAGCAGCTGTCCATATTTTCTTTAATTAAATTGGCTATACCTTCAATGAGGTAACAATTCTTATCTCAGCTTGTGTTATTTTCAGCAAAAGTTGTGCTACTACTTATGAAATAGGGTACCCCTTATCCACTTTCTTTTAAGTTCATTAGGCTTACATATCCATTCTTTATGCACATATTAGCCACCTATTTCCTGCACAGTATTTGAGTGAACCCATTAAATTTATAGCCAAATTATCCTATTCCTTGCATACTTTTAACATTGAGGACAATGTCCATTCTGAGTATGGGGGAGAGGGTAAATTTTTTACAAAAATTATTTTTCTTTTTCATTTGCATATAGTGACATACTCATTCATTAATTCATATTGGTACATATTCATACATATACACTGCATATAGTCTCATACACTTAGTTATACATACTTAGTGCATATAAGTTCATTATACATTCATTCATTCATGCATTTCATTGATTGCTAAAAAAAAAAAAGGATTTTAAACCAGTCTTTGAATTTCAGAAGTTGCTTATTCAAGTAATCTAACTTGCCTCTAAATGGTTAGTGGAATAAAAGTTTTCAGCTCGGTACAAAGTCTTAAGCATTATTCTTCCTCTTATTTAATAGCTAAAAATTAATATATTAATTTAGATATGCAGATTCTGATTAGTTATTTTGAGTTCTTGAGTGTGTGAATAAGCCTTTAAGGAAGAAAATGGTTATTGTTGTCTCACCATTCCTAGAAAAAGCATCTTAGATCTTTCAAAGCGAAATTTTTAGCTTGCATTTGACAAGAATATGATTTAGGCATTCCTTCATATTTTAAACCTCATATTTAGCCTTAACTCATCTTAATTTCATTTCAACTCTTACAAACCCCATTGAACCTTAATTTCCTAATTTCTTTGGAACCCAAATCATTTACCTAGCCATAAACCTAAACACTACCACCCATTTATGAGAATAATATTTTAGCAATTAAGTGCACATAAAAAAAAATTTGAAGATGATAAAAAAAAAATGGAGGATTGAAACATCTTGAAAAGTGCCAGAGTAATTGTGAAAAAATTGCAAAAAAAAAAAAGGGGTCACCAAAATATCCCAAAGGTAATTTTGAGTGTGACATGAAATAGGGACAATTACAAAATCAAAAGAGTATAAAAAGTAATCCCTTTATATAATCATTATGATAGCATTTGAGATTCATTGTGAATTTCTTTCCTCTTGAGTTAATAATATATATATATATATTATTAAAAAAATTAAATATGGAAAAAAAAAAGAGAATATTGGATGCACTTTGAGTTTCATAATTAGTATTATTCTCATATTTTATTTTCCTTAATCCCTTTATTTGTTAACCACAATTTTATCCTATTTGACCCCATTACAACCCTTAAAAAGACCTAATGATTCTTTGAAAATTGCTTGTTACATTAGTGGAGTTAGATCTTTTATGCTTGCATATGAGTTTGGCAATATAATCCTCTATACATTACTCACCATCTATTTGAGATAGAGTGGCTATCTATTTCATTTAGATTTGTTTAGGCACAATTGACTCTTATAGCTGGTTGGTATTTGTTGCTTGGTTTGGTTGGTTAATTCTTAGCTATTCTGTAATTGTTGAGAGTGATTGCTTCATTCTTTGTGCTTTGCTGGTGAGAATTTGGAATGTTGATGGCTAGAAGTAAGTTAGTGTTTTGGATTAGTGATTTTTGTGTTTTCAAAGACTGATTCTATTCCCTTCCAAATGATTTTTAATGAAATTTTGCTTGGGGACAAGCAAGAGTTTGAGTATGAGGGAATTTAATGCATGCATTTTATATCATCATTTAGGTATAATTTTTGCATATAATTTACCCTTGTTTATAGCAATTACGGTAGATATTAGCATATATTTAGTTAATTTTGTCTTTTTACACTTCTTAGTTTAATTTTTGGAACTTGTTTATTTTGTAGGTTAAATTTGGAGAATTTTGGTATATTTTAATCAGAGCAGCCAACTGGAAGAAAGTAGAGTTGAATTGCAAAATTTTGAAGTTGAGTTAAAGAAATAGAAAGTTACACAACCTATGACACAGCTTGTGTCACGGGTTGTGTCGTTGTCAGATATGAAGTTTTTCTCAGACAGAAAGTTACATAACTTGCAACATAAAGCACAACACAACCGACTCATTTTGTGACGTTTTAATAAAAATTGCTGACGTGACACTTTCATCTCTTTGATTTAATACATCATTTTCTCCAGAATCTTCTGTTTTTTTAGCCCATTCTAGGGCAGACCTCTGCACCAAATATAAACACCTTTTTTTATTTCTTTAAGAGAGGAAAAATAAGGAGATTTTGCAAGAGAGAGAGAAAGGAAGAGGATCACATGAGATCGATTTTGCAGCAGCAGAGGACGCCTTCTGCAATACTCTAGCAGCAGATTCTTCATCATTTTACTGGATTTTTCTGTCCCTTAACTTAGATTTTCATTTTTTCTTCATTTCTATACTTGAGTTTGTCTTGAAATCATGATTTGTGAGTAGATCCTTGAGATTCTAGAGATGGGTCTGTAAATATTACTTTGTATTGTAATTTTTGAACTGATTTAGTCATTTAAATGAGATTTACTGTATTTTGATTTATTGCTTGTTAGCTTGTTGTCTTGCTTGATGAATGGACCCTCATTAACTTAAATTTTAATCCTTAACAAATGGACTGAAAAGTGAATGTTTGTGATAGATAATCTTACAATAAACTTAGTTTTCTTGGTGTTAGAGATAAGCTAAAAAGATTAAGGGGACTTTCAAAATTAATTAGAGTTTTAATTGAGTTTTTATCAGGTTTAAAATACAGTGAAAACATGGTTTGATTTGATGAATACCAACTTTGAAATGCTTGAAAAAAGTTTCAAAGAACTAAGAATCGATTTCCCTTAAAATTGCAATTCTCATGTGTTTGGCTAAATTGGGGATAAACAATATGCAAACAATATTGAAAACCCTATCTCTAGAATCACTTTAATTTTTATTGAAGTTAGATTTAATTCCTCTCAATTTGATAATTAGTAATTTTAATTCAAATTTTAGTCATCTAGTTTAATTAGTTTAATTGATTGTTTGATTTGGCTTAAATTCCTCAAATACCAATTTTAATTTTAAATTTCATTACCAATATATTTAAATTTCAGCATTCTAATTAGCTTATTCTTTTATTTTCAATTTAAGCACAATTCTCTGTGGGAATGATATTTTAAAACTATACTACTGTGACCCGTGCACTTGCGAAAGCTATTTCACAGCTAACATCATGTGTTCCCTGATTTGGAATCCAAATGGTCCATCAAGATTGTAACAGCTAAGAATAGCATATTCAGAGGATGGGTGCCTGTATCTTGCAGAATCAATCGCAATTTTCCCCAGACAAGTTGTCTTGCAGGTATAAATTTGAGCAAAATTGGTGGTAGTAGGGTGTTAGATCATAATCTTCCATTTGGATGTGATTTTTAGGCAAATGGCTATTAGCTTATAGAAACTTGGATGCATTCCACTTGTGAAAATCATTAGTCTTAGGTCTCTTATGTTGTCCTTTTTCTCTCTTTGTTCCATTTTATTTTTATTAAAAATCCCTTGCCAGTTGCTATCTTCTTTATCTAAATTTGTGAGGCTGAACGACAAAAATGTCAATGAAAATGTTGTTTCGAAGCAACTATCAAAGATGCAATTATGCTGGAAGAGGCCATAGAGATGCAAATTTCTTTCTTTATTCTCAATTGAATGGGTCTCATGAGTGTGGAAAAAGATTGAGTTGCATGGGGACTTGCAGAAGAGGAAAAGAGAAAAGCATAGAAAATAAGCTTTGGTAATTATGAGGACTGGAAGGAAGCAAAAGAGGAAAAAGGAAGGTTTGTTAGGATGAGATTCCCTAATGGAAGATGACATATGCAAGCCAACAATGTTAAGAGAGGAGGGGGAGGGGGGGGCCCGCGGGAGAGAGGTAATTCAAGAAAAACTTTTGGTTTGTCTGGTTGCGTAGCAGAGGGAGATTAAAAAAAAGAAAAAAAAAAAGAAGAAGTAGAAGAAGAAGAAGATCGGTCTTTTTTACCAGGCAAATGGTATGTGTTGTACCTTAAACCTGCTACTTATACATACTTTTCTAAAAGCTTGGATATACCAAAGCCCTCTCCTTTCATTAATCCCTAGGTCTACTCTCTCTTCGCCATGGTGAATATACTAAATTAGGTACTGCTAACTAAGATTTCCATTCTTTATCTGCCCCAGTGGATGGAAGTTGTATTCATCACTTCTAACTTCTCAAGTACCCTTCAACCTAACCCTTCAACCATTAACACAAGGCCCTTCATGCACCAATTATTTACTTGGTATCTATCATCATGTCAAATTCAGAATATTAAAAAAAAAAAAAAACAGTAGAAGGGATCTTTATGCTCTATCAATCCTAGTAATCATATGAAAAACTCGTGACTATTTTAGATGGAGATTGTTTTCTTCGATCTACTGATTGTTTCTCCAGGATTAAAAATGTAAATCTAAGTATAGGTTAAGCTGCCTTGCAAAGGCTGTGTGACATGGGGACGTGCACAGAAATTGATAAAGGGGTCATCAAAAAGAATGAGAATTTGTAATTCAAACTTTCAAAAGTTGTATTAAGCATCTTTTCATAACCGTTGACATTTCCTCTTCTTTCTTTTCTTTTTGGTTTAGTACCACTAAGTATCGGACCACCACCACACTTACAGCAGGTAATTTTACAGCCATCTCTTTACAAAAGGCTACATTTCTTTGAAATTATCAAATTTTTTTCACTCACAGTATCATAAAGTTATTGAGGAAAAGAAATTCTTGGAAACTGCTAATCCCTATAGTTTGTGCAATATGCGATCTAATTAAAATTGAACAATTAGGATTGCTATTTTCAACATAATTTATGAAAACAAATGAGAAATGATAATGACTAATTTGAATACTAATATTAATTACCTCTCTTGTAGGTTGTTGTAATTTAATTAGGATTAGGATCCCATATTAGTTTTATTTTAATTTGTCAGTGTGAATGTGTTGACATGCTTCATTTTTGAAAACTATGCAAGCTTATTTATTGGTCACTTGATGAAATTACAGGACGAAAATTTCCAATTGTGTCTTTTCAGCAGAAACCATACGGACTTCTTCAATTTAGACAGCTGCAAGTTCCTACCCCATTATCATTTGGATTGTTTGTACTTGATGGCAATTAATTATTTTTTCATTTTTTTTTATTGAAAGAGGCTTAATTTTATTGTTTAATTATTTATATTTTAATTTGGACAAGGATATATGATAATTAAATTAAAAAAATCATTATTATCAGTCTTTAATGTTGAAAATCGGAGGACTTGAATTTATTATTTTTTTTTTCCAAAGATATGAATTCGTTGAGAATAATTGAGAGGTCTCATCTCCCAGAAAACCTTGCATGACATGAAATGAAAAAAGGGCAAATCAATCAGTGTCAAATACAATATTGGGGTTTGGTTTGGGGGGCACATTCGTCAATCCCAAGAGTAAAAGGTATGGCCCCCTTCACCTACACATGCTTACCTAATCTCACGTCTTGTACTCGCTTATCTTTGCTTAGAGCAAGTATTTCAACCCTAGAATATACTCTCTCCCATTTTAATCATCTTCTTTAATCATCACTCACACACACGCACACATCTCTCTAGTCATTTCCTTGGAACTTGAGGGCATAACTGTAAATCTATTGCATGCATGTGTTGCATTCCTTTGTACGTCTTTTAAGTTCATCAACCATGAAGAGAACGTTAATTATTATACGAATGGCTTTAGGCGATACCATGTCACAGTGTCCTAATAAATATGAGGCTATTTAAAAATAGTGTTCAATCTTGGTTTGATATTAAAAAGTGTTTTGGGCTAAAAATATTTTCTATTGTAATTAAATTATAAATCTTAGGGTAGGTGCGCGAGGCCCATTATACTATGCTAGTTACCTTTCGACCAACCAGGACAAGACAAAAATACCCTTCTCCCTTCCCTTCATCTCCCATGATCTCTATATTGCAAATTGCAGTATGGTCTTGTGAACCATAGCTGTCCAGATAAAGATGGGACATCACCTAAATTTATCAGTTTACTAGAAATTTGAAAAACCCATCATATCCTTTATGTTCTGCACGTGACTGTTTATTCTTCTTTATTATTATTATTTTTTACAACCCTCACCCAAATTACAAGGCTACCACCGTCCTCATGCAGCTTTTCCTGATCTATAACATGTTTATATACCAACAACATTTTCTTTCGACAACTATGTTTTATGTTCTTGAATTACGTGAGAAGACAGTTTGCTTGAATTGCAATGCAGAAATGGACTTAAATCCATTATTATATAAGAAACTAAAAGCATTAAAGCATTTAGAAATGTCTGAAACAAACGATGTAATTATATGAAGCATAAAATAAAAGATGAGGGTCACATGACAAGAAGATCGATCCTTCTTCAACTCTTCTTGTCATATTTTTAAAGGCAAGGAAACTGAGGGTATTTCTGTCATTTTACACATTTGCAAGCAAAAACTTAATTACTGTTCTACCATTTCTGCACTTAGCAGTCACCCCACGCTTCCGAGGAGGGGGGAGGTTGTCGGGGGCATCCAAAACCATGGGGTTTCAACAGTGTGTGGTCTCTCTCACTGTATTGCTGCAATCCTACTCCTCCTGTGTACGTTAGCATTTCCCTCACATTGATGACAACGTTAACACCACCATTCCCATTCGCCACGTTTCCATTGCCATTGGCAGCGTGGCCGTCACCGGTCAGACCCAGAAAGTCTCTTGTCAAACGGTCATTCTTCTGCCACGCGGCCAGATGGTCCAGGTAAGATCCCTGACGAGGGATTTGACCCACTGAGTCACCCACGGCCTGACTCACCGGCCTCGAATCGCCCATGTCCAATTGGGTCGTGTAACTGGGACCCACTGTCTGAGTTGCACCCACAGTTGCAGCCTTTTGGAGAAGTGCAGTGGCTGACAGGTGGTTCGATGAGGCCGACACGGCAGGGTTTGATAGGCTTTGGAACGGTGAGGTTATCAAACCCTGGTGGGTTGGCAACGATGGTGGCGGTTCTCGGAAGACTGGTGCAAGCTGGAAATGTTGAGTTTCAGGCTTGATTTGAACTGGGTTTTGAGTAGGGTTGCTAGGGTTATGAGGTGGTGGGTCCCAGGGGTTGAGGGAGAGCTGATGATGATGGTGGGTAGTGAAAGGGAAGAGAGAATTGTGGGATTGTGGGTTTTGCAGAAGAAGAGTTTGGGCAGTTGGATTTGTGGTAACTAATTGGTGAGCTGAGAGTCTTGCACTTTCTTCTGCTAACGCGTCACAAAATGCCCTGTGAGTTATGAAGCTATCCTTCCTGTGGTTTCAAAATCCAAGCGAAAAAAAAAGAGAGAACGAATTAATATCAGAAACAAAAATGACTATACATAAAGTTTTGAAAATGCTTAATTAGCCAAAGATGAACAAGCCATGGAGAATGATGAGATTACTTGCTAATGGGTATAGCATTTGATTTGATTTATATTTGCAGCATGTGCATATATATGATATGAATTATGAAAATGGGATAGATTATTCTCAATTCGATAGGATAAGAGAAATAACGAAGTCGATTAAGAATATGAGGTTAATTAAGCAAAGTGAAACTGATTGGGCTATAATTTCTTTTAGTTTCTTGATGCTTTACAAGTAACAGGCAGGGAAAGTTTTACACTGTATACGGGTCATGCATGCGGATTGGATGGATAAATGATTCTCATAAAGCAAGAAAATGCAAAAGTAGAGACTGTCGAGTTATCTTTTTTGGTCAAAACTAAAGCACAGAGAGAGAGGGAGAGAGAGAGAGAGAGAGAGAGAGAGAGAGAGATGCAATGTAGGCAATCGATTGATGAGTGGCATCACTGGCATGCATGGGGAAGTAGGCATATATGGATGGTGAGGCTCAACATTTCAAGAAATTTCAAGTCCTTTGAAACTTGTACTCGTGCATTTAACAAAGATATGCAAATTGAAACCACAAATATATATCCTTTTTGTTTTTTTGATGAAAGTATATATCCTATTATGGATGAAGGAAAATGAAATCAATTCAGAATATCAGATATTTTTGTAGATTATTCGTCATCATGATCAAGAGTCAGAGCCTCAGTGTTCTGCAACTAAATGATAGCATGCTTCATGAAAATAGTATCACGGGTTTTCTCAGCCATGAAAACCCAAAAAAGCAATTAAGATCTTTTACCCTTCACTTTTTCTTGGACAAGCAGAGATATTCATCATTGTTTTTGAGACTGCAGTCACTCAATTACAAAGTACCAAAAGGGGTAAACACACTGGAAAAATGCAAGAACCAAACAAGTCAAGGCAAGCATCCTCTCTATTGCCAGTTAAAACATGAAAGATATTTTGTGTATATGTTATTACACAAACACAAAGAAGAAAAATCTTAATCAGTGCCCACTCGGGCATTCAATGCAAAGGACACAGCAAAAAGTAATGCACTTGGATTAAAGACAAACCAAATGTAGAACAAAGGATTATGTATGTTTTTATTTCTTTTTGTTCTTTTCAAATGGGAACTTGGCAGGTTCAGATTTTCAGAGATATTGCTTTCAGTTACTCTTGTTATGTCATCTGTGACAGACACTGGTATTAATGGTGTCCAGTTCTATGCAACCTGCCAATATATTTAAGCTTCAGATATATTCCATGCAGAGCTTACCAGCTCTTGTAAAAAACAAACCGATTGAAACAAAATAC
This sequence comes from Hevea brasiliensis, assembly GCF_030052815.1. Classification (NCBI taxonomy): domain Eukaryota; kingdom Viridiplantae; phylum Streptophyta; class Magnoliopsida; order Malpighiales; family Euphorbiaceae; genus Hevea; species Hevea brasiliensis. Next base: position 9,006,710 of record NC_079501.1, on the reverse strand, counting down.
AAACACTATTCTAAAGACATGAGACTTCGTACTTTGAACAAAAGACCAATATTTGCTGTGAATTCCAAAATGAGTCCAAAATTACGAATCTCTGAAACATCAAAGCTCGTAATTAAACAAGGGAACATTGGGAATTTCAGACGAACATAATAAAAATAGAAAGACCAAAAAGAACATTTATTTATTTTTATATACTTTTGAAAAAAAAAAAAGAAAAGACCAAGAAAAAGAAGCAAGAAAGAAAGAAAGAAAAATACCTGGAGAAAAGGGTTCCACAGTCACATCTATACTCTCTAGTTCCACAGGTTTTAGAGTGAGCCTTCCAATCTGATTGAACAGCATAGATCTTTGAACACTTTTCGCACTTCCATTTCTTCTCTCCATGTTTTCTGCAATAGTGTTTCTTGATACCCGTGAGGTCACCCAAAGCCCTTGAAGGATGGTGGTGAACACACGATGGCTCAGGGCAAACATAGGCTCTCTTTTTTATCTCTTTACTGTTTCGTTGCTTCAGCTTCCATGGAAGGTTGTGTCCTCTCCTGTGAAGTTGAAGATTCTGATCTCTCTGAAACCCTTTGTTGCAGATCTCACACACAAATCTATTGGTAGCTAGTAAGGTCTTTGGAGATAATGCTATCACTTCAGCATCTGGGTCTGGAACACCATCAACCAATAATGAAAAAAAATATATATATACAAATCTAATACGAAATTGAGATTGAAGAAATTAAGAGAAGAACTTACCTGGATTTCCTGGTAGGCTTCTCTTCTTCTTTATCTTGGGTTGCTGCTGCTGCTGCTGCTGCTGCTGAGGAGAAACAGTGGAAACTACTGGATTTAAGCCACAAAAATCCTGAACTCTATTACCGGTAGAAACACTAGCATCCTCAGACAAAGCAGTTGAATTGGACATGGCTACTGGGAACATGCCTGTGAACAAGAAAACTCCAAGAAGAAAAAAAACAAGAAACGGTTTCTTTGTTTTTGTTTGATATCTTTCTACCAATTTAACCCTTCTACAAGTGCCCACTTTGCACCTTTGAAGAAACAACAAGAAAACTAAGGGCAGCCCCAGAAATAAAGAATCCCAGCTTTGGACACAACTAAACACAACTTTGTTTATGAACAGGTGGCAGTGAATTACAGAAACAGAAAGGCATCATTCATTGGATAGCAAAAGCAAAATCTCGTTAAGAGATGATGATGATGGGTTATTCTCCAAGTCGCTATCTAGCCATGGATTGCTTGTCTGAGCAACACTGCAACCCAATTCAGATATATCTCTTTCCAATCTCTCTCTCTCTCACTAAAACCATCTAGGAGCTCAACATGCAATCAAACATAGAAATAACAGACAATAAGATGGTTTTTCCTCTAAACCCTCCCTATATAACCCTCTTCTCTCTATACATCTCTACTTAGGGATACCAAGAAAATGAAAGAGAAATTATATATCAGGAGCTGGGTCTCTTGTAGATAATAGATTAAAGAAGATGATGATTGTAGTGGCAGACCGAGGAAGAGGGGTGGCAAATTAGTGAAAAAAAAAAAAGCTAAAAAAAAAAAGCTAGCAAACTCAAAAATGATTAAGAATTCTACAAAAGTAGAGAGAGAAAGAGAGAGACGAGAGCAAAGACTAAGAAAAAACTCATCTTCATAAACAAATTTCTTTTCAAACCTGTCTTTATTATTTCTTTAATAATTTTTCTTTTGGTGTCTGACGTTGGCACTTTCTGCCTTTTCCTTGGTTCCTGTTATAAAACACCCAAACCCTAAAAGGACCTTGATTTGAATGGAATGGAGTGATATTAAAAGGAGGAATTGCTTCCCAAAGGTTTAGGTTATTTTTTGCAGTGATTAAAAATTAATTTATAATTAAATTTGACACATTTGAATTATTAAAATTTTAAAATAATTGATTAAATAAATTTTCAAAATATTTTTCCACCAACATTTAATTTTTTAAGAATGAATTTTGAGTCTCCCAATCCTTAACTTTGAAAAATTAGAAGCTAAAAAATCTATGTAGATATCACATGGCAAAGGCAAATAAGTACAGAGATAGGCCTTCTCAACCTTTTCTGTAATACCCCACAACTAACATGATTGATCTATTGATTGGCTTTCTCAGCTTAATTATATCCAAACATTTAATCGCACATGATCACCTTTTTTTATTGGAGGCATTATGAAACGAAAAATTATTTATCCTATAATTAAATTTCAACTGAATAAGTACAAATGGATTTTACTTTCATGTTCTAGCAAAATTTTAACTCTGTCTAAGTAATTTGCGCTTAGCCGATCCTAAGCCCGGATAAAGGAGGAGGGTTGCTGTAGGTGACAAACAGCGTAAAAATTTCGTCACACCTTAATTTCTGAGGATTTAACCCAAAATCGTTTAGAGTGAAAAAAGCGAATTCATATAGTCGACCCCAAATTTTTAGAATAAAAGTTTAGTTGAATTGAGTTGAGTTGAGTTGTTCTAGCAAAATTTTATATCTATTAGAGATCATAATTATTACATATATCAAAGTTTACTTTTTCGCTTTTAATGTTCTGTAATAATTAACATGAATGTTTATATTCTATTATTGTTGATGTGTGGAATCTAAATGAATTTCTTGTTCCCATTATTTGTTGAGGATTTTTCATTTCCTTTCTGTCTATCTTTCTTTTGTAATTATTCGCGCACATCCTAGTGTGTGGTGAAAGTGCTCGAGCAAACCCCACCAAGGGAGAGAATTTGGAAGCTCTCTTCTTCTTTTATTCCTCTTTTCTATCTTTTTTTTTTTATTTTTTTTTATTCCAAACCCAAATCTAAAGCCATGAATTGTAGATTGACCTTTTTATCCCCTTCTTTAAACAAACATAATAATATTTGTTAGAAATTCTATAATTACAGTGGCCTATTGCAACATGAGCAATTCTCTTTCTTTAGAGGGCATGCGTGGCCTAAAAATGGCAGCTTAAAGGCAGATAAAACCATGCAAAAAACAATCCATTAGCCTCTCATCAGATATATAGGACCTATCAATACTCTAAACTCTGGGACATATAGTCATCATCAAGTGTTGCTCTTACGGATCCTTTGGTATCCTATGTGTTCTCTTTTGTTCCAAATATCTTTTGAATCAGCAGTTTAGCTTTCGGGCTGAGATTCATGCTGCATTTTTTCTATTTTCTTTTTTCTTTTTTTTTTTTTTTTTTTGGCGATAAGATGAGATTTGTGCTTCATTGATTCACCTTTAACACCACCCCCCCGCCGCCGCCAACCCCCACACCCCCCCCCCCCCTCCCCTCACCACAAATAAAAAAAAAAAGATGCTAGCCTTGGCTGTATCACTCCTATAACTTGGCGTTTGAGATGTACCTCATAGCAGAAACAAGGTGGTCAACACTTGTCTTTGCATGTTGAAAATCCTAAAAAAAATATGCACAGAATTTTCTTACTTCTTTCTTCCTTGGGAAGGGCAAAGCAACTGATCGTGATATTCCCTGCATGCAGGGCTAAATTATAATCCTATTCTAGCTATATTACATTATTTAACCTTCCAATTTAATATATATATATATATATATATATATATATATATATATATATATATATATATATATTTCCATTCCCTTTTGCGAATTTAATAATTAATAGAGCATGCCCTCAACAACAGCATGATTCCATATCATCCCTCCTTTTTTTTCTTTGTAAATTATTAAGAATGATATATAATGACATAAAAGATTTTCATTTTGAGAATATTGTGGTCAATAATCCATCGATGTGACGTTTGTCCTATCCTTCATGAACAACAAATTTCCCCAGACTTTTGGTGTAGTCCGCCTATGGAAATTTCAGTAGTAGACTAACTAGAATTAGCTGTCATCTTTCTGAAGTGAAAAGTTGATGATCAATTTCCATGCTAATTAATTAATTAGTAGATCATGCATGAAACAATTATCAATAATTCATCTCAAGTTAATTTGTTATTGATATATAATAATTAAGTCTAATACTAGTGAATATATATGTTTCTTATTTGCTGTGCCTGTGCATGTAGAGAGAGAGAGAGAGAGAGAGAGAGAGAGAGAGAGAGAGAAGCATATACAATACACATTGATAAGCGGGAGGGAAAGAATAGGTCTTTTGTGGGCCATTGCTTTCTTCACGGGTTCTTCTATTACCAGATTCTCTAATGCAGTTTTTGGGTTTCTTATCTCTCGAAGGGTACAACATAAGACATAATTGCAGTGGTGCACACATGTTTACATCTTTCTGTAATGTCCTCCCTATGGATTTTATCCTTGTCCCTTGTTGTCCATCCTGTGCCCTGCATACCCATTTCTTCTATGGTGTTGGAAGCAAAGGTGAAGCTTCGTATGCCATTCCCCATTTTGTTTTCTTATATATATATATATATATACATAGAAAGAACCCAACCAAAAGCTGATTTCGAGAATCAATCAAGCTAATAAGCTCATATAACCCCATGTCAACGATGCAAAGCAAAAGTTAAATTTGAAACTCTACTAGCTACATTTCTTAATCTTCTTTTTTTAAGTTGAGATTTATTTGCATAATCATACACTTTTTTCTGATAACTAATCTCATTGATCACACATAGTGACCACCTATGTATAATATATACACGGGGTCAAATAGAAATAGGTAACATCTAAATAGGTATATGTAATAAATTAATTTTAGGAATCTTGAAATGTAGACCTTTCTTTTTCAAGGTCTCTTCACAGCTACCCTGCGTACTCTTAAGAAAATATTATATATATTAAAGGTCTTCTCATTCAAATCCATATGGCAACTCTCTCTCTCTCTCTCTCTCTCTCTCTCTCTCTCTCTCTCTCTCTCTATATATATATATATATATATATATATATTAGGTTAAACAGTGACAGCCATTTATGATGAAAGTTCGAATATAAGAACCCTTTCGGTGAAAATTCAAGTTACAAGGAGTTACAAGGTTTTGTTGAGTCCCATATATATATATATATATATATATATATATATATATATATATATATTAAAAAATAGGCCAAAATATATAGGAGTTTGCACTGTGGAGGGGTATAGATCGAAATGGCAGGCCCAGAAATCCCAAAAAAGGCCCATGTCAAGAGGACATAGAGGTGGGGGCCCCACACCAAGGACTATCATTTTTTTTTTTTTTTGTTTCCAGGCACCAAGGACTATCATGACCTCACGAGAAAGGTGAGAAACTGTCTTTTTCCCTTTTTTTTTTTTTTAAATTCCTGATGCGGTCATAACTCACGAGTGCTTTACAATGACCCTACCTCAACCTCGATACACGTGTCAGACTCACGTGCTTCCAAGACAGACTTCCATAGCTCATTAAGGGACTGCCAGCCAGGACACACCAGCCGTGCCATTTTTAGCATTTCTGGTTTCTATCAGTGTATCCCACCGGCCCACTTAGCGCGTGCCTCACCACCCTCTCGACATCAAATCCCCTACTATCACTTTGAATTATTAGAGTTTCTTTCCTTCCTTTTTTTTTTTTTTTTTTTAAATATATATATATTTGACTTGTTCTGTTTCGTAGTCACGGATGATAAGAGAACAGGGCAGATCAAGAGTAGGCCCAGGAATTCAGAGAAGGAAGTGGAATAGCATCAATAATGATGATATGATTAACAATTTTTGCCTACTTGCTTCGCCTCTTCTCTCTGCTGGTCCTATGTCAGTGTTAAGTCGGCCAGTACTACTAGATTAATATTCAACACACTTATTTTCCACATTCATGCCTATAATTTTTCCACTCCTTGCAGCTTCCTTGAAATTATAATGGTATATAACAGGAATTCCCAGCTAAGGTATGAAAAATATGTGACCCTTTACTCTTCTAGAGGATTATCCTTGTTTGAGTAGCCCACCTATGAACAAACAAATGGAAATGTTAGAGATATGAAGTTCAACCAGTTTCCCATCAAACAGGAATACAAACAAGACTCTACAATCATCTCATCATTCCAAGTTGTTATATTGGCACGTGATATTGCACTATCATACTGTTCACAGGCAGATACTTCTACCTTTTTAAATTAAACCTGACAGCTTGAGCGTGCGGACATTTTATAACAACCAAACATGCAACTTCAATTTCAGTCATTATATTCATACTGTTCTATGGAACAATGTACTAGAAATTAACTTCAAGGGTAAAGGGTGGTACGTGCACGGACCTACTTGAGATGATTCTGTGTGCTTCTATCTCTCAATTTGTAAGCCATTTTAATCAAATCAGACTGGTGCAGATTAGCACAGAGCTTTCCTTTTGTTGTGATTTTATATTCTGAAGACTGCTGAAGCTCAATCTTTCCCGGCACAAAAACAAAAGAACAAAATTCTTGATAAAAGAAAACGATAAAATTCCTGTTCTTGCTAAAAGTTAAGTTGAATTTAACTTTCTATGTTAGCCAATGACTTTCTTTGTAATGCTATAACACATTTCACACAGAAAACACAAACACACATCAATGATGAATAGAAAAGAGAGAAACTTGTAACTAAAAAATAGAAAACAGGACCTATAAAACCAGTGGGAAGAGATGCAATAGAGAGCTATGCAATCTCAATATGGCCAATTTTGCTATCTTAAATCAGTGAGCAAGTTGATAATGGCAATCATTTAAGAAAGTTTATTCTTAGCCAAACCTAAACCTCCCTTGCATTAGATCATAGGGTGTACAACTATACATAGTAGACCTAGAAAAAGATATTACCTTGTTCAATACCTTGCTCAATGGGCATTTGGGAATCATTATGGTAGTCACATGTCACATCTTATATGCTGAAGCACACTGTGCAACATCCCTGAAAAAATTTTTCACCTTGGGCAGAAACATTACCACAATCAACAGTTCATATCTATAGTGCAAGTGGCAGCTTTAATTCAACTTACTAAGTTCTCTCTCCACATTTGCAAGGGAAGGGATGGTGGATCATCTTCCTTTCAGGCATAGGCTCATGCCAGGTTCAAAGTACATCGGCGAAAACCCCAAATTTCTGCATCTGCAACTCAACGAAGACAAAAACATAAGACAATGTAGGAACATGAATAAATGATAAGTTTTAAATTATTTAACTGTATGATTTATGCTTAGTGTTAGCCAACCATGTCTACAAGAAGTTGCCATCACTTTCTATCATATCAAGATGCTCAAGTAGAGATAAAAAAAAAACCACAATTTAGTTTCTCTCCTTTGCATCTTTGGACATGTCTGCATTCTTTACTCAACCCGTGAGGACAACAGTTACAACCATTTACTTCCTGTCAACAGCTGCTGCTTATGAGACCCTCTAAAAGTTCCAAATATTAGTCCTTCTACAGATAGACACAATCTAATTGATGTTGCCATGAAAGAGAATCCTATTATTTGCCTGCTATCTCCCTAGAGACTCTGCTTAAGAAAAATTTCAGCAAATGAGTTTCCTCCCTATTTTTGCTAGATTCCTTTTGCATGCCACACACATACACTCACACTCACTAGGACACTAAAAAGAGAAGGTGGGAGTAAGAATAATTTTTTCATGAATGCAAGTCAGAGGGTGTTTGACTTAACTTATGATAATTAGCTTATAAGTAGTTAGTGCTTATAATCATTTAAATATAAGGTTATAAGCATTTAAAAATTTAAACAACCACGTGTTTAGTTAAAGTACTTATAAGTGGTTAATAAGTAACTAACATTTTTAATAAAAAGTAAGTTATAAGCATATTTATTGTTTAAATTAATAAAAAGGATATTAAATGAGAGGTGGAGAAATTTTAAAAATTAAATAAGGGTAACACGATAAAATAATTGGTCAAATTAGCTTATGAGCACTGAAAAGAAAAATTGGTTCCCAATTTATTTTTTTATCTTATAAGCCCAAAAGTTGTTATAAACAAACAGGTAAAGTTATTTTTAGAACTTATAAGTTAAAATAAACACCCTTTTAAAAAGATCTAAAAGAGAGGAAACAAAAATTTCCAATGGCTGTTACACAAAGACAGGAGTACATCAAGATAACCTCGATACGATCTCATCAATGGTTTCCTTGAATGGATAACTTGGAAATATTCCAAACATGAACATAGGAACAATTTAATGACAACCTACTGTTTATAGTATTTCAGGAAGAATTTAGAGGCAAATTCAGTGATTGCACTCAATACTTGAACTTGCACCAACAAGTTTGCAGCACCCAGACTTTTACCACCAAGCAACAGTCCCATCAACGATACCTGTACACACGTCAATTTTGGCGACAGAGAAACAAAGAGAGAAATTAAAAATAAGAAAGTTGGCCAATTGTGACAAAAATGAGATGATAATGACAGGTCCTTAAGCCATCAATTACGACATCCTACCACATATATAGAACTGTCAACTGGCCTCATCCAAGTCAGGCACCAGCCTCTTCAACTTGCCCATCTTACCAGAATACTAGCATCTTTTAGAATGGTCAACGAATAAGGTATCTATTCAGCCCTATTTTCTATATTTCCATTCTGCTTCTAATTTATGGAAATATCATATAATACAAATCAATACGCATGCCTATCTATGATCTCATCAAACCGGTGTCCTAGAAAGGGTAATTTGGAGATAATCCATCTCTTTAACACTGATGTAAGGAGAATAAAACAATTATAATCAATTTAAGTATTTTGAGAATAATTTACAGACAAGTCAGTTACAACACTTACTTGAACTTGCACCATAAGGATGCAACACCCAGACTTTTACCATAGCACAATAACAGTCCCATCAAGGATATCTACACAGAAATCAATTTGAGAGAGAGAGTAGGTAGCATGCATCACAATACTATTTATAAAGAAACTTATATGATAGTGAATACATTATACAGTTACTATAAGTACACAAACATGCATTGAATTACTCAGCATTCACATGCATATACAGTAAAATGTCACTATTCATTTATTGTAACTTCAATTCTCTTTTAAATTTCAGATGTTTATACAAACCCACGTCATTAGATTCTTCTTTCTGTCTTAAGCTTGAATCCATAACCAATTAGATAACAAGATACAGAGGTGAATTAAGTTACTTCTTACCCAATCACTTCCATTTATCTTTTCTGCTAAGTTGATGTCTTATTTTAATAAAAGGAACTAAATCATTCATCCCAATCTGCTAATTGTGTTCACTCTAATCACAATCATTAGATCCCGTGGTTTGACATGCACAATAAACACCATGTGATCAACCAGTCTCCAAGCTGTCTTATTGATAAGCTCAGAATCACTTATTCACTATGTAGCCCATCATCATGTTAAAATATAGTCATAATTTTTTTTTTTATCCTTTTCCATGTAAATGACAAATGATTTCATTCACTATCATATTACGAGATGCTCTACCAAATATCAAATTGACAACCATTATCTGTCTTCTCTCCTTTTACAAACAGTTATGAACCCCTTTTAAGGGCAAAAGGTTATTCCTCATCATTTTATGACAAGAGCGTCCCTAAATTGTTTCTAGAAAGAAAGCATTTACCCTTTAATTGCAAAGAATCTTTGGATCCTTCAACAAAGAATTTTCTGTGCTTTAACAAGGCATATCAACACATAAAAATCTCCATCGCAGAATGTATCAAGATATAAAAGACAAGGTATTAAAGCATGTTGCAAACATTACAACTTTAGTCTAATGATGCCATGCAGATGTAAACTTTGAAGACAGATCCACCAGAAGATTAAGTAATAAAGAAACTTCATAAGCAGACTTTGGTGTTGAAACATTCTTATGGTACAGTTGACAAGAACCACAAACACTCTGTTCTTGATTCCTTAATAAATGGTACTTACCTTTTTAGTGAAGTTGTGCTGCAATCATTTTTTATCAAATTTCTATTGTATTGCTTGAAGTTGTTAATTTTCCATTTGCTGATATCAATAACAATACACTTACAATAACTCTGATGAGATCCTCTCCATGTGAGTGCTTGCATGGTGAGAACTTATAAGCTTTAATAAAGCAACAACATTGAGAAATAACAGTAGAAAACTAGAGAAAGTGTAATTATGCAACCAGATAGAAAAACTTGATAGCCAATTTATCTTTGTGTTGCTTCTTTTTATTTTATTTTATTTTACAGTTGTCCACCCAACTAAAGAAAAGCAGCCAATTCTTATCACCTCATAATACAAGCATCGATAACTTCAGAGAAAAGAAATAATTTACCCTTCAACAGCAGAGAATCATTTGGAGGGTCCTTCACAGAGGGTTTCTAATTTCAAGAAGGTATTTCTTCTGCATTCACCTCATCACACATCTCAATTGCATAATCCACTGAGGTAATGAATTTTAAAGATAACATTTTTGAGGTGACATTTTGCCACAAGAGTGCAACTGGCAAAATATCAAGAGAAATACCATATGATGCTAAAACAAATTGTAAAATGAATAATCAAATTACAAACATAACATGCCAAACAGACATGAGTTTTGGTGACTTATCCAACAATTTTGAGAAAAAGACCATGTAATTAGGCAATTTTTGGCTTTGACAATGTGCTTCAGCTATGATTTGAGGGCACTCCAAATGCAAATGTCTACATCACTAAGCTTCTCAATTCACTGTATAAGTTCTCAAGCAAATTGTCAATGCATTGCCAAAGGAAAGAGAAAGAAGAGAGGGAGGAGGGAGAGCCCGGGGGGGGCGGGGAGGGGCGGGGCGGGGCGGGGGCGGTTGGTGTGGTGGTTGTGGGGTTCATATTTCCTGGTAACTAGAACAATACTTCAACAAAGAAGAGTAAGTCAATGACCAGATAAATACTGTAATCTGATATATATAGTAAGTAACTTGTACAAATCCAAATATGAAGTGCATAGTCCACAAACAACTATAAAAATGCTAGATTATTAGTCTACAACATAATGTTTTACTTGTCACCAAAAATATGCATAAAAATGGAAAAAAAATGGAAATAATTGCCACAGTAATGAGGATGAACAAATAATGTTTCTTCCAGAAGCATGTGAAGTCATGATCTAATTGACTGAACATCAGCAACGTAAGAACATGAAATCAATTTACAAGTGAATCACAATAGTATAAGCAACATAGCATCTACGAAAATACACCTTTCAGAATCAAGAATGGATCAATTAATAATCTGTCCCTAGCAAAACCCCAGAATGTCATGTGGTCAAACTATATCACAAAAATACATGTATGCAGTGGTTCTAATTTCCTAACAATTATCCAGACAAGATAATATTGAAGCAATTGCATGTTTTGGTTGAAATCATTCCATGAAATGAAAAAGAAGCTTATCTAATTACTGGTGAGTTATTAACATGCTTCACAAATAAGAAATTGGCCATAATTCCCCAGAAAATAATATATTGTTTTGAGGAATTCACAATTTGAACATTTAATTCACCCATCTTCCTAGCTAAGCAGAGCTAGAATGACTAATGCGAGGAAAGCTGCATATTGCTACCAAGTACCCTAAAGTGTAATCTCTATAGTCAGACCAAGTTCTGAAGTGATTATACATGACAATCCTTAACCACAGTGACTTGAAATCAGCTTAGCTTAGCACAAACTAAATGGAGATAAATACGCAACTAACAACAACTCTAGAATTGATTAATTCAGGAGGCATTTAATCAATTCTAATATTGCATAAACTCCAAAAAGAAAAGAATAATACTCAACATAACCCAATTCAACAGTAGACACAAAAGCCAACTGAAAAATCCAACCCACAGTAGTATATATCGTTCACGATTTCCGTTAAGCTTCTTAGTAATGTAGCAAAAGAAAAGTTGATTACAGTCTCACGGTTGAAAGAAAATAAGGAAAGCATAGAGAATTTGAACATTGCTGGAAGTAATCAAAGCAGGCCATAATCAAAATAGTAATCTAATTTAGGTTAAGAAAAGTAAACAATAGCAGCATTACTGGATACTGAACCCTCGTCTCGCGAAAGCTTTGCCAATTAGGTTCGGCCATTTCTGCTGCTATCTGAGCGAGAAGTGACAAGGGGATTGATCATAGAGCCGTTCGGTTTTTCATTCATTCCTTAAATTTTTCTTTTAAAAAAAAATGGTGCCTTTCTCACAAAATATAATAACGTGGAGAATAAACCTCACTTACATAATTATGAGAAAATATCTATACCTTATAATACTGAATAATTTTTTTAAAAAATAATAAAATATTACAGGTATATTTCATATTCATAAAATTTTTGGTGTGGAAGGAAATTTGTTTATATGTAAGAAAAGAAAAGTTAAGGTATGGCTCGATCTCATGAACTGTAATGATTAGCATTCCACGCATTCAATCTCAATTAATAAGAATAAACGATGCTAAAAAAGGGTATATGATACTCACATTTATGTGAAATTTATTTTAAATATATTTTTAAATAAATTTCATCAGATAATTTTGGAAATATTTCATCCGAACACGGGAAAGGATGGATGCATTCATTTTCGAGTAGTGTATGCAATAATTTTTCAGGAGGGTGGGGTGGGCTTTTTCGAGTATGAAAATGTACAAAAGCAGCCTTTTTCGCAGAGCATTTGGCATAAAGTTGCACTTTCGGCCATAATTCATAGAACAACTTCATTTCATTTTCAGTAGCGCTAAGTCGGCTAGAGCAAAAGTCACCGATGGAGCTAAATCAACTGAAATTTTACGTTCCTCTGCTTGGTTTATATAATGAAAAAAAAAAAAAAAATTAAAATAAGGTAGTTAACAAGGATTTCATGTGACGTCTGAACCTCTTTTTACAAAGATCAACCTGAAAATGACTAATGAAGATTATACAACCACAAAAATTCTTGCAAATCATAGTACCTATCATTATAGTACCATTAAATCATAATTTGCAGATGCATCTGAATTCTGAAGCAGGGAAGATCATATGGAGCTTGCTGCAGAAGAGGTACCTTTCCTTATGCTTTTTAGGTACTACAATACTGTAACAATCCCAAGGACATCAACTAGATCGACACGAACGAACATAATGCACACACATTTGTTGGCTATGGTTGAAAGAATCTAATATGCATTACCAGTGAGGAGCCCCACGGCTGCCAAGAAAATGACTGATGAGAACAGCGTTGGACATGACATGAAAATATCTACATGGTAAAGATGCAGCATCAAGAAAATGACCACCGACCTTAACATTTGCAGAAAGAACACGACAGTGCAAGAAATGGGAAAAGGGAAGTGGGAAAAAAAAAATCGAACCGACATAGTTATATGGTACTTGATTAGAAAATCAACATGTAATTTGTGGTTCTTGCAACTTTGCAGCAACATCATGTCTATTTCAACACAGCTTCTGGACAATCTACATTCATTTGAGGCCAAAAATGAATTACAGGAGGCAGTTAACCAATGAATTAAATGCATAAAAAAACAGTGATAGTCCAGGGGAAAAATGGAAAAAGGGTCAAGAACCTCGAAACAAATCATGATAGGGACAACCAGATTCTGTCCAAGCCCTGCTGCAACCTAAGTACCTAACCAAGATTAGAGAAAGATTAAGAAGACATGATGTGCTGAAGGGAAAAAAAAAAAAAAAAAAAGAACAAAGATGATTAAAATAAAGGGTTAGAAACACCAGAAATACAAATATTTTCCACGGATACACTGCTTTGCTATTCTCCTATCCTGTCAATACCAAGAAATCCAGATGAAAAATTATAGGCTAATGGTATTTTAAGGACCTAATTGTACAAAAATACGAGGGTGTTACTGACAAATCAACCGTGGAATGAAAAGTCTGCCAAATGATAATTGAAGAAATGATCCACGATGATGATGAACAATAAAGAAGGCTTCAATTTCTTTACTTCGGACTGGAACCCAAATAACCCAATCGCTCAGCCAATACATTTACATCTTCATCTTCACCTCCTCTATTACTCTCACTTAATAATTCATCCCAAAATCCCTCATCAAGTTCTCTATCTCCACTTTCTGGTGGCTCTATATCTTCTTCTCCTTCCTCTTGGCCTCTCCTCGCCCTACCATATCCTTGCATTTCCAATGCAAGTGCTTCCAGCTCTGAAACTTCAAACCCATAATCTCCAAGCTCTAGAGGCTCAGCTTTGATGGCATTTCTACTCTCACCACTATAGCTTGATTCAGCACCACTAGTTCCTTGATCAATAGGCCTTCTTCTTTTTTTGGTCATTGCTTCTTCAAGTTCTTTTCTCTTATCCTTATTCTGGGCTAGTTGCTGTAAAAAAGCTGGATTCTGCACCGCTCTGGCCAAGAATTGCATCATTTGCTGCTGCTTTATTTCTGTACCTTGTAGCCTTTGTTCGATAGCCTGAATATAGGCTCTAGTGTTCTGTTGTTGATGCCTGAGCTTCACTAATTCCATCATTAGAAATTGCTTGTCGCGCTTCAATCGATCAATTTCTCTATCCAATCCGAACCTGCCAACTTCAACACAAGCATCCAAAGGTTGTTGTTGAGGCAGAGGCTGAGAAGGTGTCTTTCTTCTCTTGATGGTTCTCAGGAGATGCTTCTGGCCCCTTAGAAACCCTTCATTGGCAAACTCCCATCTATCAGGGTCTATCTTTTTAAATCCCTGCAGGATTAAAACTATCAATTACCAGGTTCCACTAACAATTAAATTTTACCAAATTGCATTTGGAAACAGAGGACTGTATACTGAATCTTTTACTTCTAGCACCAAATCCAAATACAGCAAGGCCCCACATGGCCAGATGCAGAAAAGGCCATTGGGAAAACGAAATTAAATCAAAGAAGTGCCCCAACTACATTGATAAATAATAAAATAATAAAAATTGGAACCAATGAGCATTTTGCAGAGGGAGAAAAAGGAGATTCATATCAAAGTTCCACTTGCATGAACATTCCAGAACCTCTTGAGAACAATCTTCTTTGCTGGTGAATAAAATAGTCATCTTCCTTCAATAGGACATCGTCACCTTTCCTTAAGCATAAAAATATTTAAATTAAATATAAAAGAAACAACCAATTAAACAACACCCTCACCCAAGAAGAAGAATAACAAATAAACCTGCTACCAATACAGGAATGAACTCCGATTAAAAAGGAATCACGTGAATTTTTTTTCCCCCAAAGCAAGACTGAAGAAGAAGAAGAAGAAGAAGATGATGACAAAGGAGAATTGAAGAATTATAGTTTATAATGCTTACATAAGTGTTAAGCTGCCTAACAAAGCTGGAGAAGTTATTGTGCTTGAAATATCTAGGCAGGAGGTTTGTGGAGAAAGAATGAGGATCCCACACAACGAAGCTAGTACCTTCTGTGCTCCAAGAAACTACATGATTGGTAATTGGGTCATCCACCATCTCTAAAGTCTTGGTCAGGAATGGTGGTGGTCCCGTGTCATGCAGCCCTTCCATCGGTTGCGGCAGGACAGTTATTGGTGGTTCATCACGGGACTGCGACAAGCTTGATCCTGGGTACTCTTCCTTCACCGCGTAATATGGATTCATCGTTGCAGTTGGATTGATCCCTTTACCAGTTTCCGTAATTTGAAAGTAAAAAACAAAAACAGAGGATACTTGTAGGAGCTAGAATCGTAAGTAAAGTAGTAGATAAACAAATCTAAAGTTGAACTCTGGAGAGAAGCACTACAAAAAATTCAGCACAAATAACAGAAAACGGTAGGTGATTTTGACAAAAAGGAGAAGAAAAAAGATCGATTTGATTTTTTTTTTTTTTTTTCAGAAAGAGAATTTTTTGTTTCCTGCCCTGTTTTCCTTTTGGGGAAGTTCGGCTATAGCGTGTCGAAGTTGGTAGGCTGTGATTCACATAAGCAAGGAAAGCCCGGACGTGTTCAAAAACCTCTTAAACAGAGCCAAGGAGATATATTATAAAAATCAATAGAAAGTTCTAGAGTTCTTGGTTGGTTTTTTTATTATGTATTTTAATAATATAATTTTCTAGCACCTTTCCTCATTTGGCAAGTGCAGGGAAGAGGAAAGCCGGAGTGAGGGTGGTCCTCTAGGAAACGTCTGGAACTTCCAAGGGTAAGAATGGCATGGTGGAGGTATGGTCTGGGACCCGTTCATGTCCAACGAAATAAAGAATGGGAATTTCTCTTTTTTTTTTTTTTAAAAAAAATATTTTTTGAAATTTGATTGGTGGAAGGTGGAGACTAGTAGACCCCACAACATACGAAGGAAATCTCACTTAAAATTGCTAGATTGGGCCACAATAAAAAATAGCAAGTTTTAGAGGTTAAATAGCAATCAAGTTTTTGCTCGGTTGGTAGGGAACAGGACCAAAGGCTATAACCGAGAGATAAATCCTTATGCATGGAATATAAACTCTATTAAAATTTCTTTGAAAATTTTCTTTTTTTTTATTTAATTTTCTCTTATATTATATCTAGATACGTAGCAATAATTATAAGTAATTTTTTTATTTTAATTTATTAAGTAATTACAATTTTAATTTATTAATAACCTTACACTTGACAAGCGGTGAATATCAAAAATTGTATTGGATAGAGCAAAAGGCAAAGGTTGGCGTTCTACAACTAATAATCGCCCTTGTTCCCCTTCTGTCAATTTGTTCTTATTCAATTCCCACATATCCACATGGTTTCTCTCCCCACTTCACAGAATACAATATTTTAATATTGCTTCAAACTATATAAATATATATATATATATATATATATATTAAAAAGCCCCTCATCGAATAAAGACCCTTCTACATTCTTCTTGAACCTACTAGATCTTGATCTAAATCGTCTAATATCATAAAATAGCAAAATACTCCTATTTCCTTAAAATTTTATTAAAATGTAAATGTAATAAAAATTCAATTATCTTTTATATTTTTTAAAAATAATTAAAAATACTAGGATTTTACCTATTATCATAAAAAAAATTTTAAACCGTCGTAGGGTGGAATGCGCAATATAGTAAATGCTGTCGAGTGTGGGTGATCTTGCTGAGCTTGCAACCTCCGCAGGCCATGCAAATGTCTTTCTGTTTGGTGAATGAGTTCCTGAGTCATTGCCAAATGGCATGCAAACACTATGTGCACGTTTCCTTTTATGGAAACATTAAGGTACCTGGCCGATATTCAAAACGTTTGATAGTGTTGAACACTCCCAAACGTGTTCTCTTTTTATTGGTTGTTAATTAAGTTACTTGAGCTTCCGGTCCTTTATAATTTACATTTCTCAAACAAATTAAAGTTATTTTCTCCGCACTTTCTTTCCCCTCATTTTCTCTTCCCTCACTTTCCTTCCCGCCCGTACTTAGTTCCAAAACAGAGGGTAGTGTCTGGCACTAGGAGAGCATTATGCCATAATCAAGGAAAACTGTACAAGCAGCGACCACAGAGTCACATACAAACGTCTCCAAACAGTGCATTACATCCACTAAGAAAAAATAATATAATATTTTGTTTACCCTTTTAAATAAGAAATTCATTTGTTACTTCCAATACAACAAGGACCATATCGATTAAATAATTAATAATAATAATAAAATAAAATATACACGTCTAACTGTGTTGTATATCTTCTACTCTTCTTGAATGAACTAGATTGGGTCGATGGTTCCATAGTGAAAAATATGAGACAATAAAAAATTTTTTTTTTTTTTTTTGTTTAATATTTTAATACAGAGAAAAGTAATTTATGTCACACTCAAAATTAAATGTGAAATTTCATATTAACAGAGGATAAAAGTGATAAAAATTCTTAAGAAAAAGAGGGGAAAAAAAACTATAATATGCCCGTTCAAGTTTCAACTGTGTGTAACCATTTGGTCGCCGTTATTACAGATTTTATTTTAGCGCCTGGCAAGTGGGAAGGGTAGGTTGGTGATTTTGGGTAGAATACCAAATCTTGAATGTTAGTTTTTATGTCCAGGCGTCGTGGCTCCAGGGAGCAATTGCCAATGTCAAATAACTTGCACGTGCTTCGCTAATGAACTTAAGCAACGCTTTGAAAAAATAAAATAAATAAATAAAACAATTTACGCTCCATTTATTTTTTAAAAGATAATTTATATTAAACTAAATTTTTATTTTTTTAATAAAAAATAATTTATAGATGAAAAAATATTTCTATAGTAATTATTTTTAAAAAAAAATATTTTTATAAAAATATTTTTTTATTATTTAATTATAATATTAAATTAATATTATATATTTATATTATATATATATATTTATTTATTTATTTTTAATAAAATTATCAAATTTCAGAAAATAACTTTTTTTCCTTAAAAAAAATTTAATTTTCTTTTTAATTAAAAAAATATTTTCTATAAGTGACCCAAACATTAAAAATACGTAAAATATTTTTTAAAAAAATATTTTTCATTAAATAAACAGAGCCTAAAAATATGTGTTTATATTATACTTGTGTATAACGACGAATCTATTACAAGAAAAGAGAAGTCAATTGACTCCCCTTTTTTAATAAAGTACTTTTATATATTTATATATTTACTTAAATTGATTCCTCATTAATTTAAGTATTAAACCTTCTATTTTAAATAGAGAATATTTTTTTATTAATAGAAAATCAATTGACTTTTTATTAATAGAAAATCAATTGACTTCTATATATATTGAGTAAATTATTGTGTGCTTATGGCGTAAGTTAATCTTTACTCACAAAAGGTACGAGTCTTCTCTTTCTAAATTAAACTCAATTGCTTTTATATGAGTATTGCAATTATTTTTCAATGCATTAAATATATTATATAATTTACTTAAATATTAGCACTGAAATTTTTTTTTCTAGATCCATCACTGTATGTATTAATATTTTTATATTTTAATAAAATTATTAAAAATTCGAAAATGACTTTTTATTTTTAAAGGAGAAAATCATTTTCTTTTAAAATAACTTAATTTTTCTTTTAATTAAGAAAATATTTTTTTATTGATTTAATTTCTGAGTATCTAAACATTAGAAATAAATTTTCTAAAAAAATATTTTTAGTCAGAAAATGGAGAGAAATTACAAAATCAATTAAATAACTTATATTTTCTATTAAAATAAGTTTTCCATGCCTATAATTGTCGATGAGCATGGATTGGTTTAATGGAAAAGCTCTCTAATCTCCTCTCAATGATCACGCGTTTAACACTTACAGTAGACAAAATGGCCATATAATTTGTTACTTTTTAATATATTAAAATTCTTAATTTGCCTACGGAAATAAACTCTCGATTACCAAGCTATACTCCTTGGAGTGGAAAGACACATGCTTCATTTTATGTAGGATTAATCTCAAAGTTTCACAGCTTTTCCCCCTACCCACCACCAACCCCCACCCCAACAACCACCCAAGGGTTTTTGGCCTCTTGATTTGCCATCTTGGGCAACTCGCTCCTACTCCTTTAGTTAGGGGATGGTGTGTATTTTCCTTCTCCACACAACCCACATTCGGTGACGGTGAATTTTACATATTTCTTGAGGTGTTGATTTATTAATAAGCAGTGCTCCAATGCGAGGGTGTATTTTTGGCCTATATTTGTCTTATGTTTTTGTTAATGTAATTGATCTAAGTAGTTTGGAGGTAAATCTAGTGGCTATGGGTTGATAAATTTCGTTATACCTGCATGGGTTTGTGGTTGAATACTAGTGATTTGTCATAGTTGTGATCTTCGATTTGGATCATCAGCTTTGTTTTAATAATGGCAGTGTGAAGTTTCGGTGGGTTGGTGATAGCTCGTAGAGTGGCCAATAAACATTTCTTGCCTGCAAGGCATGAGTGAATTGCCAAAGAGTGATGTCGCCTTCTTCTTCCTCACTACCAGTGCTGCATGCGCTACTTAAAAAGTTTTCTTGGCCCACATGATTCTACAATGTTCAATTTGCCTTAGCAATAGATTTTTTGCTCGACCCTGGGTGGTTCTTGCTTGGGGCCTTTGTTATCAGGCATTCAACCAATGTGTAGCCCCAGCCTTGGGAGTTAGTTTGCTCAAATCTTCCACTGGTGAAAGTTTAAATATGCAGTGATGCTTGGTTCTTTAGCTGGTCTTTGTTATATATTTTGTGGCTTAAATTTTGGATATATTTTTCATGGACTTGAATTGTAATCCGACCCTAAAGTTTCATGCTGCCACCCGATTAGGATAAAAAGTGAGATCTGTGGTAGTATCAGTCGATGCCAGAAGCTCATCACTGATCTCCTTAGGGGTGCGGAGGCAACGCCCCCGCGGTATGAACCATTATAAATATTGTAATATTCTACCATTTGCGATAGAATTGTGAGATATTCGGGAAAACACACTGGGATTAGGGTTTGAGAGTTTTGATTGATTGTATTTTTCTTTTTTCATCATAGTGGAACTTTTTCTCTTATCTTGCCCATGGACGAGACCTTACGCTGAACCACGTTAAACTCGTGTTATTCTTCTTCTATTTTTAATACTGTATGATTGTGCAATTTATGTGTGTACTTTAGATTTGCGTGCTTGTTATAAAAAACTGGTATCAGAGCTTTGTGCTCAAAATCTAGGGTTTACAGATAGCGTCGTCTTCAACGGCGTATGAGATGGAGAAGTTTGATGGCTGATCGAAGTTTCATCGTGGAAGATTAAAATTAAATCTTCCTTGATCCTACAAGGTCTATGGAAGGCAATCGAGGATAATTTTTTAGAAGGTATGAAAGAGGCTGAAAGGGTTGATCTAAAGGAGAGAGACTTGAATGCGATTTTCATGATTGTAACTGATAATGTTCTACGCGAGATTACTGGTGAAAGCTCAGCATCTACGACATGGAAGAAATTAGAGGAGTTATACTCTGCCAAATCGCTGACTAACTGCCTGTATTTAAAGAAAAGACTTTACAATCTGAGAATGAGCGAAGGTATGCCCATTAAAGATAATATGGATGAATTCAATTCAATCATTATGGATCTGAAGAATATTGATATTGAGATTGATAGTGAGGATCGGGCCCTTATTGTATTATGTTCTTTGCCACCCTCCTATGAAACTTTTGTTGATACTCTATTGTATGGGAAAGACAGTATTTCACTAGACGATATTAGTAATTCTCTAAAATCAAAGGAGTTGAAAAAGAAATTTCCAGATAATAGAGAAAGATTTGAGGGGGAAGGTTTGGTGAGCAGGGGAAGAACACATTCAAGGGAGGGTTCTTCCAGCAGGAAGAAATTTAAGGCCAGATCTAAGTCAAGAATGAAAAAGGCCAACTGTTTTGAGTGCGAAGAGTAAGGTCACTACAGGAGAGATTGTCCCAAGTTGAAAATAAAAAGGGAAAGCAACCAGAAAGTTTTGCAAATGTGGTTGATAGTTTTATTGATTCTGATGGTAATGACAGTGCTGGAGAAATTTTATACGTAACTTCAGATCATGGACAAAATTCCTGGATTCTTAATACTAGTGCTACTTATAACATGTGTCCACACAGAAATTGGTTTGTCACTTACAAACAAATGAGTGGCAAGATGTTTCTGGACAATAATCGTGTATTATTTGTTGAAGGAATTGGTAACATCAGATTGAGGATATTTGATGGCATTGTCAGAACTATAGAGTGTTGGCATGTTCCAGAACTAAAGAGGAACCTAATTTCTCTTGGGACACTTGACTCTCATGGATTCAGATACCATGCAAAGAATGGAGTTCTCAAAGTGTGCAAGGGCTTTATGGTACTCATGAAGAGCAATTTGGTTTCATGATTGTATTTTCTTCAGGGCAGTACAGTTTCAAGGGAAGTTGCAGTAGTATCCAGAAGCAATAATTAGAATCAGTATCAATTGTGGCATATGCGTCTTGGTCATATGAGTGAAAGAGCATTATCTGTGTTAAGCAAGTGAGATTTGTTGAACGGGCAGAAAACAAAATCCATGGATTTTTATGAACACTGTGTGTTTGGCAAATAGACCAGGGTCAAGTTCGATAAAAAGGCAGTGTGTAAGACCAGAGGAACGGTGGATTATATCCACTTAGATCTATGGGGTCATAACAGAATCCCTTCCAAGAGTGGTGCCAGGTACTTCATGACTTTGATTGATGATTACTCTCGGATGATGTGGGTGTATTTTCTGAAAACAAAAGATTATACATTTTCAACCTTTGTAAAATGGAAGACGATGATTGAGAAGCAGACAGAAAAGAAGGTCAAGCGTCTTAGAACTGATAACGGGTTAGAATTTTGCAATCGTGAGCTCGATGCATTCTACAGCAATGAAGGTATAGTGAGACATCACACTTGTACAAGGGCACCACAACAAAATGGTATTGCAAAACGCATGAATGTATCGCTTTGTGACAAAGCACGAAGCATGCTCTCACATTCAGGATTGGGAAAGGATTTCTGAGCTAAAGCAATTAATACAGCCTGTTTCTTGGTTAATAGATCTCCATCTACAGCTATTGAGTGCAAAACTCCTTTTGAGATATGATCCGGTTCACCTACTGATTGCTCTCATCTGAGAGTATTTGGTTGCCCTGCTTATGCTCATGTGAGAGATGGTAAGCTTGAGCCGAGGGCAAGAAAATATATATTTCTAGGGTGTGCATCTGGAGTGAAAGGCTACAGGTTGTGGTGCAATGGTCCAAAGTCTCCAGGATTAATTATCAGCAGAGATGTGACATTTAATGAGTCTGCTTCATTGGATAGTCAAAGGGAGAAGTCAATAGCAGAATCAGATCATGGTGTCAGAGAACAGGTGGAGCTTGATATTGATACTTCAGTAGTTCAGTCTAGTGATTCAGAGGACGAGGTGCAAGATCCTGATCAACAAGAGGATGTACCTGAGCAACAGCAACATGAACCATATAGCATTGCAACTTGTAGAGAGAGAAGACAGATTAGACTACCACAGAGATATGTATATGCAGATCTAGTTGCGTTTGCCTTGTCGCCATCAAATGCTTGATGTGCATGAACCCAGCAATTATAGAGAAGCTATTTCTTGTTCAGATGCAGATCAATGGGTCGGTGCTATGAGTGAAGAAATTGAATCTCCTCACAAGAATCAGACTTGGGAGCTTGTAACATTGCCTAAGGGACAAAAAGTGGTAGGTTGCAAATGGGTGTTCAAGAAAAAGGAAGGTACTCCAGGGGTTGAAGCACCTCGATATAAGACGCGGTTGGTAGCAAAAGGCTTTACTCAGAGGGAGGGGATTTACTTCAATAAAGTATTTTCTTCAGTTGTGAAGCACAGTTCTATCAGAGTCTTACTTGCTATGGTTGCTCTTCAAGATCTAGAGCTTGAGCAATTAGATGTGAAGACAACATTTTTGCATGGTGAGTTAGAGGAGCAAATTTATGAGTCAGCCTGAGGGATTTGTCATTCCAGATATGGAAACCGTGTTTACTTGCTTAAGAAATCTTTATATGGTCTGAAACAGTCTCCTAAGCAGTGGTACAAAAGATTTGATACATTCATGATTCGTCATGACTTTAATCGTAGTTCATATGACAATTGTGTATATCATAAGAAGCTTTCAGATGATTCCTTTGTTTATTTGTTGGTGTATGTGGATGACATGCTTTTACATACTTATTGCTACTAAAAGCATGTCACAAATTAATATTCTGAAAAAGCAGTTGAGTGATGAGTTTGAAATGAAGGATTTGGGTGCTGCAAAGAAGATATTGGGAATGGAAATTACCAGAGATAGAAGTGTTGGGAAGCTTTTCTTGTCTCAACAGGCCTATGTTGAGAAAGTGCTTAAGCGTTTCAACATGAATAATGCTAAGCCTATGACTATTCCGTTTGTTGCCCATTTCAAGTTATCTACAAACATGTCACCCAAAACAGATGAGGAGATGGAGCACATGTCCAGTGTTCCCTATTCGAGTGCTGTTGGTAGCATCATGTATGCTATTGTATGCACCCGTCCTGACATTTCACATGCAGTTAGTATTATGAGTAGATACATGGCGTGTCCTGGGAAAGAGCATTGACAGGCAGTGAAATGGTTTTTGAGGTATTTGAAGAGTACTATAGATGTTAGTTTGACATTTGACGAGGCCAAGATAAGTGATTCAGTTATTGGCTAAGTGAATTTAGATTTTGCAAGGGACTTAGACAAGAGGAGATCTTTGATAGGTTATTTGTTTACTCTTTCTGGAAGTGCTATCAGTTGGAAGGTAACATTGCAAGTTACAATTGCTTTATCTACCACAGAGACTGAATATATGGCCTTAGTAGAGGCAGTAAAGGAAGTTTTATGGTTACAAGGTTTGGTAGGTGATCTTGGATTGATACAGAATAAGGCAACAGTGTTTTGTGATAGCCAGAGTGCAATACATCTCACAAAGAATCAGATGTACCATGAGCGAACTAAACACATTGATGTCAGATATCACTTCATTCGGGACATTATATCTCAAGGGACTGTAGTTGTGCAGAAAGCCTCTACACAAGATAATTCAGAATATATGATGACCAAGAGAGTCACAGTCAGCAAGTTTAGGCATTACCTAGACTTGGTTGGTGTTTTTAATGCTTAGGAATGCCTTTTTACGAGGGCATATGGCAAGATAGAGAGTTTTGTGGATTATTTTGTTAATGATAAAGGGAATTCAAGCCAAGGGAAAAATTTGTTATTTTTTATGACTTGAATTTTGGATATATTTTTCATGGACCCGAATTGTGACCCAACCCCAAAGTTTCACACTGCGACCCAATTGGGATAAAAAGTGAGATCTATGGTGGTACCGAAAGGCACAGGCCAATAGGCCCGGGTGTAGACCATTATAAATATTATAATATTTTACCTTTTATGATAGAGTTGTGAGATATTCGAGAAAACACACTGGGGTTAAAGTTTGAGAGTTTTGATTGATTGTATCTTGTTCTTTTCATCATAGTGATACTTTTTCTCTTGTCTTGCCAGTAGACATAGACCTTACAGTTGAACCACGTTAAATTTTATGTTATTCTTCTTCTATTTTTAATACTGTGTGATTATACGATTTGTGTGTGTACCTCAAATTTGCGTGCTTGTTATAACAGTCTCCTTCCTGTCCTTAGAGATGTAGTGCCGTGCTTGAGAAGTTTCGGGTTTAGAGTTTCAAGCAGATTATCCATCCCAGCTAGGTTTTTATAGTGGGCCTTGAGCCATCTTAAGTGTGTTGGGGTTTAGACCTAGGGGCTATTTAATGGACTCTCTGTATTGGACTCTCAAGTCCCTGCAGTGCTTATACAAGCACTCAAAGAATCACCTCTCACTATATGTGATCACAAATCACCCCAAAACTGAATGAGATTACCGCAATAAATGTAAATATGTAATTACCTAAATATCATAATTGGTCGACTAGGCACGTTCTAATGGAAAATGCAGCCTTTCAGTACTGGATTTACGTGGGACCATTTTTGACCAAGTAAGGAGATTTGAGTAGTAGAGATTCAAACCTGACTCTACTAAGAGGAAAAGAATATGTAAGCATATATTCACATTCTAAACATGATAAGGGGTGTTCACTTTCCACTATAAATTTGCTTTCCAACTGTACTTCTAAAGTTCATGCCATGTCAAACGATTGTGCGAAGGGATCTCATCCCATCAGCAATTATAATTCTAAAGCGTAGTGATTGATGTTGGTCCTTCCTACTTCCTCATTGCACCTTAGAAATCATTGGTAGACTTATGGGGAGTCAAGTCAAGGAAACAATTATAACAGACAAGTTATCATGGCTGCCTTTCTCATATGCAGTATTTATAATACACTCTGCCAATGAGGTTGAAGACAGGCATGAGACTGGCATCTTTGAATCTTCAATTCCTTGGAAATGTGAATTCCATTGAAAAATCAGATTACCAATATCCTGTGGCGTCAAGCTCTCAAATATGCCATCAGATGCAACCACCAAATGCGTATCATTAGTAGTTAAAGGCCTCCAACCTGTATACTCGGGCTCAGCTATAACGCCATACCTAATAACAGAGCATGAATATGTTTGAATTAGAAGACCTGGACAATTGTTGATAACTGTAATTGATAAATGATTTCATCAATTTCCAAAATCCACCACCTTCTGTTGGATTCCAAATGAACTCATTATTGAACAATATTGACAAGGAAGAAAGAGCCGGAAGGGCAGGGAAGCTAAGAAGCTTTTTAAGCTAGAAGAAACTTGCCTTTCAGATATACATCACCAATGGAACGAGACATGGCAAGCACTCCACTGACTCGAGGCACACCCCAGTTAGTGACAGAACCACCAGCTGCTTCAATTCGAGCTCTTTCATCTTCCCTGTCTGGATGATGATCATATGTTAATGCTGTTGCCGATAGATGAGCTGTTGAATCACCTACCATTTCATCAAAAGTACAATTAAGCATCTCATCTCACAGATATTATAAGATCAGCCTAAATTTCATATGCATGTAGGTCATTGGTGTATGCAGTTCTGCCAACAAATACAAGCATTCTTTAACTTAGGCAGAGGAAATAGAAAGAAAAGGAAATGACAAAAGAAAAAAAGAAAGATTTAGACCTTCAGTCCTCAGAGCAGACTGAATTTTCTCCGATAAAAGAAGAGCCTTCGAGTCACCGACATTGGCAACTAATATTTGCCGACCATACAAAAGAACAACAGTGGCAGTGGAGCCAGAGAAAAAGTTATTTTTAATAGCTTCCTGAAGTATAGAATGAAGCACAAACAATGTTATGACTTTGGAGGAATGAGTACTGGAAAATTAGAGTGAAATAAATTTGAAGCGTGTAGAAGTTTAGAACAAGTCACTACTTGCCTGAGAAAACCTGAGATCAATGTCACCAATTGTCTTGGATAATGCTTCTTTAAGAATTTCCAGCTGAAATGATTTATAATCGCTTGAGGGTAACACCCCATTATGATGTGCCATTACCTTGTATGTTTGGAACACAACATGCAGGTAAAAGTAATCAAAAAGAAGTTTTGAAGCCATCTCACTACATTCCTTTCCACCATGGCCATCAAATACTGCTACAATTCCAACTGCTTCCTCCTCAAACCCATTTTTGCCAGCATCCTTAGCTTCATAAAAGTAGCTTCTTTTAGTCAACCGTCTTACGCAATGAATCAAATTCAGGGTGAGCCATGATTCTAATAATTTCTTAAAAGCTAGTTCAAATTTTGGATTTTGATTACAATGGATAATATTATAAAGATTAACTAATGCCATTTGCTTTTGAACTATTCTATTTACAAATTAACTTTACGAAGGAAAAAAGAGAATTCAAGATTCAATTGAATAAGATTGTAATTCAGTATAACATACAAAATTTACAAAAAAAAAAAAAGATTAGGAATAAAATAAATCCAAAATGTGATAAAAGTGAAACTTCAAAAACCAAAGAAAAGAGAGAAAGACAGGTGTTACCCAGTAATGGTACTTTGATATCAAGATTACAAGCTATAGCATCCTCTTGGTAGTCCCTGCGTCCCTGAAGGATGGCAAACTGGCAATTCAGGTTTTGATTTTGAAGAGATCCAGCGGGAGAAAGAACCCACTGTGGACACTCCGGATATCCATAAACGGCCGGAGCGCCACCATCGTCATACTCCATCATACATGACACCGATAACCCATATGAAGATGGGATCGTAATCAGTACAACTCCAAATAAGAGTGACGCTATCATCAAGTTTGTGGCAGAAGATAGAAAAGGGAAACTCTGGAAATGAAAGCAGGTTTATTTTTGGAATAAATTTTCAAGAAAATAGCAAACATTTTACAAGATCAAAGAATTTTTTACCTTTAATTTGGGCTTTTTTTGCTCGGAGTGAACAGTGAGGTGAAAGGACAATGAAAAGAGGCAAAGAGGTGGTAATTATTTTCTTTATTTGGACATTAAAAAAAGGGAAGGAAATTTTATTTTATTTATTTTCTTAATTCAATTCAATAATTAAAGACAAATTTATTCACTTGACAGAGGATTAGAGAATGTAATTCATTTTTTTAATTATTTTGTCAAATATCTAAATAATATGAGAAAATTAATCTTATATTCCTCTTCCAACAATTTTTTTTCTTCAAATGGAACCCTTCAAATATGTGTTGATGAGCTTTGAATTAAAAGGATGACTTTCTCATTTAGATGAGTATTCTCTTCTATCTTTTATTTTTGGGAAGAATAATTCAATATAATATGAATATAAGATTTTATTCAATGTTTTTGAAGCACGTGCTCCTTCCTTCTATTGAGATGAGATCCACTTGCCGTAATATATAAAATAATTTTAAACATGTTTTCAAAAAAAAAAATAATAATAATAATTGTAAACATACAAGTGGATATGATGCATTAAATTTGAGTGCCAGAAGCTTCTTATAAATTTCCTATGAATACTTTCATTAATTAATTAAATTATAAAAATAGAAAAGCATAAGTTACAAAAAAAAAAGGAAAAAAGTTTGAGGATGGGGAATGAATAGTATACAAGTTGCAGGGTGATGATAAGAACCAAGTATTTCCCTTGCATGCCATAGTTTAGTTTTGGCCTTCTGGATTCAAAGTTCATGGCTGTTTACGCGACTGTGAAATTCCAACATTTCTTGATGGTTTGGGTCCACGGAGAGAGCAGCTCGACAGTCACGTAGGGCGGCCAAGACATCACCAATGTGCTCATAGAATGCAGCCCTCAAGTGTAGAAGGTGAAGGTCTGCTTTGAATGCAATTGCCCGTGATAGTTCTGCAATGGCCTCCTTCTCCTTGTGGTTGTCCATAAACACTGCACCAACAACAAAAGCCGTGCAGAAGTGTAAATTCAATAACAAATTCAAAGAAAGTTCACAACAATAAGAAACTGAGAGCATGTTTCTGTCTTGGAAGTTCAAAAGAGTATAAAAAATAACAGCCGCAACATAAAGAACAATCACAATAAAATGACCCCTAATTACTAATTTGGCCCTTTAAAACTTAAATGAATTCTCACTCAAAAATATCGTGATAACATTAGGTGGGGCTCTTCAATTATTTCTATGTGAAAACTATATATTTGGTACTATAGTGATGTATAGAAGGAATTTAATCTGACCTGCAGCTCGATATTTGTAAGGGTACACACGAAGTGGATCTAATTTTGTCACAATTTCAAGATCTGCTTTTGCGAGTTCACGGTCACAGTACTCAGACCTCTTTTCATAAGCAGATGCATTATTCCGGGCCTTTTCAATCAGTTTAGTCATTTCCTCATATGCAGCAGCCTTGTCATTTCTGAGAAAATGGACTCGTGCAAGACCCTGGTGCGCTCTTGTGTGTCTGATTTTAAGCGCATTTATGTAGCAATCACCTGCCAAATCTAATTTCCCATGGTCAACATAGACGCTTCCAAGATTGTTAAGTGCCTGGAAAATAAAATTTGGAGAACTAAAATGTTAGCACTTGCATGCCTGTTTATATCTTGGCTTGCAAACATCATGCCAAAGGCATAATGCATTGGAAAATGATAATTGATTCAACAATCTGCATCATATTGATAGTTATACTAATTTATAAATAAATGAACCATAGAATTATTCAGATAGCAGACAGATTGTGGATTGACAAATTCCTAATCCTGAAATTCCATTCACAAGTAATCTTCCACAGATCAGTCTTAAGCATCCTTTTCAATAAATGAACTTTTCCTCCCAAAGGATCAGCAAGTTTTGTACATTACCAAAAACTTCAGGTCAACCTACCTCATTCAATTGAAGCTATTGTACATGTCTCCAACTAAGTAATATATCCTGATTTTCTATCACGTTCAAGCAAAACATAAGAGATCTGTAAGCTCATTCCAATTTCACCTTTGCTGCTACCCCATGATAAACATGTTCTAGTTTATGATGTGCACCCTACTCAAACCATGAAAGAGCTGTCATTCAAGTTTTCCAGATTTTGATATTACTCTAGCAGATCCCTTTAGAATTAGCAACCGTATCTTTCTTCGCAGCCCAGCAGAAAACAATATTAACAAGAGATTATGCCCAAAATCTTCTCATGTTAACTTGACTTCCATAAGTTCCATTAAATATGAATGCTCATGGTAATGCAGTTCTCACTCTAAATTCAGAATCAACTGTTGCATTATTCTTTCACCACTTAATAATTATTGCCTATCATAGCTTGTTGTGAATTCACATTTCACTCTGTTACCAATAACAACATGTGGCTATGTTCTTTGATCAAGCCAAAGTTATTGACAGCATAGAACCTTGAAAAGTTGGGAAAAATATGAAAGCAGATGATGATTCTTGCTTTTTTTTTTTTGAAGATAAGCCAATATACTGCATGAACATTGTATATGTGGTAGCAAATGCTAGCAAATCAAAGGAAGGAATATTGTAATGAAAGATGTAAGGGACATAAAACCATACCTGCCCTTTCCGCAATCTGTCTGAAGGGCACTTCAAAGCATCTTCAAGCAATGAAACAACAGTTACAGAACCAGATGGATCACGGCTAGAGTCAGCCAGTGCATAGGCTTTAAGGAAGAAGGCCTCAAAAGACCTATTAAGTTTGATAGATTCCTCTGCTTTTCGAAGCCCTTCCTCACAATGACCAGTGTCATACAAGATCCATCCTTCATAAACTAGACGTTCATGTTCAGTTGAAGCATGTTGACGGGCTAATTGTAAGCTTTGCATGGCAGCCTCAGGACAGTTCAACCTGAAAAGTACAGATATGACAAATGAGCTCAGTAGCAAACTAGAAATCTTAATTTAAACATCACCTTGCAATCCATGCCAACATCCTGAAGCATTAAATTACATAGATGAGAAGATTCAAGGAAACTAGAACAACTAGAAAGCTTTCCCACCTCACATAAAAATTAAAGAACATACTATGCAAGGTGGGAAAATAATGCATGGTAAATAAAACTAAGCATATGCTCTGATTTTCACTCAAAAGAGGATATTTCAAAAATAACCCCATGCTTCCATGATATCACAAATTTTGGCCACATATACCAGCCAGCACTGCAAGGACCTTCATTAAAATGCTGTTCATGTCCTGATGCTGGGCTCATATGCTTGATAAAAAAGTTAGGTGTTGGTCTAAGTAAAAAAAGAATTCAAGAGATTTTCCTAATGCCAGTTAAATATTACAATTTGAGAACAGACCTAAGAAGAAGCAGAGACTGTCTGAAATATAGAACCCCTTTTGGTGCATCAGATTCAAGCATTTGGTATATAACAGAGAGGGATCCTATATCATCAACTGAAGACCACCTCTCATACAATTGCATCCAACAATCTGCTGTTGTCCAATTCCCAACATGCTCACACACAAGGGTCCGGTTGGTATGCTGCCACCCGCCCTCAAACATTCTATAATCTGGGGAGAGTGTAAGAATTGCCTGAACATCACAAAGGGCTGCTTGGTAATCCTCAAGAGCAAGATAAAAACAAAATCGGAGTTCCAAGCATTCCAATGCAAGTTTAAAACCAAGAATCCTGTTGATTTCTGCAAGTGCATCTTGGACATTCTGTCTCCTCATCAAAGAAGCAGCACGATACATGTAGGGATATGTGAGAGTCGGGTCTAACTCAGTTGCTTTCTCAAGGTCCTCATATTTATTAATGCCTTCGCAGTACAGGGACCTCTCTTGATACATCCATCCCAGTGGGGTAATAGAGGAAATCACAGAGCTAAGCCTGTCATAAGCCCAAAGTCTATGGCCCCTAATATAACCCAGTCTAGCCAAACCTGATACAGAATATATATGACCAGCATTCAAAGCTGCCTCAAAAAGACGTTCAGCTTCATCATACTCTTTCCTCAAAAGCCTTACACATCCCAACTGATGAAAAGCCAAAAGTTTCTGCTGCTTGGTTTCAGCTGATTCCACCAACCTTTCTAGGAAGCAAGCTGTTTTATTGGACTGAGGATCAAGGTTCATGGCAACTTCACTTAATAAACAGTACAGAGAAAATGAGGCAGCCCCAACCATAATAATTCTTTTTTGTTTATCAGCATGGCTAAATATTTCCACCACTCGATCATCATTCAAACAAGTAGGAAGCTCGTGCAAGAAAACTCGCAAACATGATGCAGCAAGGACGGAAGAGTTCTCTTGAAGAGCAAATTCCATAAGTTCTACTGCATCTTCTACAGAGGAAACCAAAGATGCAAGTTTCCTATCACATGCATCTTTTAGCCTTTCACAACAAAACTTGTTTGCAAAAATCAATATTTCTAGCAAAATATTTGGGGAGACTTCATTCAAATTTCCAGTCACACTGAATTCACTTATTGCCTTAAATCCCAAAGGGGATATGTTGTTTTCAGAAAAATCTATGATTTCACAAAGAGATTCTGAGAAACACCCATTAAGCATAGCATGGAATGGAGCAGAAAGGCCCGCAATTTTCTTCCTATCACAAACTATCTTCTCATCTCCAATTCTAAAAATCACATTTCTCAAATTACAGTCGGCATTCATTATAGCAGTCTCATTAGAATTCGAATTTAAATCAGCATGAAGCTGCGAGACAATATCTATTGGTCCAAACTCTTCTGCACATTTACCACAAGTGGCAAGCAAGTCGGAAATAAGCTCCTCTCTTTGCTTCTCATATTTTAACCAAGCCCCAAATACGAGCTTCTCATGCACAGTGCTTGACTTCTGCCAGGCTGAACGGAGGCTTCTTCGCATCAATTTGACTTCTCCAAGGCCCCTAAAGACCTGAAATTGCAACAAATATAGATTTGACCTCTCTTGTGGAGGACATGATTCAAGTTCTTCATGAATCTGAGCTAAAACTTCTACATAATCAACGGGTTTAAAAAAGGGTAACACTGGAGGTTCAGGGACCTTGATAAGAGATTCTCTACAAATAGGAATCCAAAAGAGAAAAAAGAAAAAAAAAAAAAAAAAATAAATAAATATATTGTCGAGAAAGGAATTACATATATTAATTAAAACTATAAGAGATGAAAACAAAACTTACGCAGATGAAGAAGAAGAACACGAAGAGAACTTGGAAGAAGTGAGTTTCGATAGTTTCCCTCTTTCAACCTGAAGCCATGACTGTGGATTCAAAGCATGGAGTTGTGACTCTTTACATGACTCAGAGGGGAAGAAAGTCCTCATTGGGCATAAGAGATGAAAGAAGTCCCAGATCTCCACAGTAACCAGATGGATTTTTTCTTCACTTTCTTCCACTCTCTCCCCGTCCCCCACCCTCCCCAGAACTCCCAAAACAAAAAAAGTCAAAAGGTGAAAAGAAAAAAGTTAATATTTTCTTGTGTTCACAAATCACTCCCTCAGCCCACAAAGCAACGAAAACACAATAAAAAAAATCAGAAAATGCAAACACATAAACAAACATACAGACACCAGCAACAATATCACTCCGTTAGTTTGACACAGTTCAAATAGAAGGGTACTCACTCAGAGCAGCAGCATTACAGATGTAATGAGTTAGTTCTAATTGACAATAATGACTAACCAGAAATGCAGTCTAGTAGCTGCAATTATCTAACATGCAACAAACATTAGCATTTAGCATTCTCCTTCAACAACAGATAAAGCAAGATGAAACAAGAAAAGACCAAACTCAACCAATAGCTACGCAATATCTCTACCAAAAAGGCAACCAAACCCACACTATACCCCACCCAATCCTCTCATAACAAGGCCAAAAGCAACACAACGAATAGAAATAGATAGAGTTGAGTTATGACGTCGAAATTGAATACGGAAATCACATATTACAAGAGCTGGAGCTTGCAGATGCAGGAGAAATCAAAGTGAAGGAATCCAAAGGGAAAATTTCTGAATTCCAACTTTTGTGAAGTTTCTTTTGTTTGGTAAAAGGGAAAATCTTTTTCTCTTTTCTTGGCTTTTCCTTCCGTTGGAGACCATAGAAAGGGAAGAAAGATTTGGCGACGCTGTTGGTTTGAATAATAAAACTAAAATTGTTTTTTCTTTGAAAAAAAGTGATAATTTTGAGTTTTGACCCTGTGCCCCATGGAATAAAAAGCGACGCCGTATTGATGAGGTAAATTTTTTAAATCAAAAGGTAAATGTATTTGGACTTTCAAGTCTCGGAGTTAAAATTGTCTAGTTTACACATCAATAATCGTATCATTAAAGTCGTACACTTTCAATCATTATCAGATTGAATTCTGGCCATCGTGCATTCAGTATGCCTGCTGTGCAGAAAGTACTGTGTGTGAATTGTGATTTCTCCAGTCTAGCCACACATTAAAACTATGCTTGTGTTATTAATCAGACATTCTTATAATATAATATAATTATTATTTTATTTTTATATTTAATTATATAAAAAAAATAATGATGTTATAGACTTGTTATGGTCATGAGTTTCATTTTGATTCAAAATAAAGTCGGTTTAGATTGATTTTGATTATGAGTTAGACCAATTGAGTTAGAATCAAACTGTGGCAATGACTACCACAGATCCCATCTAGGTTGAGCCCAAAATCAGTAATTAGAGTAGAATCAACCCAGACAAACCTGGGATCAAAGTATTCAACATTTGACAAAATAATCTGCAGAAAATTAAAATGTTAATTGACAAATGACTAAAATGGCCCTGAGTTCCTTCCTTGCATTCCTTCCCGTTGTTCACTTATAATTCCTCCATACCCACATGCGGACGTCCTCATACAGTCATGCTTATGTCAGATTTTTTTACCTATTTGGCAGTTCCTCATTTTCTTTTATATATATATATATATTTTTAATTTTCATTAATTTGACACCCTTAGATATAAAATAATATCATTACTTTTATATTACTATTTTAATTTTTAAATTTCTTTTGCTTAACAAATAATACATTTTTCTCTCTTTTCATTTACAGTACTTCATGTTGGAGAATCACTGGCTGGGCTATCGCTACTTTGACGATGCATATTTGAGGAACTGCCCCTCGTAATCTGATTTCTTTCCCCTTTCTTTAAAAACAAACTGATCATAAAAGGACAGATTCTGGGTGCTCAATAATTCTATGCGTGATTAATATATTTTTATGCAAAGAAAAGAACATGTCCTTTGTGTTGTATTTTTATCATATACTAAGGAAATAACAAAAATTCAATGCCCATCCATATCCATTTCAAAAAGATGGTAAAAATCTAAATTTTTCTCAATTTATAATATTTAAAGTAGTGTTTAATATTTTAATTTTAATTAAAATATTATTTCTTTTATTTATATTATTTTAAAATATAATATTTATATTAATATTTATACATTAAGAGAGTAATTCATATTAAAATTAATAAAATAATAATATTATTTTTATATTTAATAATTAATATAATAAATAATTTTACTAAAATTAGTATATAAAAAATTAATTATAATTAATATGTAATAATTAATAAAATAATTAATATTTATTAAAATAATTAATATAATTAAATATTATTTTAAAAATTATTAGTGAACACGGTCTTAATGGACGAGAGAGAGAGAGAGAGAGAGAGAGAGGAGCAAATCTAATGACCCATACCATGAAAGTATGATTTAAATTTTCGTCTGACATTGAGAGATTAAAAAAAATTTATTTTAAAAAAATTAATTATTTAAATTTTTTTTTATAAAAAATATTATTTTAAATATTGTTATTTTTAAGATGGAATTGTAAATAAAGCTCAAGGACAAGATTGTCAGCCTTGGGATATCACTGCGGAAATAATATGGTCCTCAAAATAATTGAAATATAAACAAAGCGACTAAAGAGACCAACCGTTGGTGAGGCTTGGCCACCTTACTAATCAGAGAAAGAGAGCAGGCACCCGCAAGCATCCAAGCAAAATAAGTACATATCATTTTCCACTTCATCAATAATTTGACTTTTTCTCCCAGTCATAGTCATAATAAATATCATGCATACATACCATACATACCTCTCTCACTTATCCTAAAGGCCTAGAAGAGCCTCCTGCCCAGTTAAATGAGTCCTTGGTGGATGCCCCACCTATCCTCCCTCACATGGCTCATGAATTTCCATTGGCCAACTGCAATCTCTTCACTCAGAAGTCAGAAGTTCCCAACGGATATCAATTTCAATTTATTCGTCAAAGATATCATTGTTCAGGCTGCTTTTATCTGCTCATGCACTTTTGCAGGCTCGCTCGAATGATTTTATCATGACCAAGAGTAATGAGGTCACGGCTCAGGTAATGGAATTAGCAATTGCCCACTACATGATCAGTTACCAGTTACCACTCGCTATTAAGAGAGACAGATTGGGTGGATAAATATTGATAAATCGAACTTGGAATTTATCTAACCAAAAGAATAAAAAAAAGGCCGCAACTTCTATAACTCACTATAGCTTATATTACAAACTCTTCCAAATGAGCTAATCTCTATAGCCTTCTTCAGTGATATCAGAAAATAGAAATGGCAACTAGTGGAATTCGTATGTTCCTCGCTCACAGTGATAAACATGTCCCATAACAGATTCAACCTCTCCATTTTCAACATTCTTGTACATCTGCAATAACGTATACAACAATCAGAAATCATTGTTCATCCTTAACCTTTTTTCTATATTCATTTACAGATCATATAATCATCAATTGTCTTCAGGGCAACGCCATTACAATGAAATGATTGTGCCTTGTGATCACTTGTCCATGTTACCCTCAGTTTTTTGTTTCCCAATTAAACTAAATGTGCATTAATAAACTTATCTGTTTAATTTCCATTATCACTTTCAAAGGGAAAAAAAAAAAGGAGTTTAATAGCAGGAAACACTGTTGTGTATATTTATCCTGGAACAAGAGTTATTGACTAATTAGGGATCCTTTTATAAGGTCATTCATGTGGTGTGGGTGAAGTTATGATAAGTTTGGTAGACTATAATGCAATGTCATGCAATCAAATTTTATATTGAATCTCAATATCTAAAAGTTGATTGTATTGCATTGCATTATGGTCTACAAAATATAGCCTTATAGTCTACTAGTTGAAGCAACAGATGCTATATCTAGCACAATAGTTGCCCAACAAAACTTAACATAACTGAGCAAAAACATTAAAGCTATGTTAATTTGGTATACCGTAATGCAATCAAATTTTTCATTAAAATTAAATAAAAAATTTAATTGCATTATAATCTATCAAATGTAACGTGATTACTTGAAAATGATAGTAACCATGATAGATATAAACTATGATAGCTTGGTGACAAGCAGGGATTTCTAGAAAGAACCAACAAGTTGCAAACTTAAGAAACACATGATAAAAGAAATTTGTGTCATGTAGTACGTTTTATGATAAAATTAACTCGGTAAACAACTCTAGAGGATAAAAATTGGTAAAAAGAATACAAGAAAACAATAAAAGCAACATGTGTTATTTGCATGATTTAAAATTCTTCAATTGCAATCTGTATCAATTCAAATGACATAAGATAATCTTAAACATTCCAAGAGAGCATCATGTGTTATTTCCACTACTAGATAAAAATATTTATGCCACAGATAAGCCTGTGTTACATCATCAGCAGGAAGATAAGAACGCTTTGCTCTATTCTTAACAGAGCTCTGGTTGATGCACCACTTATGTTCCATTGATCATTTGAGAATTGATCTCCCACTGATGATGTAAGGCATTGCCATCTTTCTCTTGTTCTTGAAACTTCACGTAACAGGAATATGGGACTGCTTGATTTACTTTGTTGTCATAAGAGCATATATACTATCTATGATACCCGTCTCTTAGCTTCTCAAGATACCTCTGTTCTGATGCTTTTCTACTTATTGGGCCTTCTGAAACATTTTAAAAACAGATAGTAAATATATCATTGTGAAAGAATTATAAATCCCGTTAATAATTGAGTATTTATGATGAACCAATTTCTACCTACTTATAATCACTCGTTGCTACACAATGGATGGAGAATGAGAATCGATAAAGAAATTTTTAAGGGAAAGAAGAAAACTCTTTCTCCATCAAATTTCTTTGTATTATTTTTAAATTATTTATAGTATTTCACTAATATTGAAGCGGATTCTAGAAAACAGATTGACCTGGCCTTTGGAAACAGACTGATTTGATCAACTAAACATGGTTAATTTACATGGGATGCCAAGATATTCAAAAAAAAAAAAATTCAGTGTCTTGGTTTCAGAAGCAAAATCAGTCTGAATTTCAGAACATGGTACAATGAATAAAACAACCCCTCACGAAGATTTGAAAACAAAAAGCTACCGAACTAGTGGATTAGTTCAATTAGATGAGATAAGCAACATATGATATTTCAAAGGTTTCTGTGCAAATGCCATAAAAGTAATAGAAAGGAAATAGGAAAACAACTTTGACAAAGTGGATATACAGTTATCATCAATTGGAACAAGAATTCAAGAATTTGATCACAAGTCACCCAATGAAGAGCTATCAAGTCTCTGCTTCTCACAGGGTTTATGT